>NW_024871314.1:182500-606453 GCF_019054845.1 Dipodomys spectabilis | reverse complement strand
TTAGAGGAACATCAAGGGAAGCCACTTACCTTTGGCTACAAATACCGGAAAGAAGAATGAATCCATCCTTTTTGGTAGTAAGATAACATGTGTCCACTATTCATTTATTTTAATTTTGTGAGTCCCAGGTCTTGGATTCAGGGACTGGGTGTCATCCCTGAGCTTCTTTTACTTAAGGCTGAGGCTCTATCACTTGAGCCCACAGCACCACAACTGGGGGTGAGGAGGTAGTTTATGGGAGATAAGAATCTCACAGACTCTCCTGCCTAGCCTGGCTCTGAGTCACGACCATCAGAACTCAGACTCCCGAATAGCCAGGATGACAGGTGAGAGCCACTGGCACCTGACCGCCACCACCCATTTATAGTCCCCTAGGGCCAGTGCTGGGCTACCTGAACTGCATCCTACTTTTGGTGAGTGGGAAGCAGACATGGGTCGGTTTGATACTTCAATAGCCTACCTACCTTTGAGCATTGTTCGGGCTCAGTCTGATGGCGGCTTCCTCCTTATCCACAGCAATGATTTCGTGCTGTCACAGAACAAATGTCCCCCAGGAGGTGTCGAATCTGGGGTCTTTACTCTGCACACTGCCCCCTATCCCCGAAATGACACACTGCAGCAAAGTGAGGTAGACATAGAGTGAATTCAGTTTCTTATAATCAGGGTCTGGACAGATAGTTTGCAGTGAGGATCAGAAGCTCAGGATAGTGCTGTGCAGTTGGACAATGCAATGCCTCTTCATCCGATTTCCTTTAACTGTCTTAGCAGAGGGTAGTGGGGAAGGACTCACCAGACAGACTGACAATGAGTAACCATCACAGTCTACCCCGGGCACTGAGGGGCTTACCTAAGGAAGCTAGTTCCACAGTCCAAGCAAAAATGATCCTGACACACAGCCTACCTCCAGAATGACAGGGTCACCTTGGGTCCCAGCCACATGGGGACGCTGAGCCAAAACCTCGAGCACACATTCAACATGTTACTGAGAGAGAGACAGAGACAGAGACAGAAACAGAGAGAGAGAGAGAGAGAGAGAGAGAGAGTGGAGAGAGAGAGAGAGAGAGAGAGAATTATACTTAAGCCGGATGCTGGTGGCATAGGCCTACAATGGTAACTACACAGGAGGCTGAGATATGAGGATCATGGTTCAGAGCCAGCCAAGGCAGGAACGTCTTTGAGATGCTTATCTCCAAAGAACCACCAGAAAACCAGAAATGGTGTTATGGCTCAAGTGGTAGAGCCCTAAACTTGATCTGAGCAGCTTGGGGACAGTGCACAGGTCCAGAGTTCAAGCCTCACAACTAACAATAATTGGACTTCCCACCACAAGAAATGGATTGAATAGCACCCATTGTCCTAGGAAGCATAGCAGACAAGTCAGGCCGAGCTTCCTTTCATCTGGGGGTCATGAGTAGGTCACCCAGCTTTTCTGTGCCTCTTTTTCCCCAGCTGCAAAGCTGAATAGTGAAGGATCCCCTTCCTCATGGGGATAGGGTAAGGAGTTGGAATGTAAACTTGTTCAAACACTTTGGAAAGCAGTATGGAGGTTCCTCAAAAGACTTCACATAGAACTCCCCTATGACACAGCAATCCCACTTTGGGGCATTTACCCAAATGTTTACAAACAAGACCACACTAAAGCTACCAGCACAACTATGTTTATTGCAGCATTATTTACCATAACTAAGATATGGAACCAACCCAGATGCCCTTCAGTAGATGAATGGATCAAGAAAATGTGGTATATATACACAATGGAATTCTATGCCTACATCAGAAAGAATGGCATTGCCCCACTTGGTAGGAAATGGAAAAACTTGGAAAAAATTATATTAAGTGAAGTAAGCTAGGCACAAAGAATCACAGGTCCCATGGTTTCCCTTATTTGCAATATCTAGTATATGTATGAGTCAAGCGGAAATGGTTAGATAATGTGATGTTAGGAACATGAACCCTTAGATATGTATTTTAATGTTTTTTTTTTTCTTTCATGCATGTGTTTCTAACGCATTTATAAGATTATTTCTTTGTTGCTTTGTATGTCCCTCCCCCACAGTATAACCCCCCACTTTCACTATATTTGATGTCAGTATAACTTGTCTAGGAGATGGGGAAAAACAAGTCATTTAAGGATTCAGGTGGACCTGTTGGAACAATGAGAAGTACAAGTTGTCATGTCAAAAACGAGCTTTACAACGTCGGTACGGGGGGGGAGGGGGGAGAGAAGGATTGGGTGGAGGGGAGGGGGGCTGGGAAGGGATATGAAGGGTAAACAAAGGAGGAGGCTGCAATGTTTGGTAAGAAATGTATGCATCATCCTGCCCATGTAATTGTAACCCCTCTGTACAGTATGTTCACAAATAAAATAAAATTAAAAAAAAAAAGAAACAAGAAAGAGAGCCATGTTTTGTTTCCTAATCCCATACCTGTGGCATGATAAATGACAGGCCCCTTCTTAGTCCTTTCCATGTATCTTCTTGTTATATGCTCACAGAATTGCCAAGAATCTTATCTGATGACCGTTCCCTGTATGCCTGGCCCTGCCCCAGAGTTTTATTGATCCCTTGTTTCCTCACAACTGTCCTGTGAGAAGACTGAGGACCAATGGTTCGAGGCTGAACCCAGAGCTTTAACTCTGGTCAAGAATTGGCTGCTGTGGACTGAGTTTAGGACAACCATCTAAACCGATAACTGAGCATGGTGCTACATATCTACCATCCCAATTACACAGGACCAGGCATGGTGGTGCATGCCTGTCACAGGAGGACCATGATCCAGCCAAGCCTGAGCATATATGGAGTCTCCATCTCAGAAATGCCCAAGACAGAAAGGCTTGGCTCCCATGTAAGAAGACCTGACTGGAAAGCCTAAGCTCTTGAGTTCAAACCCTAATATACCAAAAAGAATCTGAGGCCCGGTGCCAGAGTCTCATGCCTATAACCCTACCTACACAGGAGGCTGAGATCTGAAGAACATAGGTCAAGATTTAAAGTAGGTTTGGCCTTACACATCAGACATCACGATGAGATGACCCAGAGTCTGACCCATGCCAATAAAGTCCATACTAACAGGGCTCACAGCTTTACTAAGTGCTGACCACGCTCTCTGTCCCCCTGGGGAGCCAACCCCTATGGGCCCCACCTCCTGGTCCTCCCATGCTCCCTCTGCCACCAACCAGGCCCAAGGGAGTAGACAGTTCCAGGTCACAAAGATCCCTTGCTCTTATAATTTATAGGTGCTGAGTCCCCTTCAAACATCTCACCCTTCCAGGCCCCTAGACCTCAGCCACAAAGGGCATGCACCCCCCAAAGACAGGGATTAGAAGTTACCAAAGGCTCCAGCACTCCTTGTTACAACCAATATCTACACACACACACACACACACACACACACACACAAACACACACACACACAACACAGAGCCATCATGGGTGGCTCCTTGCTGTCATCCTAGTTACTCAGGAGGCTGAGGTCTGAGGATCACTGTTCAAAGCCATCCACACAGGAAAGTTTGTGAGGCTCCTATCTACACTGAACTAACAAATAGCTACAGGTGGAACTGTGGCTCAAGTGTCAGAGCTTTAGCTTTGAGCAAGATATCTCAGGGACAGCAGGCGACCGCCGCCGCAGCTGCCACCAGAGGAGGAGGAGGAGGAAGAGGAGGAGAGTTCATCTGAGGACAGCCCCAGTTCTCAGAAATCCCTTCCCTGCTGGAACACCAAGCTCCCTTCACTGCAGTTGAACAAACTGCCCTAGATTGG
Organism: Dipodomys spectabilis; assembly: GCF_019054845.1. Lineage (NCBI taxonomy): Eukaryota > Metazoa > Chordata > Mammalia > Rodentia > Heteromyidae > Dipodomys > Dipodomys spectabilis. The sequence continues at coordinate 602,692 of NW_024871314.1, read as the reverse complement.
GGGAGGGGGGAGAGGAGGAGGAGGAACCCGCCCCAAACTCGTGCGTGGAGCTCCGGGCACCCTGGCCCACAGGAACTAACCTTGCCGTGCGCCCCCCTGGCTACCTGGGCGGGAGAGGGGGTGGCCATGGGCGGGGGGGGGGGGGGGGGGGGGGGGGGGGAGGGCGGCTGGGGCCTTGCGCCCTCCACGTGAGCGTACCCCCACACCCCCGGTTTCATACCTCTCCCCTAGTCTTCCGTTAAGATGGGTGTGCGGCTTGCTGGAGAGATCCCCAGGCCCCCTTACCCCCAGTGCCCGAGAGGGAGAGGAAAACCTGCCCTGCGGCCTCCCCTGGGAGCACTGCAGAGTAGGGTGTGGAGATGACATCAGTTTCTAAACATAGATCTCACCGCACACCAACTCTGAGCCCCATGTGCGCATGATGCTGCAGTCCCCGCGCGGCGCATGGGCGAGGTGGGGCGGGGTGGACCGTGCCTGGCCCGGCCGGCGGGCGAAGGTTGGAGATGACTTTGCAGGAATCCTGCCCTTCCTTCTTTGCTGGCATGTCTCTCCCGCGAAGCCACCGGGAAGGGGGGGGGGGTCATAGGGTTAGACAACATTCCAGTCACTGCGGGGGGCCCCCCCCCCTCCCCCGCGCGTGCCTTCCACCTTTGGATCCGCTCTGCCTTTAGTTCAATCAACCATCCAACCGGACCCCCCTCCTCCCGCTCCAGCTCTGGTGCCCAGGATCGATGGAGGCCCCAAGGCCCTCCGAGGCCCCGTGTGGGTTTACACCTGGCCCTCCCAGGAAAGGCTGTGTTTACTGTGCTTGGGGTGGAACACCGTGTCCTTTAGATCCCCCACCCGTCCCCACCTACCGCCCCGTCTCCACCCCCTTGGTAAATCTAGCGCTCACGTTTCATCATCTCTTTGTCCAACGAGCCCCAGACACCCCGGCCCGGGGCCCCCGCTGCAGCCTCCCTCCTCCCTGGCCGCCTCGTGCAGTTACCTCGCTTCACCCCGTGCAGTCAGCCAGCCACTCCTGCAGCCCCTGCCCACGCCTCGCCCCCCCCCCCCCCCCCCCCCCCCCGCACTGCCAGCCCGTCACGCCCTTCCCCCTTCCAGGGTGACCCCCTCTCCCCAGCCCTCCCCTCCTGATGTCCTCCCTGGAGAGGGGGGGTGCGGACTGGACAGAGAGGGAGTGAGTTAGACACCCCCTGTCTTCCCCCTGCCTATGCCTCTCATCCTCCCCCCCTCAATCTGCCTTCCTGACTCCCAGATCTGCCCTCTGGGGTGGGGGTGGAGAGACCTAGCGACAGCAGGTGACAGGCGACTGAGACAGTTCTGATTCACACACGGCCCAACCTGCGAGTGGGTTCTTCGGGGGTGGGCGCCTGGCGAGCCGTCTCCTCCCTCCTACCTCCCCTCCCTCCTACTTCCCAGGCCCCAGTGCCTGGCGTGGGCTAGCAAGGGTCTGAGAAGAGCCAAGGTGAGCGCATGACAGCCCCCACAAAGTGTGCACTTGCCCTTTCCTCGCTGCCTCCCCCTCCCGGGCTCGCGGCCACCCTGACAGCCACCCACACCCACCAGGGGCCCGGAGGCGGCTGGTGCTCTCTGAATGCCGGCGAGAACTGGCTCTTTCTGTGGTCTTCTGTTTCTTCTCTTCCTCCTCCTCCTTCTCATCCCTCCACCCCGGGGGCCCGAATGGAGCAGCTGGAAAAATCTAACAGCAACAACAAAACAACCCAAACCAAACCACCTCGGTCATGGGACTTCCTTGGACCCAAGCTGTGCCCTGGGTCCGCCTGTGTTGGTGACCACAGGGGACCCTGGAGAGAAAGGCTCATGGGACAGCCCTCCCTCCCTCCCTCCCCGCGTGCCTCTTCCCCGCCCCTCCCACCAGATACCTTCTGATTGGGGGGGGGGCTGCCAGGCTGCTGACTTTTTTTTTTTTTTGGCCAGGATTCTGGGCCACGCCTATGAATGGCCACCTGTCCAAAGAGAGGTGCTGAGACAGTTGGACAGCGCGTGAGAACTCTGCATGCAGGAGACTGGCAGCTTGCTTTGCCATCACAGACTGCCCATGCCTACCAGGCTGCCCCATCTGCACGGTAGAGCAAGGCTGTGCAGACAGGCCACCCAAACCTGCTTCCAGAGACACACCCTTTTCTTAGGGAGCCCAGCCAGCCCTGGCTTCCCAACAGGAACCATTCCTCCTCCTCCTCCTCCTCTCTCTAGAGGAAGCTGGATGAACAAAGGACACCCAAGGAGGTCAAGAGGAATCCAGCCCTGGTGTTGCCTGCCTGAAGTCCCCCCCCCTTTAAAAATAAATAAATAAACACCTCTTCACCACCACCCTCGGCTCCGTGCTCCACTACTATGGTTACCAGCTCTTTGTCCTCGGCCAGCCCTCCTGGTGCATAGAGCAGAAACAAACAAGGGCATTTTAAGTGTTCTTTTAAATATTCCAAAACACAGCATTGGTATTTGGGAAGCAGAGAAGAGGAAATAAAAAGATCTGACTGTTCAAAAAAAAAAAAAAAAAAGATATCTCAGGGACAGCACCTAGGCCGTGAGTTCAAGGCCCAAGTTTTCTACCTCCAAACACACCCAGACACAGGCACAGTCAGACAGACAGACAGACAGACAAACACTCACACATATACACACCCATACACACACACACACACACACACACACACACACACACACACACAGGATAGCCCAAGGATTCAGCAGTCCCTGAGAACAGAAACATGAACTCCCTCAATTAGGATCAGATCCCATCCCCTAGAAGGTGGCAGTACCGACATCGGACACATTGTAGAGAAAACATTGAGTCTCACACATATCTGGAATGTCTCATAGACCATCATGGCATTTCCTATCATACACACTGCTATGTGGAAAACTTAGTCACCTCTTTTTTTGTTGTTGTTGGTCAAGGGGTTTGAATTCGCTGCCAAGGTGCTGTCCCTCAGCAATTCAGCTGAAGGTGAGCACTCTCCCACTTGAGCCAAAGCAACAATACCTGTTCTCCAGTAGTCTATCATCAAGTTTCACTAACTATTCTGCCCAAGCTGACTTGTAACCATGGTCCTCACATCTCAGCCTTCTGAGTAGCTAGGATGAGAGTTGTGAGCCACCGGTAGCTTCTGGCTTCAGCCACATTCATATAGACATAGGAAACCCATCTCATCAGGCCACAAACTTTTTGCAACCCTTCATTCAGATTTTGATACCCAGCATCCAAATCTATCCTTCAATGGAAGAAGTAAAGACACAACAATCTCACACCTGCACCCCTTCGCCGACTCCTTGCCTGTCACAAGACATGTCCTCTTGAAGCTGTGGTTTCAAACTGGGGCAAACATGGGGAGTTCTTACAAATGTCTGTACAGCGAGGCCAGCACTTGGTCTCCCAAACACAGCACCCTCCCCACACCCCCTCACCTCCACCATCATTTGTAGGCAAAGATGTCTTTCTTTCTTTCTTTCTTTTTTATGTTGTGAGGCTTGAATTCTGGGCCTGGGTGCTGTCCCTGAGCTCTTTAGCTTAACGCAAGCACTCAATTGCTTGAGACACAGCACCGCTTCTGGTTTTCTGGAAATTCCTTTTAGGTAAGACTCTCAGGGTCTTTCCTGACCAGGCTGGCTTTGACCCGTGATCCTCAGATCTCAGCTCCTGAGTACCTAGGATAACAGCCATGAGCTACTGGCACCCAGCCAATAAAACGTTTCCATTCCTGTCATCCTCTCCCCTCAGGAGACTGAAATCTGAGGACTGGAGTTGGATGCCACTTAGCAGCAAAGCCCGTGTGAACTCTTCATCTAGTTAAACACCCAAAAAAGCTGGAAGCGGAACTGTGATTCAAATGGTAGAGTGCTATCTTGGAGCATAAAAGACAAGATCCATGCCCTAGTTTCAAGCTTTTTCTAGCATAGACCCACCCAAGAAAAGGAAGCAAGTGGGCACACGGGAGTTCAAAGCTAACACATAATACTCAAAACTCCCAGAACAGACCCCATCCAACTCTGATTCCCTAGATATTATGTCCTACATCATGGAAGTCTTAGATGGGACTGACCATGCACCAATTTGGGACATTCAAGTACAATCTCATACTGAAGATCTCATGACCTTATCAAAGAATCAGGATCTCTCACTGTACTGCCTAAACACTGGGCAGTGAGGTAAGGTCTAGTTTTCCAACCACATGATATGGGAACCAAAGGGATTCCTGGTCATGGGACGGAGACTGGGGGGATCTACGTCCCTCTTGGGGAGGTGAAAAGGGCTTTTCTATCCCAGAAATTTTCCTATGTTGTAAGTATTATCAAAGAAACAACCCTGCTCAGGGCCCAGTGACTCTGGTTTTCCCACCAGCCTCTACCCAGCTCTGCCCCTCCTTCAGCCAGCCCTCTCTGAATCCCAGATCTGTCATCTAGACTAAAGACTTAGCCAGCCAAGAGATCCATTTCCTGCCCCCATTCCCAGGCTGTCCTTTGGCAGTGGCGTGCTTACCTCAATCTTTGGTGAAGGAATGAACACCTGGGCGGGGGGTATCATCAGATTGAGCCCTGGAATGTCCTAGTCCCTAAGGATATACTGCACAGGCATCCTTCAGTGAACGGCAGCCAGGTTGTCAATGATGAACCCAAGGTGCCAGGACTTTTAATAGCAGTGTGGCTGGATCAAAGGCTGGTAGTCTATGTTGTCAGGCGATGTCATGGCTCCAATGTCCTGATACACCTGACCTAAGATCATTCTCCCTCTTCAAATTCCTACTTATCCTTTGCCACCCCCCCCCTTGAAACTCTCTCACTCCAATACCTCCCTAGACATTGGAAACTTTCTTCTGATCTGACCAGAAAATAAACTCGATGAGGCTGGGGATAATTGAAACCTGGTGACCCACCCTGAGCCCTGGGTTCTACCCGAGGCTGGTTCCCTTTATAGTCGGTGATCACACAGCTCCTGGCTGTGATGAAGTTGCTGAGGGGTCAGTGGCTTGGTCCTACATACTGACTTTAGGCTCTGAAACTGTGAATAGTTGGCTCCCTTGATCCAGGGACTCCAAACCAAGGCTTTCATGTTCTCCCTTCTTCCTTCTTTTCCTCGTTTTCTCCCTCTGTCCTTCCCTCTTCTCTCTCTTCACTATTTTTGTGTCAGTCCTGGGCTTTGTACTCAGAGCCTATGTGCTGTCCCTAAGCCTTTTAACTCAAGGCTAGCAGTCTATGGCTTGAGCCACACATCCACTTCTGGTGTTTTGTTTTTGGTAGTTAATTGAAGACAAGAGTCTTACAGGCACAGGCTTTCCTGCCTGAGCCAAAAGCCTCAATCCTCTGATCTCAGCCTCCTAAATAGCTAGGATGACAGGCTTGAAGCACTGGTATCCAGATCAATCCAAGGTTTCTTCATGGGCTGTGGAACCAGTCCTGGAACTTTTCATTGTCTATGACCACCCAAAGCCTGTTGCACACTGTAAAGGTTTGTTGGATAAATAAATAAGCATCTGTCTATGACAATACTACAGAAAAGTCCCATCTGATTCAGGTAAGAATCCTCTGTGGGGGAGGGGGGGTGAATCCTGATGAAGCTCTCCCACAGTTCTCCCTCCACCCTCTTACCCCCTCCTGGTGCCACCACACTGAACTGTTTTTGGCTCTGAGGGTGTGAGCCACTATGTACTTGCTACATTCCAGGGCCTCTGGGATGCCTATCTTCTCAAAGATATCTGTCCAACAACTGACCAGCACTGTGGCACTCAATTCCCCACATAGGTATGAATGAGGTTGCTGTGAGCTGAATGCCTGGCTCAAGGGGCTTCCTGTCCTCCCCCTTGGGCCAGCCAGGATCTTCCACTACATCTGGCCCCTAAGTTTCATGCTGCTGAGGAAGGATCCTTGAGGCAGCCTGGGTTCTCTGAATCTCCCAGAGTCCAGTACAGGTGCTGGGAATCATCTCTGCTCATAGCTGGCAGGCTGGGGATGGCGAGGCCACAATCTCTGCTCCTCACAATGTCCTCAAGTGGGGTGGTCGTCCTAGAGAGATTCAACAGCTGCCAGAGAAAGACAGTCAAGGCACAATGTTCAAAGCGGGAGACAGTCTGGCTTGGGAACTCTGCCTGTGCCTCTTTGAACATCATTGTTTGACGGCTGAAATCATCTATCTAATTTGATCCATAATCCCAGGCATTAGTCGAACTTGCCAGCTTAAATTAAAAGAACCTGGAAAATGTGGTATTTAATTTGTCCCAATCAAACTTAAAGGGTTCCAAAGTTAGTGGTCCCCTTTTCCTTCCAGACAACCTATAGCAGGTTACAGAAACTAGCATTCAGCGAGCCCTAGCTAACTGCCACCTCCTGATACCAAGCGGGCTCCAGTAGGGGGAATGGATTTGCCTACTACTGCCCAGCTGGAAACAGCCCAGGTGGGACACAGATTGAATTCTGCAGGACTCCAGGGAGGATTGACACTGGGCACTGCCCCAGGAGGGTATCCTCACCACCAGTGGGGTCCCAGAGCCCTGTGCCCGGATGCCCACAGAGACCGTTAATGCCCTAGATATGGTTCTCCTCTCATCCACTCTCATGGTGAACCATCTGCCATGTCCCACCTTACGCCAGTCCCCAAAACCTCATAGTTTCACAGCCCCTGCCCTATCCTTTCCCTCATCTTGTTCCCTAATTTGTTGGGCAGACACATTCCAAACCCTTGAATTATCTCCAACTAAACACACAAGTGCAGAGTGTCTGGCTGGAAGAGTGTGGCTGTGATCTCATTCGCCTCACCAAACTTCTGGCTAGGGATAGAAGGACAGGCATCCACTCCAGTCCAGGGTTCACACTGTTCTTCTAAGGTAGGCCCACTCAGGCCCAGCAGCTACTGTGGGCTACAGGAAAGGGGGAAGAGAGAGGTGGAAAGGGGAGAAAATTAATGTCTACTGAAATCTTCCATAAAGGAGCCATGTAACTCTGAAGGAGAAAACATAAATTGTGGCTGGGTTTGTATTTAGTATTGATGAAGAAAGAACAACAACAAATACACACACAGAGAGAGAAAGAAAATGCTTTTGCTATTTTAAACATGGTGACAAATATATTTTCATTGTTCTCATTTCCCTGCTTTCCCAACAAACAAACACACACACACACACACACACACACACACACACACACACACACCTCCAGAATGGTGACAGATGACAAAGTTGTACAGCACCTGCAATTTGCAAACTAATCACTCACCTGAGGATGGTCAGGCTGTACAAGGAGAAAGATTCTCTCTCTCTCTCTCTCTCTCTCTCTCTCTCTCTCTCTCTCTCTCTCTCTCTCTCTGACACACACACACACACACACACACAGACTCAGAGTAGTACCTCTCCTCAGTTTGTTGGTTCCTCATCTGGGACAATGTATTAGCTGGAGCACGTGGGTTCCAATTCTCTGTTCCCTTGTCAGAACCAAGGGCTCCCACCCAAGGGGAGCACCACTCTAATGGCACAGCACCACCCCGCCTCTCCCCTTCTCCAGGGCCAGAACTTTCCCCTAGGGAACAACCAGCCTTAACTCCCCATTCACCAAACCCTAGGCCTGGACAAGACAGGTGGCTCCTCATAGCCAGGACTGAAACAAGCAGTGGGTCATGGGGTTCCAAGGTGGGTGTGTGACACAGGGTGGGGGCAGTATTGAGGAAATGGATGGAGTCCTAAAGGCTACATTCATGGACAGACTCCTACTTCCAGCCTAGATTCTTCTGGGCAACTGGGCAGCTTCTTGGGGAGGACAAGGAGACCAGATGGACAGGGAGCACCAGCAGATGCTGGCAGAGCTGGGAAATGTGATCACTCTGTGAGTACTGTTAACAGCTGGGGTGGGGGGATAGGCCGGGTATATGTGTGTCTGAGGGTGTGTGTTCCTCCCATATATTCACCTACTATCTGACCCCCAGTGCCCTCACCTCCCTAGTGGGCTTTTCTGGGACCCTCCTCAGATGAAAGGGTGACTGAGCACAGAGGACAAGGGCTCACACAGCAAGGGAGGCCTATCTTCTGCATCCAACACCCCCCACTCTCAGAAAAAAGACCCAATAAGGCAGGTACAGAGGTGCTGTTCCCCACCTCTGCGTAAAGCCACCAGGTTCCCACCAGGGAGAGGAAGGGTGCAGATGTGTGACTGTGTGGCTCCCACTACTCCAGCCAAGGGCTCAGTGATGACCCCCTCTCACCCATTCCTACATCTCCCCGTTTCCAGGGATACTGGCCAATAGGGATGGGGGTGAGTTCCCAGAGTCAACACCCAATCCCCCACCCCCCCACTCCTGGGGCGCATTTGTGGCAGAGTCAAGGCTGGCTTGCCTGGTGCTGGGGCAGCGTGGTTGGGACACAAGAGGGGAGGCAGGATTTGCAGGGTGGGAGTAGTAGTGGTAGGGGGAGGTGGCAAGGTGCTGACCTGCGGGCAGCCAATCACTTGTACTGCTGGGAGACTCTGTAGGCTGTGGTTCTGTGTGCAGCTTGCAAAGATGGCAATGGCATGGTGGACGCTTGGGCCCAGAGCAGAGGACCAGCGGCAGGTACCGGATCAGGGCTTTAAACCAGCTGGGGGCGCACCATCATGACTCCAAGAGGCACCACAGGTCTGACCAGCGGAGATGCAATGCTGCAGGGAGCGCAGGAGATGCGGCAGGGACAAGGGCTGGTGGATGGCTGGTGGATGCCCCTGCTTCAGCTGAGCTCCCAGCCAGGGGCCTAGGACTCAGGGCTTACCTAGCCTCTGAGCCTCCCTGGGGTGGTGTGAGGGATGTGCCTGATGTGCTGGCTTTGTGTGTACTCCTGGCCCAGACCCATGCTCCTACAGCAGCAGAGGAATTGAGGCTGCCACCCCTGATGTATGTGCCTGCTCTTCTCTCGGCTCTCTCTCTGCCCCCACTTCTCTCCCGGGCTTCCCCGCCCCGCTGCCCAAGTGCTCCAGCCGCAGTGTGCCCCTGGCTTCAGCATATATGTCCCCCCTCAGCCACGCCCTGTCCTCCCCTGGGTCACTCCTCTTCCCCCCTCAGCCACGCTCCCATCCCTGGCTTTGTGCTATTAGGCCATGGCAGAAGCAGCCTCACCTCAGGTAAGGGCTTCCCCCCAACCCCAGCAACTGCCCAGGGGGTGCATCGAATCTCCCCTCAGCCCAACCACGGGGGAACTCTCCCCTTAAAATGCTCTGAAAATGAAACTTATATACAGGTTGTATCCATCCTCCTTCCAACGAATCTCCTGCCTAACAGTTTTCAACCATGACTTCCAAAACTGCCCAATGCTCAATCACTTCTTGACAGCTCACCGTGTGAGGCTTGACACCTCCACCTTTTGTGGCATTCCCCACACTCTCCGGTGGGCCAAGCCAAGAATTTATAATGAATATCGGCTCCCACAGATAATTCAGGCTCCACTGGTTATTATAGTATCCTCATAGTGAATTAGAAGAAATTGTCATGGTTATATTACAAACTTGATGAGACATCATTAACTCTTTGTGACCTCATCACCTCGGAGACATCATAAACTTATTGTGTTATCACATTCCCATTGTACCAACATGATCACATTGTGAAATCTCAAAACTATTACGACCTCAGAAGCTTTGAAAGCATGGTCTTTGTGATATGACAGGCCTTTTGTGTACTCATATCCTCATGTTGAGCTAATGAAAATTGAGATCAGGCATGCCATTTTAACATCACAAAACCTTTGTGACATCATCACCAGTGTAACATCACATTGTCATTATGATAATATCAGCCAATCATGACATCATAAAACAATAATGACATCAAATCACATGTAATTGTGATGTCACAGATACATTGGAATGCCTATTCTGTGATTTCATTCCATTTCAAATGTGGCAGGTGGGTTGATATCAGAAATACATTGTGATCATATAATCATTATAATATCACAATACCTTGATGGCACCACATTGCCATTATGACATCAATAACCCACTGTGACATCACAAAACAGTCTTATCCTCATAAATTTTTGACATTCTTCCAGTGTGATCTCTTTGGCCTCTCAGAGTACATAAATTAACTCATAATACTTAAGACATGACATGTGATATCAAAAATCCATTGTGATATCATGACACTGTGACAACACACTGCCAGATGTCATGACCACTGAGTCACATGAGGACATCACAAACATGTTAAGACTCATTACACTTGTGCCAACATATGCCTTTGGATATATCATTATCCCTTGTGAACTTATATAGTCATTATCAATTAGAGATCGGGCATGAGATTGTGACATCACCAATCCATTTTGAAATCACAAACCTAAGTGACCTCATCACCTCTATGGCATCACCATTTGTGACTTCAAAACAATACTATCTGATGTGATGGTTGCATCATATTGCCAATGGGATATCTCTGTCTCATTGCATTTTCTTTTTTGCAATCCTCCCCCCCCCCCAAAGTTGTACAATTCATTTTCGACATAATAACTTGTAATTCTCATTATTACAATGGGTCCACCTATATCCTTATTTAAATGACCTGTTTTTCCCCTTTCCCTCCACAAATTTTACTGACATCAAATACAGTGAAAGCAGGGTTATACTGTGGGGAGGGACATACGAAGCAACAAAGAAATAATCTTATAAATGCGTTAGAAAGAAATGCATGAGAGAAAAAATCATTAAAATACATATCTAAGGGTTCATTTTCCTAACATCACATTATCTGACCTTTTCTGCTTGACTCATACATATACTAGATATTGCAAATAAGGGAAACCATGGGACCTATGTTTCTTTGGGATTGGCTTACTTCACTTAACATAATTTTTTCCAAGTCTTTCCATTTCCTAACAAATGGGGCAATGTCATTCTTTCTGATGGAGACATAGAATTCCATTGTGTATATATACCACATTTTCTTGATCCATTCATCTACTGAGGGGCATCTGGTTGGTTCCATATCTTAGCTACAGTAAATAATGCTGCAATAAATATAGTTGTGCTGGTAGCTTTAGTGTGGTCTTGTTTGTAAACATTTGGGTGAATGCCCAAAAGTGTGATTGCTGGATCATAGGGGAGCTTTATGTGGTCTTTTGAGGAACCTCCATACTACTTTACAAAGTTGTTGACAAGTTTACACTCCCACCAGCAATGGAGTAAAGTTCCCTTCTGTCTACATCCCCTCCAGCATCTGTTGTTATTAGAGTTCTTGATTTTTGCTATTCTAACTGGGGTGAGGTGGTATCTCAATGTTGTTTTGATTTGCATTTCTTTTATGGCTAGGGAGGTTGAGCATTTCTTCATGTGTTGGCCATCCTTCTTTCTTCTTCAGAGAAGTTTCTCTTTAAGTCTTTAGCCCACTTATTTATTGGGCAGTTGTTTGGGCAGTTGTTTCTTTAAGGATTTGTGGTTGGGAGATTTAATTTTTTGAGTTCCAAGTATATTTTAGATATGAGACCCTTGTGCGTTGTATGGCTCGTGAAGATCTCCCAATCCGTAGGCTTTCTATTGATCTTGCTAGCTATCTCTTTTGCCATGCAGAAGCTCTGCAACTTCATGCAATACCATTTGTCCAACTTTCTTTGATTTCTTGTGTTTCCGGGTCTCTATTATGAAAATTTCACCCTGCGCCAGGGAGACCTAAGGTTTCTCCTATTCCATTCTGTAATGTTTTCAGAATATCTGCTTTGACTTTGAGGTCTTTCATCCATTTGGGGTTGATTCTGGTGCAGGGTGATATACAAGGATCTAGCTTTAGTTTGCTACAAGTAGTTAACCAATTTTGCCAGCACCATTTACTGAAGAGGCTGTCTTTCTTCCATTCTATTTTTTCAGCTCCCTTATTGAAGATTAGATGGCTATAGGTCTGTAGGTTCATTTCTGGGTTTTCAATTCTATTCCATTGGTCCTGAGGTCTGTTCTTGTGCCATTACCAAGCTTTTTTGATTACTATGGCTTTATAATAGAGTTTGAAGTTTGGTATTGATGTTCCTCCAGCAGTGTTCTTTCCGTTGAGGAGCGTTTTAGCTATTTGGGGTCTTTTATTGTTCCATATGAATTTTTGGATTGCCTCTTCTATTTCCTTGTAGAATGAGGTTGGAATTTTGAGAGGTATTGAATTGAATTTGTAGATAGCCTTGGGAAGTATTGCCATTTTCACGATTTTAATCTTTCCAATCCATGAGCATAGGATGTTTTGCCATTTTCTAAGTTCTGTTTTTATTTCCTTTTTCAAGTTTTTAAAGTTTTCATCATAGAGGTCCTTCACTTCTTTGGTTAAGTTAATTCCTAGCTATTTTTTTTGTGGGGATATTAAAAATGGAGTTACTTTCCTAATTTCAGCCACACTTTTTTCATTGTTGCCATACAGAAAAGCCATTGATTTTGGGGGGATAATTTTATACCCTGCTACTTTGCCAGTTTTGAATCGGCTTGAGTGATTTGGTTGTGGAGTCTTTGGGATTCTTTAAATAAAAGATCATATCATCTGCAAAGAGGGAGAGTTTTATTTCTTCTTTCCCTATTTGGATCCCCTTTTTGTTTGCATCTTGTCTTATTGCTGTAGCTAGGCATTCTAATACTAGATTGAAGAGAAGTGGAGAGAGTGGACATCCTTGTCTTGTTCCTGAGTTAAGAGGAATTGGCTTTAGTTTTTCACCGTTAAGTACAATGCTGGCTGTAGGCTTGTCATATACAGCCTTTATTGTATTGAGGAATGTTCCATGGATTCCTAATTTTTCCAAAACCTTCATCATAAAGGAGTGTTGGATCTTGTCGAATGCTTTTTCTGCATCTATTTCTGTCTCACTGCATTTTCACCAGCCAACTATGTACTCATATTTTAAAAAATTCATGGCCTTTCTGTCTTTTTGGTCCTCACGTGAATTCGTATCTTCATTGTGATCTAGTAGAATGAAATTGGACATGTAATGATTATGTTACACATTCTTTGTGACATCACTATCCAAGTGTGACCTTATCACCACTTGACATCACAAACCCATTGTGACATCATATTGTCACAGTGATATCATGATAACCTTGTGACATCCCAAACCTGTTGTGACCGCTTAGCACCTTTGAAAAAGCACATGGTGTTTGTGATATCATGGTCCCTTTGGGTAATCATGTCGTCATTGTGAAGAAAGACAACTGACATCAGACATGCCAGTGTACCATTACAAACGCATTTTGACATCATCTCCAGAGTGAGATCATATTGTTTGATAATACCATCAGCCCATTGTTACATCCCAAAATGACAATGACATCATGGCATTATGACATCAAATTTTCTTCGTGAGGTCCCAGAGAAAATGTGATTACCTATTCTGTGATTTCATTCTATCACAAATGTGGCATATAGGTTGATTTCAGAAACCCATTGTGACCACATCATCATTGTGACATTACAATCCTTTTGTGACCTCATATTGACATTGTGATATCATTAATGCAATGTAACATCACAAACCTGTCTTGTCCTTATAAATTTTGTAACAATCGACTACCTTGGCCTGGGCTGGATGCCGAGAGCTAAATTGAGTCTCAACCATGAACCCTCAGACCTTCAAAGAGCAGTTCAGCCATTTGTTAACTGGTCTGCAAACAACCAACCCCCAAAATAATCATCTCCAAAGCTCCATACTTCAAAGGACAAGGCTGTTTCCTTTCTCTTCATTCTCCTTCTCTACAGATCTGTCCTACTTTTCATCTTTTCCTTCCACCATTCCATTCTTCTCTTCAGGCTGCTCTACTCTTGACAGGCCTGCCCTGCCTTGTCCAGGTGGCCAGTTGCCGTCCTTCACCTCCTGCTCTCTCTCAATTTCCTCTCCTCCCGGGTCTTTGCCCTCCATCAGTCTCATCACTTCTTTCCATCCAGATCTTTAACCTTTTTCTCTCCTCTTCTCTTGCTCTGAATATGCAGCTTACATATAGACTCTACCCTTCCCCAACTGCAATATGTTTCTTGTCTTCCAGTTTTCAATTATCATTTACAAAATGTCTATGCCCAATCACTTCTTGGCAGCTCACCATGTGGGGCTTGACATCCTATCTCCTTCAGCAGCATGTCCTGCACCCTCCAGTGTCATGCACTCCCCCTCTCCATTGGTCCAGACTAGGAGGCCATGATGACTATCTGTTCCCGTGGATTATAGGGGCACTTGTGGTTATTACAGTGTCCTCATGGTGAACTAGTAGCAATTGAAGTGGACAAATAATTGTGATATTACAAACTCGTGACATAATTAACCCATTGTGACCTCATCCCCACTGTGACATCATAACCCATTGTGACTTCACATTGTTGTTTTTGATACCAGGATCACATTATGACATTCCAAATCTATTATAACCTCTTATAACATTTGAAAAATACATAGCTATGTGATATCAGAATCTCTTTGTGTACCCAAAGCCCCACTGTGAAATGCTGACAATTGAGAATCAGACATGACATTTTGACATCCAAAACAGTTTGTGAGATCATCATATTTGTGACATCACATTATCATTTTTATACCATCTACTCATTATGAAATCACAAAACTAAAATGATATGATAGAATTATAACTTCGCATTGTCATGGTGACATCAAAGACATATTATGAATGCCTTTTCTGTGATTTCATTCTATTTCAAATATGGCATGTAGGTTGATGTCATAAACAAATTAGGAACTCATAACCATTGTGACATCACAATCCTTTTGTATATCATATTTCCATTGTGATATCACAAACCTATCCTCCCATCATAATTTTTGTGACATACTGCTATTCTGATCCCTTAGGCCTTTTTGTCCTCATAATCTGTTGTTGACCTCATTAGACTTCACAGATGACATTTTATATCACAAATTCCCAGTGACATTATGACCATGGTGGCATCACACACCCAGATGTCATATCCATTGTGTCAAATTCTGACATCACAAACCTTTTAGGATTTCAATATATGTGTGACAACACATACTTTTGGAGAAACCACAGTCCCTTTGTGAACTAATATATACATTGTAAGTTAAGACAATTGAGAATCATCATGTCATTGTGACATGCCCAATACATCACCAATATTTTGTGACCTCATCACAAATGTGGAATCATCAACTAATTGTGACAGCAAAACAATATTTAGACATGATGTAATGAGTTGACATTGTCATGGTGATATCACTGTCCCATTGTATATTCACAAACCTAAAATGATCTCCTAACATTTTTAAAAATTCATGTCCATTATGACTTCCAGCTCATTCTGTGAACTTGTTTGCACATTGTAAAATAGTAACAATTGAAAATGGACTTGTGTTTGAGATATTACAAAATCATTATAACATCAAAAGTCAATTGTGACCTCATCACAACTGTGTATCATGAAGCTATCATGACCCCTAAGTACCTTTGAAAACACACATGGCATATGTGACATCATAGTCCCTTTGTGTACCCATATCCTCATTGTGAATACATGACTATTGAATTCATATATGCCATTGTAACATCACCAACCCCTGTGACCCCATCGCCAGTGTGACAACATATATTCATTATTACCTAATTACTTCCTTGCAACATCACCAATTTACCATGACCTTATAGCATTATGATATTATATTGTCATTGTGATGTCATAGACACATTGTAAATGCCTATTCTCTTATTTCATGCTATTTCAAATGTGGCATGTGGGTTGATGTCAGAAATATATTGTGATCTCATAAATATATGGCATCACAATCACTTTGTGACATCACAGTGCCATGGTGATATCACTAACACACTGTGACATCAAAAACCTGCACTGACCTCATAAGTCTTGTGATGTGCACCAATTGTGATGTTTTAGGCCCTTTATGAGCTCGTAATCTGTTTTCAACCTTATAATATTTCAGTTATGATGTATGATATCAGAAATCCACTGTCACATCATGACCATTGTGACATCACACTGACAAGCATCATAAACATTGTGTCACACTGTGACATCACAATCCTCCTAGGACTTCATAACATTTGTGAAAACACATGACTTTGGAGATACCACAGTCTGCTGTGAACTCATATTCTCTGTGATTTCATGACAAATGAGATCCGTTATGCTATTTGGATATCACTAACCAATTGTGACATCATAGCCCCCTTACTGTATGGCATCACCAATTAATTGTGACATCAAAACCTTTTGTGATATAGCAATTTGACATGATGATCATGACATCTGTCAGTGTTATGTCACAATGGTCATGATGTCACAGTTGATTTCTGTTGTCTTGTGATAAATGAGATATGAGGTTGAAAACAAATTATGAGGGCAAAAATGTCTAAGATATCACAATGTCAGCATGTAACAAAAGTTACGAGGAGAGGAGAGGTTTGTGATGTCACATTGTGTTAGTGATATCACAATGGTACTGTGATATCACAAAGTTAGTATGATGTCAAAATGGTTTGTAGGCACAAAAATGCGTTTCTGATATCAACTCTCATGCCACATTTGAAATACAATGAAATCACAGAATAGGCATTGACAATGTGTCTGTGATTTCACAAGGAGAATTGTTGGTCATAATGTGATTCTGTCATTGAGTTTGGTGATGTCACAAGGAGCTGATGCTCTCATAATGAAAATGTGATGTCACACTGTTGAGGATGTCACAAACAATTTTTGATGTTATAACGGTATGTCTGATCTCAACTGTCAGTTCACAACAAGGATATGGGTACACAAAGGGACTGTGATGTTGAAAAGGGTATGTTATTTTTCAAAGGAGCTAAGAGGTCATAATAGATTTCAGATGTCACAATGGAATCATGATATCACAATGACAATGTTGTCACAAGGAGTTTGTTATGGTAGTGATGATGTCAAAATAGATTTGTGATGTCACAATGAGTTTGTCATACCACAATCAAATTTCCAATTTCAATTGCTACTAGTTCACAAGGAGAATACTGTGATAATCAGCAGGGCTCGATAATCTATAGGGTCTGATAATCAGCATGGTCCCATCTCCTGGCCAGCTGGAGAGGACAAAGAATGCCACCAAAGAAGGTGAGGCATCCTGTGGGAGGGACTGGTGCATTAATCACCACGTACTGAGCTGTTAAGAAGTGATTGACTGTGGGCAGTTTGGGATGTGATATTTGAAAACACGCAGTTGGAGTGGAGAAGGGGCACAGACTTTATATAGGCTGTTTGTTCAGAGTAATAGAAGGTGAGAGAAAAAGAAAAAGTCCTGGAGGGAAGGAAGTGGTGTGATAGCATAAGGGGAAAGACTTGGGTGGAGAGGAAGTTGAGGGAGGGCAGAAGGTGAAGGATGGTAACTGATGAGCCTTGCAAAGCAGTTCAGGTCTGTGGAGAGTGGAGAGTCCTAAAGAGAAGAAGGAACTGGTAGAGGGGAAAAAGGAAAAGACCTCGAAAGAAGTATTGTCTGTAGCGAAGGAGAGACAAAGAGAAGGGGAAAAGAGGCTTTCCCTTTGATGTTTGGAGCTTTGGATATCATAATTTTGGGGGTTGGTGTTTTGGAAAACATTTATTATATAAAATGTGTCTCGATGGATTTTCTTGACCTATAGAGGTCCTTATTTTTGAAGACTTCATCGAGATAATCCATTTGGATTGCATCAGGTTTGGCCCCAGGGAACAATCCCCATAGGTGAGAGTGTCAGCCCTCAGGGTTGAGAGTCTACCTCGAGTGTTTGTCTCCGGAGGTCCAACATGGACAAAAGTCATTTATGTACCTCTAGAGGTGCATCTTGGCAAGCTTGCCAGCTTGATTTGTACCCCTCTGGAAGCTATTTGTGGCTTCCTTGGGATGCCATCTGGAACCTACTCGAGAGATAATGTAGGGCTTCTGTGGGAAGCCATCTGGAATCTCATCAAGAGTAGATCTGCGACTTCCTTGAGAAGCCATATGAGACCTATGCTGGAGGTCATCTGGGTCCTTCTCCAAGGGCCATCTTGGACTTTCTCCAGAGGTCACCTGGGGCTTCCTCAGGAGGCCACCTGAGATCTATTCAAAAGTAGTCATTGGGGCTTTCTTAAGAGGCAATCTAGGACCACCTCCTGAGGTCATCTGGAGCCTCTTTGGGAGGTCACCTCAGGCTACCATGATGAGAAATCTATGGTCGTCTTTGGACATCATCTGGGACTTCCTTGAGAAGCTATATAAGACCTTCTCTGGAGGTCATCTGTCGCTTTCTCAAGAGGGTTATCTGGAACTTCCTCTGGAGTTCATGTGGCCTCCTTGAGTGTCCATCTGGGAGCTACTTGAGAGGTAATCTCAGCCTTATTGAAAAGACATCTGGAAATTCCTTTGGAGGTCATCTGTTACTTCCTTGGGAATACATTTGGACCTCCATGAGAGGTCATCTAGGGCCTCCTAGGGAAGACATATGTGACATCCTCCAGAGGTTATCTGTAGCCTCCTCAAGAGGCAATCTGGGACGTTCTGTCCATCATCTGGGACCTCCTGTAGAGGTCAACATTGAGAGGTATGGGACATGTGGGTTGTCTTTGGATCTTGGTTTTTGTATGTATGTTGACAGTTCTATCTATGTCCTGTATGCACCTGTTTACTCCTTTTCTCAGGATGGAAGAACAAGGCCTTAGGTTGTCATATCCAAAAAATATTCTCCCCCAGGATTACAGAATCCCTCAGAGGAAGAAGCACTGATGTACTCTCTCTCCTATTCTTTGTCATCAGCAACTTTAATGAGTCCTCCCATACTAAAAGTGGTTACTTGTACCAGACTGAGGTGGTACAATGTGGTATGTTACCCTTATTACCCTTGAGACAGGAACATGGAGGAGATGGTGGGCAGGACCCCTTTCTAATCTATGTTCTCTTTACAACTAGTGACCTGTATAACTGGAAACAGCAAAATCCATCCTTTTCAGAAAAAATAAAACCAGGGACTCATTGCCTCATTAGACAGTAATTTTCACACACAAGCACATCTGGGATGAGTGTCAGAAAATTTTACAGGTGTGTTTCACCTGGTAGAAAAGGGAGTGAATCCTGCTCAGTGACTTAAAGTTGGTCTTTGGACCACACAGTAGCCCCAGTATTGAACCAGACTATTTGGAACAAGTCTTTCCCCAGACTTACCCAAGCTGAGGCTTACAGCAGTCGCGGTATGGAGGTGTTTACCAATTTTTTCCAGGTTCAGCTAGCAGGGATACCGCAGTGGCTAGAAAGCCAAGTCTTCAATCTAAGATGAATGAGATGGTACTGTTCCCCAGTGAGTACCCTAATGCTTTTTCTGGAACTTCTGCCAGAAGCCTATAGGACATATAGGATATAGATCTTTAAGTCTTGGAGAATGAAATAGCCCTAAATATGGCCTTTGTTACCCAGTCAACCACGGATATTAGAAGAAAGCTTGAAAAGTTAGAAGGTTTTGAGGTAAAGTGGTTGCTCAGTTGGTGTTTGATAACAGAGACACCCTGAAAAATAAAAACGAGTCTAAGAAAAGAGTTTGAGTTTTGGTAGGAGCACCAGAATAGGGATCAAGAAACCTTTTACAAAGACAGTACAGATCATTTGCAAATGGCAATAGGGAACCTCTAGGACTAGATCAGTGAGCTTAATGCAAGCAAAATGGACATTAGGAAGAGGAATGTCCAAGGAGGAAAAAGATAGAAAATGACAGGTTAAGTAATCACATTCACAACCTGGAAAATGTAAATGAAAGGTTAAGTAATCACATTAACCACAAAGAAAATGTGTTCATAGCTCTGGAGAAACATGCAAAGGACCTCTGAATTCCATTAAGATATTATGGCTATGAAAAAGGAGCTGGGGGAGAGGGGGCTGGGAAGGTGGCTCAGTGATAGAGTGCTTGCCTTGAATGCATTAGGCCCTGGGTTCGATTCCTCAGCACCACATAAGCAAAAAGTAAAAAAGCCAGAAGTGCCAATGTGGCTCAAGTGGTAGAGCGCTAGCCTTGAGCTGAAGAGCTGAGGGACAGTGTCCTGGGCAGAGTTCAGACCCCACGACCAGACTCAAAAGAAAAAGAAAACAGCTCGATCTGATATAAGAATATATCGATTATAAGCTTTGAAAGGTGTCACCAGAAATTCAAAGTAACAGAGAAAGTAGGAAAGAGTAATTAGCAGAGAAGAAGGGAAAGTGCTGTGCCATAGAAGATGAGGCCAAGAAAAGAGAAAAGGAAAATATCAGGCTCAAGAAAGAGATTATTTCTCTTCAAAAAGAGTTAAAGGACCACTTGCTTTGATAGAGAATGCCATGGAAAGGGAAAGAGCATTTGGAAGAAAAGCAGAAGTGCTAAACAAACAGTTGAAAGATCTGTCACAAAAATACACTGAAGTGGAAAACTAGAAAGAGAAACTACTAGAGTAAAAGCCCCAAAAGACTGCTGAGATCTTCACCATAAATGTAATGCAGAAGCATCGTGTCCCAGTGGAACAGGTGGAGGTGGGAAAAATACCTCTCAATAGGACCTTTGTGAACCTAAGGGAGGAGCTGAAGAGCAAGCAAAGGTGTTGTGAGAAGGAGCAGCACTTAGCCAGTCAAGGGAACACTCCTATGACCCTGCCAAAACACTTGCAGGTTAAGGACCACATTGAGAAGGAGAGTGGGATGATGAAAGCAAGCTTAAGATAAAAGGAGGAGAATAAAATGAAAGAAGTCTCCAAGGTTCCGAGCACTTTACAAGAGTTAAAGAAACTAGAGACCCTAAGATACAGGGAAACATCTGAGCTGATCAGGTAGCTTGGGAGACCACTCGAAAACTAGTTGGTTCTCTAGAAATACTGGTCATCTATATTAAAGGAAGAAGCAAAAACAGTGGTAATAAATGTGCAAATGTTGACACTGAACTTGTGAAAAATGCATACAGGCTCAAGCTTTCTGTCAGTTTACATGTAGATATTTGCAACCTGGTAAATTGCCCGAGGACACTGCCTAAAACTGTTCTGAAATCCGGTGGGGCCTCAGCCTGACAATACTTTGTAATGTGTGTAGGTAATTTCCAACAGGTAAATGCTGAATTGCTGGAACATATGAAAATAATTCATATTTGAGGAACCTCAGATGGTGAATTTGGGAATGTGGACTCCACAGAGGTAAAGCCTGGAAAGTATGGCTATTCGTATCTGATAGTAATAGTGGACATTTTTTCAGGCTGAGCTGAGGCATGTAATAATACCTTGATTTGGCTTACCCTTATCTGTGGGATCCAAAGATGGCCCTGCATTCATGGCCCAAGTTCTCAATTATTAACTAATGCCCTAGGAATAAATTGGAAGTTACAATCCATTTATAAGCCTCAGAGTTCAAGCATTAGAAAGAATGAATATGACCTTAACGAAACTTTAACTAAATTAAATACGGAGACTGGCCATAGCTAGGTAAGCCTCCTCCACTTCACTCTCTTTTGAGCAAGATGTAGCCCTTATGTTAAAGGATTCAATCCCTTTGAAATACTTTAGTGTAGAACACCCCCTTGGGTTCCTAAAATTAGGAAGGCTATATTAACAGAAGTGTCTAACTTCAATCTGCAGGCTTTACAACATATTCTTTTATGTACCTATCCTTTGGTAACCAAGGCCCACCTGCCGGCTAAGAAAAACTCCACCTGAAGGGGAGGGACCAAGAAGGTGATGAAACAGCAGGGAAACACCACAGCTCTCTCCAACCAAATACAGAGTTTGGATTTCAATGCTCTGTTTCTCAAAGTGACCCACAAAAAACGGCAATTACTCAGAGAGATAAAGGAAGGACAAAAAGAAAAGGGAAAAACCTACACAGACAGTAAAGTGGGAAGACCCTTCCCCCACTCTTTGTTGGTGATGGGACTCCACGTTGCGCAGCTTAAGTGATGGGGTTTGTCCCAAGCTGCTTAAGTGCCCCGGGTCTGGACCCTCTGAGGACCACACATCCACAAGCATCCCAAATCTCAAAGGAACTCCCAAAAGCTGGGCCAACCCAGAATATACAAACAGAAATCTCAGAAGGTAGAACTAGAACAAAGACTCCCCTCACTCTCCCTGGAACAGCACCTCTCCCTGGCTGGTACAAGTAGCCGAGCCCAGTCAGGAGCAGTAGCAGCTGTCAACATTGGTGAATGATCCTAAACTCTCAGGGTGGAACCTCTGTCCTGCTGATGTAAATAGCCTAGCCTAATCTGGAACAGCATCAGCAGCTGGCAGTGGTGGCAAACCACCCAGAATTGGGGCACAATGCCTCT
This sequence comes from Dipodomys spectabilis, assembly GCF_019054845.1. Taxonomy (NCBI): domain Eukaryota; kingdom Metazoa; phylum Chordata; class Mammalia; order Rodentia; family Heteromyidae; genus Dipodomys; species Dipodomys spectabilis. The sequence goes on along the minus strand of NW_024871314.1, from coordinate 580,474 downwards.
TGGCACTTGCCCAGACCAGCCTGCAGTGGCAGTGGTGGCTGAGGTGGGGACAAGCTGCAGTGAACAAGTCCAGACCCGTGGTGGTTTCAGCCTCTCCATACTGTCATGCATAAGCATCTCATGGTGGCAAAAGTGGTGAACAACCCCAGTCTTGAGGCAGGGTGTGGTACTGAGCAATCCCAGAAAAGCCTCATGACCTTTCCTACCTGGGCTGGCTTTGAACCTAAATACACAGATCTGAGCCTCCTGAGTAGCTAGAATTACAAGTATTCACACCAGTAGGGTCTTCCTCTTCCAACCCCTCTAACTTTTTCTAAAATAGATCATTTCTTAGTTCATATATGGAATTTAAGCAAATACAAGACGATCGACATAATACTCTGTATTCTATCTGAGCATAGTGTAATCTTAACTTGTTCTCAAGAACAAGGCATAAATAGAAAAAAACATGGAAATTAAACAGAACTCTGTTGAACAATACGTGAACCACAGAAGAAAATAAAGAAGAAATTAAAAATTTCCTACAATTCAGTGAAAATGAAGATACATCACAAAGAAAACATTGGGACACAGCAAAAGCAGTCCTGAGGGGCAGATTCACTGCTCTCAGTGCACACATCAAGAAAACATAGAACAACTAAACGATCTTATGATGCAACTAAAACTGCCAGAGAAACAAGAAAAAATTGAACCTAAAGTTGCTAGACAGAAAGAGAACCGAAATAATAGCTGAAATTAATGAGACAGACTATGAAAATTATAAATAAAATTAATTTTTAAAAGCTGTTTTAAAAAAAGACACTAAAACTGAGGGACCCCTGGCAAGAGTAACTAACAAAATAAGAGAGGAGACCCAAATCAATAGTATCAGAGATACCACAGGAAAAATTACAACAAACATTTAAGACATCAAAACAATCATAAAGAAATAATTCCAGACTCTACTCACAAAGGAAGGAAAACCTAGCAGTGATGGATGAATTTCTACAGAAGTACAAATTGCTATTCCCCCCCCCCCTTTCCTTTTCAGCCATTCTTCTCTACCATGTATGGTGGTGGCAGCAGTTCGGTAAATAACCTTCTTTTCATGCCTGAATAGAGTGTGATGTTCTCTTCATGGGCTACTTAATGAAATCTACCTATTTAATATACCTTACAAATGGTGCCATGACTGGGATGAGGTTTTTGAATTGGAAATGCTAGAATTTCCTAACCACCCCTTTTCTGCAAACCAACTGCCTTAAGACACCATCTGAGACTTTTCACCAATACCATTGCTGGCCTTCACATCCACGTCCACATCACTTCTCTACTCTGGTGAATGAAACTACTCTCCACAGCTCTCTGTTGCTCAATCTCTGCTCAGATGTGGTGCCATTCCACAGAGCTCCTACAGCCTTTAGCAGAAAGGATGGTCATCACTGAAGCGGAGAATGCCTGGTTTGGGGGGCTTAGCCATTTCTCTCTATAGGGGTCTGGGGCAAGCCGGGACACCGCTTCTTCCTGGTCAGCTCTCCTTCACTCACCAAACTGACTCTCTAACACATTTAATGGGATCCTGTGAGTCATGCCCGATCCGTAAAACTCCTTTGACATGCCTCCTGCGCTCCCTGGATAGCCAGATGACCTAAATTTTTTTGCTGTTCTCAGATTTAGACAATTTATGCCTCTGCAATGGTACATTGTGAAAAGTCTGTTTACCTTCAGGCTCTCTTTGCTCTCTACTATTCATGTCCAACTTTCTATATCTCTACAACTTTTTGGATTGTGCCCTGAAGCGTGCAACATGGACTGGTTCCCAGGGACCCCCTCTAGGTACCCTCTCAAAGGATAGACAAACTAGGCTTGATTTTTTGTTCAGGGTTTCTTTGCATTTTTTTCAGAAATTCGCCATCTTGAGTTCACTATCTTGGCCACATCGTGGATTAAGGGTTTTGCCCATCCAACCCTTACACTTCCACAAAGCATGCTCTTCCATCCATCTATTCTAATATGCATTGCTAACAAGTTGCTCTTTTCACAGACCCTGATAACTGAAGCCCAACCATGTGATGTGCTTTGTTAGCAAATATGTCTGAATATTGTTAGCAAAAATTTTAATTTTTGAGTTTTGCCTTTTTTGTTTTGTGTTGTGTAGTCTAGTACTGACTACCTGATTATAACATATTGGGCATTTCTGTGCTAAGATTCTCACATCTAATATTTGGTCAATTCTTGATAAGGACCAGGTAAGCTCTACTTATTATATTTGATCTCCTTGTTGCTTTAATTGGAAATAACAAAGAGATTTTGTGGAAAAGATTGCAGTGCAAGCCAGCCTGGGCTGAAAAATCCCTCAAACTACATCTCCCAACTAACCTGCAAAGAGCCGGCTGGAAGCATGATTCGAGCCTCTTATCTCTAACCAGCAAACACTACAAGTGGTACCATCACTCAAAATGGTAGTGCACTAGCCTTGAGTTCAAGCCTCCTTGAATACCAACTGGAACTAACTATCCCAACAATGAGCACCTAGACTCAGCCAGTCTGGGGAACAAAGGAACATGGAGACTAGTAAGAGATGATATCACATCAGCCACTTTGTGCCTGCCTATCAAAATTAACCAGAGCTGGGATGTCAATAGAAGTAAGAAGACTGCCCATCTAATGTCCATACCTGTTTAACTTTCAACTGGACAGGAATTTATATTCTTGCCTTTGTTAATTGACTTCTTCTCTATCTAGTCGCCAGGTGTCAGAAGAAGGTAGGGACATTTCTACCAACATTTTCAGCCCCATTCTTTCCTCTTGCTATTTATTTGCTCTCTAGTATTTTTTTGAGTCCCTGAATGCATCATGAGACATCTCCAGACTTCGTCCAAGAGACTTGCCTCCTCCCGACTTTATCTAAGGACTCAATGCCCAAGTGACAGCTGTTGGCCTCTGCCTTATCCTAGATGGAACCACATATCAGCCTTTTACCCTTACTGTCAATGCAGCTTGCAAACAGGAAGTAGCCAGAGAGAATCTTCACCCTTTTTTTCATAATTATCAAATGGCTGGAATGTATGTTCTGAACAAGGACACCTCCCTCCCTCTTGGATAAGTTTCCACCCAATATCTGTTACATAGGTAACTGGCAGACCTGGAAGCAATCACCTTCTCCTGCTAGGTCACATCCTAGGCCACCTCTGGTCACATGCCTCCCATCTGACTGGTCACATCCAGATCCAATGTGGTCACAATTTTCTAGCACCTGGCCACACCTCTTCCTGTCCCTGGCCTAGATAAGTCTTGATCAGAGGTGGGTCTACCCCCTACATTTTCAGTCATGTTTTTCCACCATGCATGGTGGGGGCAGCCTTTTGGTAAATAAACTTCTTTTCCTGCATGAAAAAAAAGAAATACAAATTGCTCAAACAGAACCAAGAAGAAATAAATCGATTGCAAATGTCAATAACCTACAATGAGATAGAAGAAGTAATAAGAAATCGTCCAACAGGAAAAGCCCAGGACCTGATGGATTCACTACAGAATTCTATAAGGCCTTTAAAGAGGAGCTAACACCCATACTCCTCAAGCTCTTCAGAGAAATAGAAACAGAGGAAGTAATCCCAAACTCATTCTATGAAGCCAATATCTCATTCATCCCCAAACCAAGCAAAGACCCAACAAAAAAAGAACTACACACCAATCTCTTTGATTAAGACAGATGCAAAGCTCCTCAATAAAATTGCAGCCAACAGAATCCAGAAACATATCAAAAAATCATATATTATGACCAAGTAGGCTTCATCCCAGAGATGCAGGGATGGTTGTAAGTCAATAAATGTAATCCATCACATCAACAGATCCAAGGTCAAGAACCACATGATTATCTCCATTGATTTGGAAAAGGATTTTGATAAAATTCAGCACTCATTCATGTTAAAAGCTCTGGAAAAAATAGGAATAGAAGGAACATTTCATAAGACAATTAAAGCCTTACATGGTAGCTCAAAAGCCAATATTATGCTTGATAGGGAAAAACTTCAACCAATTCCCCTAAAAACAGGAACAAGGCAAGGATGCCCACTCTCTACACTCCTCTTCAATATAGTTCTGGAATTTTTAGCCAGAGCAAAAAGGCAAGAAAAACACATTGAAGGGATCCACATATGAGAGGAAGAATATAAACTCTCTCTTTTTGCAGATGGCATTATTTTATAAATTAATGATCCCTAAAGCTCCATCCCCAAATACTTAGAGCTTATAAACCAAATTGGCAAAGTACCAGGATACAAAATTAACCCACAAAAATCAGTCGGCTTTCTGTAAACCAACAAAGTACAAGCAGAAATGTACATCAAGGAAACAACCTCATTCACAATAACCTCAAAAAAAGTATTTAGAAAGTAACCTAATCAAAGTTGTAAAAGGTCTATTTCATGAAAACTATAAAAGCCTAAAAAAAGGAATCTTAGAGGATACCAGGAAATGGAAAGACTTCCCATGTTCCTGGATAGGTAGAAATAATACGGTGAAAATGGCCATACTGCCAAAAATAATAAACACATTCAATGCAATTCCCATTAAAATTCCAACGACTCACATTACTGAAATAGAGAAAATAGTCCAAAATTTCATATGGAACAACAAAAGCCCTAGCATAGCCAAAACAATTTTAGGCAAAAGAAAGGATGCAGGAGGGATTATGATACAGGACTTCAAGCTCGACTATAGAGCCATAATATCAAAGACAGCTTGGTACTGGCACAAAAAGAGACCCAAAATCAGTGAGACAGGTTAGAGGACCCAGAAATATAGCCGCATATGTACAGTCAGTTGATATTTGACAAAGGAGCCAAAGACATATGGTGGGAGAATCATAACCTCTTCAACTTCTGGTGCTGGGAAAACTGGCCACATGCAGAAAACTAATAGTGGACCCTAGCCTATCAGCATACAATAACATCAACTCAAAATGGATTAAAGTCCTTAACATCATGCCTGAAACTCTGAAACTACTGCAGGACCGAGTATGAGAGAGACTTGGACTTATAGGCAAAGGCAGGAACTTCCAGAACAGATTCCCAGGGTCACAACAAATTGGAGAATGACTCGATAAATGGGACTACCTTAAAATAAAGTTTCTGCACAGATAAAAAATAGTAACCAAACTAGAAAGAAAGCCAAATAACTGGGAAAAAATATTTACCAGCAATATATCAGACAAGGGTCTAATATCCATTATATATGGTAAACTCAAGAAACTAACCCTTTACAAACCTAAGAAACCAATTTTGAAATGGTCAAGGTAGCTAAAGAGAGTTCTCATAAGAAGAATTACAAACAGCAAAGAAACATTGAGGAAATGTTCATCATTCCTGGCCGTAAAGGAAATGCAAATAAAAACAACTCTGAGATATCACCTTACCCCAGTCAGAATGGCCCACATCCTAAATTCAGCCAATGACAGATGCTGGAAGGGATGCAAAGAAAGAGAAGCATTACTTCATTGCTGGTGCGAATGTATACTAATACAACCACTTGGAAAGAAGTCTGGATGTACCTCAGAAAGCTAAATATCGACCTGTCCTATGAACTCGCCATTCTACTCCTAGGCATCTACTCAGAACAACAGGAACCAGTATACAAAGACACACACACCTTTATGATTATTGCAGCACTGTTCACAATAGCCAAGATTTGGAAACAACCCAGATGAGCCACTACTGATAAGTGGATCCAAAAATTGTGGTACCTATATACAATGGAATACTATGCAGCGATTAGACACGATAAAATGATGGCATTTGTAGGGAAATGGATCGAACTAGACCAAATTATTTGAGTGAGGTAAGCCAAGAACAAAGAGACAAATGGCACAGGGTCTACCTGACATGTGGATTCTAAAGCCAAAATGCAAGAAGGTATGACAAAGTAAACAGGGCTCGAGAAGCAAAGGACAGCCACTGTTTTTGTTGTATCACCGTTAATGACTCCATGTTCTTGACTATGTAAATGGTAGAAATATGCACACAATGGAGGGAAGCCAGGAGGAGGAACAGAATAAGTGGGAAATGGAATAACATACAACAAAGGTGTCCATCAGCTGCACTGGACATAGAAGAAAAATAACTAAGTAAACCAAACACATTGTTGGGAAGGGAGGAATGAGAAGGAAAGAGGGAATAGCTTACACTAAGCAAAAGGGAAAAAATGTAAACATCACCTGAGTTGGGAAAAATAATTTGGATTGTCAAAGCTCATAGAATTAAGAAACTTTAGATCATGATAACTAGAATTGGCCTTGTCAAGGTTAAAATGTGTTTGTGACTTTAACTATCACAATTCCACAATGTTGTGAAATATGTGAAATATATGTAATCACTTATCTCAATTTTTACAAAAAAGTGTGAGAAGGGAAGGGTTATGAGGTATGGGTGACAATGTTGTCAGACACCTTGTATTCATGTACTGTTTTGTAGAATGGGAACTTCTTTCTACAACTACTTAAAAATAATAACAATACAAACTATTTAAAAATAAATAAACATGATGGGAACAGATAAGTTCAAATATAAAATAAGAAATTAAATCCAATTGGAAGGCAAATTTCTTTGGGGAGAGTAATGTAGTTTATTCTATAGCAAGTCTCCTTCAGCAATAAATTCAAAAGCTAGACCTTAAGTAAGTGAAATAAACTAAGAAATGGAGATAAAAAAAACTTCACCCACTCTTTCTTGCCTGGACAGCTGGTGCAAAAATTCATCATGCTCCTGAATTAAAACCAAAGTGGCAAGGACCATATTTGGTGGTGCTAGGACCAATATACAGAGAACGCTGCAAGATGAACTGTTCAGAGACACTCAGATGATCCCTTAAGGATAAGACTTACTAAGTGTTAATTACTGTTAACTAGTGTGTTTCTATAATTTACTTGTTTTCTATTAAATATACATTTTAAGTCTGTTCATTGGGTGGAGAATTTTTAGGATTTGGTAAGAAGGAATCAAGGATTTGATTGGACATGAAAACCAGTGGGGGGTGTATAAAGCAGCGGGGGCCCTAATAATCAGCAGGGCCCACTAATCAATGTGGTCCCGTGTCCTGGCCCACTGGAGTGCATGGGACATACCACCAAAGGGTCAGGGTATGTTGTTGGAAGGGGTAGGATGTCATCCTCACATGATTAGCTGTGAAGAAGTGATTGGGGAAAAGGCAGTTTGTGAAGCGATGGTTGAAAACTGTTAAGCAGGAGACCCACCGGAGTGATGGAGGTGTTCAACCTATGTATACGCTGCATGGTCAGAGAAATGGAATTGGAGAAAATCAAGGGAAGAAAGTGGTGAGACAGCAGGAGGGGAAAGACTTCGAAAAAGAGGAATTTGAGGGAGAGTAGGAGGGAAAGTATGCCAATTGGCCACCAGGTCAGAGAAGTGTAGGCCTGTGGAGAATGGAGAGGCCTAAGGAGAAAAAGGAAGTGATGGAAGGGAAAAAGGGAAATGAAGGAAAGTGTATAAAGAAGGAGGGATTAAGGGAAAAGGACAAAGCCTTACCTATTGACGTTTGGAGCTTTGGAGATGATAATTTGGGGAGTTGGTGCTTTGCAGACCAATTAACTATGTGTGGCTGTCCACTCACTGGAGGTCTGAGATTTGGTGGTTGGGGCTGGCTTGTCACTGAGTGTACAGCCCAGGACAAGTTAAATGCAGGCCAATTCGAGTGTAAGTAAAGGTATTTTCAATGTGCCTCATTGGATTGTCTTGTGTTTTAGGCATCGTAAGTATACTAGTTCACGTTAGTAGTCTCAAAGGCCACGAAATTTGTAAAACGTTATGAGGTCATAATTGGTTTGCAAATCCGAATTGGACAGTGAGGGCAATATGATGTCCCAATATCAATTCATAATAATATTTTGATGTAATAATTAGTTGGTGATTCCATAATGGTGATGAGGTCACAATAGGTTTATGATGTTACAATTGGGTTGATGATGTCACAATGGCATGCTGGACTTCAATTTTCATTAACTCCCAATGAGAATATGATTTCAGAATGGGATTGTGAGATCTACAAAGTCATGCATTGGCCCAAATGTGATGAACTCCCAACAGGTATGTGATATCACAATGTAACACAATGTTCATGATATCTGACAGTGATGACACAATTTTTTTGATAGAGTGCATTTCTAATATCACATATCATACCTGAAATATGAAGTCAAAAATATTATGAGATCACAAAGTCCTATGTATCACAAGGGCATCGTGTCAAAGTTATGAGGAAAGGACCGGTTAATGATGTCACACTGGTGATCCTGCTTCCTAGGGTTTGTAATATTACAATGGTATAACTGATCTTAATTGTTAGACCACAATGATTATATTGGTAAACAACTGAACTTTGATGTCACAAAGGCCATATGCTTTTTCAAAAGAGCTAAGAGGTCATAACCGATTGAAATGTCACAATATGATTGTGAGGTCACAATGGCAATGTGATACTGCAATAGGTTTGTGATATCAGGTTGGTAATGAGGTCACCCATGGAATAGTGTTGTCACTACTAGTTTGTAATATTAAAATCACATCTCTGCTTTCAATTGCTACTAGTTTACAATGAGGACAAGAGTTCAAGGAAGGAGCTAGAAGTCCTAAAACCCATAACTTTTCTAACATGTGATGTCATAATAGGTTTGTGAAAACAGAATGGCACAGTGATATAACAATGGCAATGTGATGTCACAATAATAATGTGTTAAGGGAGTTGAGAAGAAGATAGCTGAGGAGAGGTTGGATTCAAAACAAGTGCTCGCATAGAAAGCAGTTTTAGTGTTCCTGTGAACAGTCCTAGGCTAGAGAATCATACCCAAGTGTGCCATCACAGTACAAAGAGTATGGCCAGAGAGGGAAAATCCAGTCAAGGAAAGAGATCTGAGCACTTGCCAGTAGCCGCGGTTGCAAGGGCTCTGGTGGCATCTGTGGCGGCCATAAACACCATACCTACAACTGAGAGTCCAGGACAAAGGAGCCAGACACAGTAGACTGGCGGATTCTACTCAACACCAGCAAGAACTGAGAAGGAGCAGATATCTTCGTCCTGCAGATTTCAGACCAGAGAGGGTCCAGGAACCAAGATTCTGGTGTGAGTAGAACCCTGACTTCCTCACTCGTTCTCAGGGAGCAGAGGTGGGAAGGCCACCCCTCCCCTCACCACCACCAGAGGTCTCTATCTTTGATACTGACAAAGGCCCGGTTGAGCAGATAGCTCCGACTCAGGCCCTGGAAAAAAAACAAAAGAGTTATTTTGCTCATCACAGGAACTAGAAGTGACCTGCCAGGCTCAGATCCACCCAGGGGAAAGTCACTCTGCCCAGGCAGAGTAAACTGCCCTGGGAGAAGAGACATTCTTCACCGGGTAAACAAAGCCAGAGGCTGCCCCACCCTACAGAAGCCTAAACAACAACTGAAATTCAGTAAACATAAACCCTGAGAATGGCTCCAAGCTGGGCTCTGTGAATGTCTCAGGAGCTAGACCTTCAGGGAAAAGCTACTGTTTGCTGAAAGGCTTCAACCCAACCCAGAACCTAGACTCATCACAGCATCTCCAAACTAGAGGAAACAGCCATCTCCCTCTTTTGTGATACTCAAAGAGCTCCCTCCCACTGAACTAGCCTAGGAGGGGATCAAAAAATCCTGCCTAATACCGGGCATTTTCTGCATGACCAAATTGACTTAAGAAACCAATCAAGCCATAGGAAACCCAAACAACACAAGCAGACCAGAGACTCCACCAAGACACTGGATATAGACACAGGGGAGATATAGGCTCTTCCCATTCCCCCCTCCAAAAGTAACCCCAAAAACAAAGAACTCTTTTTTGAACATTATTATTTAATTTTTTATTTTTTTAAAGTGTTTTCTGTTGATCTTTATTTTCTCATAATTTTTATTTTTGGTTTGTGTGTGTGTGTGTGTGTGTGTGTGTGTGTGTGTGTGTTTGTGTTTGTTTAATCTCTTTGACCTTTTGGCCCTTTTGTATTGTTTTCATTTTTTCTCTCTTTCTTTATTTTTTGTATGACTTAATCGCTGTTCTGCTCAACACCAGATACATACCTATCGTCAATTGTTAGACCTTCTCTCCCATTATGTACATATTTAAGCTAGAAATTTATTACTCAGTTCACAACCTCTTAGGCTTAACTTCATTAATAACAGTATTATCTCTTTATACCTACATAATTTTCAAGTAACTTATTTTAAAAATTTATTTTTTAGTTTTCACATTTCCTTTCTATTCCTCCCCTCCTCTCATCCTATCCTTTTCTTCTCTCAATATCATTTCTTTAAACTTACATAATTTTTACCACTTTCATTTCTTAAATTCAAATTTTTGTTTTTCCATTTTTTTCTTTTTAAAAAAAATTTCTCTCCTATGATTCTGTCCAATCCATTTCCCTCTCAGAGATTAGGAATTGGTTATATTTACTCTCATTTTACCTCTCCACATCCCTCTAGTCCTATTTTGACCCACGTTTCTCCCTGAAGTTAATAATTTCAGGTTTGCCAAATCCTTCATCGTTGTTCTTAACCCATTAATCCACGGTTGTTTGATTTAGAATAGATTGTATCTGCTGAACTAGATTGTATCTGCAACCATTTTGGTTGTGCAACTGAAGGACTCTGGTTGATGCTTACCTTAAAATAGTGTTCTAGCACAAAATTGCTGTTACTTTCATACCAAATGGGCAGAACAAGCCGGAAAAACACAAGAAAAATGGCAAGTCCAGGTATATGAACTCCCACTAATGATAATCAGGTGACAGAATAGTTAATGATGATAATAAGAAGAATGGTTAATGATAATAAAATAATTAGTAGTTCCCCAAAAGCTCTACTAACAATACTGGTAAACATGGTGAATGACATGATTGAAAATTTGCAAATGTGTCAGTGTGAGCATGATAGGGACCAAGAGGAGGCAATACAAAGAGTAGTACAGGAATCTTGTGAGCATAAGGAAGCTACTTAAAGATTAATACAGGAATAGCATAAGCAGGCTGAGAACAGTTATACAGAATTAAAGGAATTGATTTAATGTGAGAAAACTAATCAAAGAGTAATACAGGAATTGCGAGAGCGTGATCAGAATAGATAGAGATAAATAGAGGCATTCAAAAAATCCATAAAGAGACAGCTGAAACAATTCAGGGAGACCACAAAGGGAATGCAGAATAAAGCCTGTCAGAAGGAATGGGAGTCCAACGAAACCATAACCAATCAGCTAAGTGATCTGAGAATAAACAATGAACACCAAATTAAGGAAGTAAATCTCATACAAGATCTAAACCAAAGCTCCAATAAAGAATTTGAAGCCATCAAAGCCGACCAACTAGAAGGAAAAGAAATTAAAAACAAATAGAAAGTCTTGACAGTAGGTTAGACCAGGCAGAAAATCAAATCTTGGGGATTGAAGACACCCTAGATATTATAGAGAAATAACATACAACAATCCAATATAAATATGATAGATCTATCCAATATTTAGAAGACACCACCAGAAGGCCTAATGTGAGGATAATGGGTATAGAGGAGCACCTAGAGACAGAAGTTAATGGTCTAGGAAATTTATTTAACAGAATCCTAGCAGAGAACTTCCCAAACATGCAAAAAGATAAGCCTATGGCCTATTCAGACACAAGAAGCTTTCAGAAACCCAAATAGACCAGAACAGCACAGGCCATGTCACCGTCACATTATAATCCGCGCAGCATCAATTCAGACCAAGGAAAGGATCCTTAAAGCTGTCGAGGAGAAAAGACCAATCACCTATACAGCAAAACCAATTAGAATACCCTCAGATTTCTCAGCAGAGATGATTAAAGCAAGAAGGGCCTGGAATAATGTATGCCATGCCCTAAAGACAAACCACTACAAAGAATAGTGTACCCATCTAAACTCTTCTTCATAACTGAAGGTCAAATAAAAATTGTCCATAGCAAAGAAAAATGGAAACAATATATCTCCACAAAACCATACCTACAAAGGTACTTATAGATATCCTATAGATAGAAAACTAACAAGACAAAGGCCAAGAAATGGCATCTAAGGGAATAGAATTAGAACTCCACATGAAAAGCGACCAAAGACAGTCCTGTAACACATGGAGGCTGAACAGCATACTGTTGAATCACAAGTGGGTCATGGAAGAGATTAGAAAGAAAATGCAGATGTTCATGATATTCAAAAAAATCAACACAAAAATTACCAGCTCCTCTCGGACACAGCAAAAAAAGTACCCGAGGAAAGTTTATAGCTCTGAATTCCTACATCAACAAATTAGATCTGAAACCACAATTTAATAAGACATCTGAACCTCCTTCAAAAAGATCAGCAAAATAAACCCCAATCCAGTAGCCAGAAAGAAATAATTAAAATTAAATTAGAATTAAGTAAATTAGAATCCAAAAACACCCTAAAAAGAATAAAAAAAACAAAGAGTTGGTTCTTCGAAAAAATTAACAAAACTGGGGCTAAGTTGTAGAGTGCTTGCCTTGCATGAATGATGCCCTCAGTTCGATTCCTCAGCACCACATAAGCCAAAAGAAAAAAGCCGGAAGTGGCGCTGTGGCTCAACTGGTACAGCACTAGCCTTGAGCTAAAGAGCTGAGGGACAGCGCCCAGGCCCAGAGTTCAGGCCCCACGACCGGACCCTCCACCCCCCAAAAAATAACAAAATTGACAGACCCTTAGCAAATCTTATCAGAAAAAGAAGTGAACATACCCAAATAAACAAACTCAGAGACACGAATGGGAACATCATCATCAGAAAGTTATAATTGAATACTTCTCAAAACTGTATGCTAATAAGTTTGAGACATGGCAGAAATAGACCTTTTCCTATCAAATATCGACATGCCGAAATTCAACCAAGAGTTAACAACTTAACATGCCCATATCAAGCATAGAAATAGAAACAGCAATAAGAGTCTTCACATCTAAGAAAAGCCCAGGACCACATGGATTTGCAGTGGAATTCTACAAGGCATTCAAAGCAGGGCTCACAGCAATCCTCCTCCAACTATTCAATAAAATTGAAAGAGTAAGTTCACTACCGAATTCATTCTATGATGCCAACATAACCGTTATCCCAAACCAGGCAGGGACTCATCAAAGAAAGAGAACTATAGACCCATTTCTTTAATGAACAAGGATGTTAAACACCTCAACAAAATTTTGGCCAATCGAATTCAACAATTCATCCAAAAAATCATACACATGATCAAACAGGATTTATTTCAGGGATACAAAGCTGGTTCAATATATGCAAACCAGTTAATATAATTCATCACATCAACAAAAGCAATGATGACAACCACATGGATATATCAATAGATGCAGAAAAAGCATTTCACAAAATCCAACACCTTTTATGATGAAGACTCTGGAAAAACTATGAACCCAGAGAACATACTTCAATACAATAAAGGCTGTATATGACAAATATACATCCAGCATTATGATTAATCGTGAAAATCAAAAGCCATTCCCTCTTAACTCAGGAACAAGACAAGGACGTCCACTCTCCCCACTTCTCTTCAATTTAGTATTAGAATGCCTACCAACAGCAATAAGAGAAGATGCAAACATAAAAGGAATCCAAACAGGGAAAGATGATGTAAAACACTCCCTCTTTGCAGATGACATGGTCTTGTATTTAAAGAATCCCACAGACTCCACTCCCGAATTACTCATGCTGATTCAAAACTTTGGCAAAGAAGCATAGTATAAATTAACTCTCAAAAATCAATGGCTTTTCTGCATGCCAACAATGAGAAGTGTGGCTGAAATCAGGAAAGCAACTCCATTTGTAATAGCCCCACAAAAAATAAAATACCTAGGAATTAACTTAATCAAAGAAGTGAAGGAATGTTATGATGAAAACTTTAAAAACCTGAGAAAGGAAATCAAAACAGAACTTAGAAAATGGAAAAACCTCCCATGATCCTGTATTGGAAGAATCAACATTGTGAAAATTGCAATGCTTCCAAAGGCTATCTACAAATTCAATGTGATACCTATCAATATTCCAAATCATTCTTCAAGAAAACAGAAGAGGCAATCCAAAAATTCATATGGAACAATAGAAGACCCCGAATAGCAAAAATGATACTTAACAGAAAGAACAGTGCTGGAGGAATATCACTACCAAATTCCAAACTCTACTACAAAGCCATAGTAATCAAAACAGCTTGGTACTGGCACAATAACAGACCTCAGGACCAATGGAATAGAATTGAAAACCCAGAAATGAACCTACAGACCTATAACCACCTAAACTTCCTAAACCACCTGAGCTTAAAAAAATAAAATGGAAGAAAGACAGCCTGTTCAGTAAATGGTGCTGGCAAAATTGGTTAATCACATGTAGAAAATTAAAGCTAGATCCTTATATATCACCCTGCACCAGAATCAGCCACAAATGGATCAAAGACCTCAGAGTCAAAGCAGACACCCTGAAAACATTACAGGATGGAATAGGGGAAACCCTAGGTCTCCTTGGCACAGGCCAAAATTTTCTTAATAGAGAATCAGAAACATGAAAAATCAAAGAAAGGTTGGACAAATGGGATTTCACGAAATTGCAGAGCTTCTGCCTGGCAAAGGACAAAGCTGGCAAGATCATTAGAAAGCCCACAGATTCGGAGAAGATCTTCACTAGCCATACAACAGACAAGGGTCTCATATCTAAAATATACCTAGAACTAAAAAAATTGTATCCCCCAACAACAAATACTCAAAGAAAGAACTCCCCAATAAATTAGTGGGCTAAAGACTTACAGAGAAACTTCTCTGAAGAGGAAATAGGATAGCGAATAGACACACGAAGAAATGCTCAAACTCCCTAGCCATAAAAGAAATGCAGCTCAAAACAGCATTGAAATACCACCTCATCCCAGTTAGATGGCAAAAATCAAGAACTCTAATAACAACAGCTGCTGGAGGGGATGTGGACAGAAGGGAACCTTACTTCATTGTTGGTGGGGGTGTAAACTTGTTCAACCACTTTGGAAAGTAGTATGGAGGTTCCTCAAAAGACTCCACATAGAGCTCCCCTATGACCCAGCAATCCCACTTTTGTGCATTTACCCAAATGTTTACAAACAAGACCACACTAAAGCTACGAGCACAACTATGTTTATTGCAGCATTTTTTTAATATAGCTAAGATATGGAACCAACCCAGATGCCCCTCAGTAGATGAATGAATCGAGAAAATGTGGTATATATACACAATGGAATTCTATGCCTCCATCAGAAAGAATGACATTGCCCCATTTGTTAGGAAATGGAAAGATTTGGAAAAAATTATATTGAGTGAAGTAAGCCAGGCCCAAAGAAACATAGGTCCCATGGTTTCCCTTATTTGCAATATCTAGTATATGTCTGAGTCAAGCAGATGGGATGGACGGGAAGGGGACCGCCCTCGAACCCTACCCCACCCCACCCCACAGGGACGGGACGGGATGGGCTCGGGACGCCCACCCGCCCACGTGGGGATGGGGGGGTCGGTCGAAAAGACAAACCCTTGTGTCGAGGGCTGACTTTCAATAGATCGCAGCGAGGGAGCTGCTCTGCTACCTATGAAACCCCCACCCAGAAGCAGGTCGTCTATGAATGGTTTAGCGCCAGGTTCTACATGAACGTGCGTTGCGTGACGGGAGTGGGGGCGGCACCCTTTCCGGCCGCACCCCATTTCCCGGGACTAGAGGCTCTCTGCACCGGACCAGGATTCCCTTTGGTGGTTGACACTACCACCAGCAGTTGAGGAAGGGAGAGGTGGCTGAGTGATGAGCATGAGACATTAGACGACTTTGGAGTAGAGTGGAAAATTGATGTCTTAATCAGATAGTGAGAGAATAGCGGATTTCCCAGAGCCTGGGTACATGGCCAGCCCATCTTTCCCATCCTAGCGCTCAGATGTCTGATACAACAGGACTCCGTGAAAGACCTACAGGCAACAAACTATTTCCAGAACACCAGCAAAGGAATCCTCCCATCAGACATGCAACATTCAAGAAAACAAAGAACACAAAAAAGGAGGGATCCCCAAGACAAACACCACTGGGCAGCGTGATTCAACAGAGAGTCTGGCCAAAGGTGATGCAGACCGTGAGCCTTTCCTGCCTTTGGACACAGTCACAGCCACCAGGAGCCAGAGTATCAAGGGTCCTGATACCATCAAGGATCTGCAGAGGTGCTAGTGACACGTCGTTCCCACCTTGGACTGAAGCAAAAAAAGAAACAAGACACTCAGTGCCAAGATTCCACCACTGAAGCAGGAGAAGACAGACCTGCAGGATCGACCAGAGAAAGAGAGGGAGAAGATAGCCCAGTTGCATGAAGCACCACAAACAGAGCTAGAGATCCACAAGTCACCCATACAGAGGTTGGTTTCAGCAGAAAGAGATTTACAAACTGCACTGGCCCAAGTGAAGCAGGTGGCCAATGACAGATAAATGGAGCACGAAGCTCTTACCAGCCACCTGCAGGCTGCAGAGTGGTGTATGGCAGAGCTGGATATGATGGCTTCTGCGGTCACCGCTGCACAGAAGGAGACCAAAATGTTCTTTGAATGGGTGAATGATGTGACTCTTCAGCTTGATGAAAAGACCAGAAGGTTCGATGACCTGCAGCAAGTGAACACAGAGTTGCAGGAGAAGCTGGATAATGCTGCATTCATTATTCTGGACATCTTCAGGTTGTTTGATGTTTTAATTTTTTGTTGTTGTTGTTGATGTTGTTGGTAGGGGGGCCTGAACTCTGGGTCTGGGTTCTGTCCCTGAGCTGTCCAGCTCAAGGCTAGCACACTGCCACTTTAGCCACAGTACCACTTCCAGTTTTTTCTGCTTATGTGGTGCTGAGGAATTGAACCAGGACCTCATGCATGCAAGACATGCACTCTACCACAAGTCTTCTTCCAGCCCTAATTATTTAATTCTTTAAAATTACTTTTTGTCAGTCATGGGCCTTGAACTCAAGGCTTGAGTATTAACATATCCCAGAGTTCTTCAGCTCAAGGGGAGCCCTCTCCCAATTGAGCCTCAGTGCCACTTCCTGTTTGGAGATACGTGACTCACAGACTTTCCTGCCAGGATTTGGTTTGAACAGGTGAATTTTTTAATTTTATTTCTTCTAGGTATTTATTGATACGTAACAGTTTTTCTGGAACTTAAAATTTTCTGTAAACCTTTGTCTTCAAGTAATCCAACAGAATTAAATATTACATTTTGAAGCTATCCTTTAGCACATCCATTTTGAAATTATTATCTTAAGATGAAATTCTAATTCTTTGTAGTAATAACCCATTAAAGTCCAAATGGGAAATATGCTAATTTCAGCAGCCTTGACTCTCCTTCCTCTTTTTCTTCTCTCCAATATCTTTTCTTGTTTTGGAACAAGTGTCAAGAACTATCCAACCATTCAAAAGGAAGCTTATTCCATTAATTTTAAAGGAAAGGAATCCAGCCTGCCTGCATCTCAAGGCAACTTTGAGTATGTTAATCTAATAATTCTTGTCAGTGGATTTTCAGTCATTTCGATAATTTTTTGTTTAACCACACATTAAAGAGGTCTCAAAAAGCAAGAATCAAAAATCATGTTCTGATTTCTAAGAATGTTTAAAAAGCTAGTGATTCAACAACACATTCTATTCTTCCAAGATTCCATGGTGAGGAATTTCTTTTATCATAGCCCTTACCACTGACCCTTTCCCTTCAAACTTGTAGCTTTGTTCAGTTTTCTTGTTCCAGCTTTCATTTTGGTATTAGCCTCAGTAATATCATTGGAGTATTTCACAATGAAATCCCATTTATTGTTAGAGAGCTCAATTCATATTGCCAAAGACAGACTCATGAGCATATCGTAAAGCATAAACTATTGAATATCATTAACATGATCATATGCAAATATTCCATAAATTAATTTAAGTACCACATAAATGTGCATCTTCATATACTTTTTAAAATGCCAAGTAGTTACATATCTATGTCATAAAATAATTCAGATCACTTGTAGAAGAGATTAAGCTAAAACCTTTATTTATATCATCCCCAATATTTTTGTCAAATTTTCTTTTCTCATTAACTTTCACCTTATGGCCTGCTTTTCCTAGCAAAAAGTTATAAGTTGATATCCTTGGATTTTAGTCCCTTCTGAGTAACCTCTTTTCTTCCCACCTCTAGTTAGTTCCTCATGTTGAATACCTGAGGAATAATGTCCCATTGTGCCTGCAAGAGGAGTACCCAAGTCGACTGTCTGTGCCTACTCTTGCCTTGCTTTGTTTGGGAATGTGGTACCAGAGAAGGGGTGTCAGTGATCATGGGGCTGGAACCATGGTGATAAGAATTATGGGTAGTAAAATGAGTAGCAGAGAATATGATACCAGGGAAAGGGTGACTGTAATTGCTGAGTTGCAGTGGCAGGAAATTGGGTAGCAGCAAAAGCTTTGCAAGGGTTGGGGTAGCTAATAGAGGCATCCAGAACAATTTAGCAATGGCAAGGAAGCAAAGACAAAGTGAAACATAAAAGTTGTGAGGCATTATGGGAATTCTTTGTCTACCCATGCTAAAAACATGGAGGAAGGTGTTTTTAAACTAAAACTACAAAAGATAATTTAAGGTCTTGGTGCTAACAAATCTGTCCAGGTGTTATTACATTAAACAGAGAATTCAAAATGGTTTTTCTTCATGAATACAGAGATCAAAGGTATTATAATCCTTATTTCAAAATGCAAATTAAAGGGGAAAATTAGTCAGGAGGTAAAATTCATATTGAATGTTAATATTTAAGAGAAAAAGAAGATCCTAGATGGCAGACTAAAGACAAAGCAATATTAGAGAATTATATGTTCAATAATACTTAAGAAACTTTAATTGAAAAATTGAGCTGGAATGTACACATCAGGCAAAGGCAAGCAATCAGAGCCTAACACCAGCAAAGAAACACCATAATGTATATCTCAGAAAAAGGAACCAAGTTCCTTATCCTTACTTTCAATGATACACATAACCCTCCTTACACACACACACACACACACACACACACACACACACGAATGTATGAAACAGTTCAAGCTACTCACATCCATTCAACATAATCAAAGATCTTCAAACTTTAAAAGTTTGAAGTCTTACTCTGAAAACATTACAGGATGGAATAGGAGAAACCCTAGGTCTCCTTGGCACAGGCCGAAATTTTCTTAACAGAGACCCAGAAATACAAAAAAAAAAAAAAAAATCAAAGACAAATGGGACAAATGGGATTGCACGCAATTGCAGATCTGCATGGCAAAGGACATAGCTAGCAAGATCACTAGAAAGCCCGTAGATTGAGAGAAGATCTGCACTAGCCATACAACATACAAGGGTCTCATATCTAAAATATACCTGGAACTCAAAAAATTAAATCCCTCAACAACAAATCTTCAAAAGGAACAACTGCCCATTAAATAAGTGGGCTAAAGACTTAAAGAGAAACTTCTCTGAAGAGGAAAGAAGGATGGCCAATAAACACATGAAGAAATGCTCAAATTCTCTAGCCATAAAAGAATTGCAAATAAAAGCAACATTGAGGTACCACCTCAGACAGTTAGAAAGTCAAAATCAAGAACTCTAATAACATCAGATGCTGGAGGGGATGTGGACAGAAGCGAACCTTACTACATTGTTGGAGGGAGTGTAAACTTGTTGAACCACTGCGGAAAGCAGTATAGAGGTTCCTCAAAAGACTCCACATAGAACTCCCCTATGACTCAGCAATCCCACTTTTGGGCATTTACACACATGATCACAATCAAGACCAAACTAAAGCTACCAGCACACCTATATTTATTGCAGAATTATTTATCATAGCTATGATATGGAACCAACCCAGATGCCCCTCAGTAGATGAATGGATCAAGAAATTGTGGTATATATACACAATGGAATTCTGTGCCTCCATCAGAAAGAATAATATTGCCCCATTTGTTAGGAAATGGAAAGACTTGGAAAAAATTATATTAAGTGAAGTAAGCCAGACCCAAAGAAACATAGATCCCATGGCTTCCCTTATTTGCAATGACTAGTATATGCTGAGTCAAGCAGAAAAGGTCAGATAAATTGATGCTAGGTGAATGAACCCCAAGATAAGTATTCAATTTTTTTCTTTCTTGCAGATTTCTATATTGCTTTTTATGTCTCTCCCCCTGGTTTCACTGTATTTGATGTTGGTACAATTTTTGGAAGGGAAGGGCAAAAACAAATCGTTTAACTAGGGATACAGTTGGACACATTGCAACAATGAGATATACAAGTCATTATGTCGAAAAATTAACTTTACAACTTTGGTGGGGGGAGGAGGGGTTTGGCCATCTACTTTCCAGTTGATCTATAGGTGTAGAAGCAAAACGTAATAAAAAGCAATACAAACCAGTTCTTACTATAAATAATTTTTCTATGAACATCTTAAAAATAAATTATGACAACATGAAATAAAAAATCCCTAAGTTTAAAACATTGTTCCAGACAAGTTAAAGAAAAACTGAGAACAAGTATTTTAAGAATAATTTCAGAGAGCTTGAACTCAGGGCCTGGGTTCTGTCTCTGAGATTTATTACTCAAGAATAGTGTTGCCACTTTGAGCCAGAGTGCCACAGAAAAGTCTCACCAATATTCCTCTCCAGACTGGCTTTGAACTAGGATCTAGAGGTTTCAGCTCTCTGAGTAGCTAGGATTATAGGCATGAGCCCCTTGCACCTGGCTAGAATAATTGCTTACCTGAGACAGAGACCAGTTAGTATTAAATGTTAATCATGTTTAACTTTGTAAAATAAAGTTAACTGAAATGTCTTCCACTAAAAATAAGGAATTAAATGTATAGGTGGGTTACAAAGTTCTTACCAAAAGCCCTATATTTTCCTTTTTTTTTTCTTCCAAAATTGTTTGCTTTCCAGAATCATACCTTATCTTTCCTTACTGGTTTCTTTAGTTTATTTCATACATGCCCACAGCTCCTTCAACTATCAATTCTTATGGAAGACCTTGCAAATATCTATTTTCAGTCTAAACTCCTTGTATGCACCTCTCATCCATATATTCAACTGACATAAAAACTTGTGAAACAGTAATCATCTCTTATCATTACTGGACATTAAATTGTAAGTAAAATTTAAGAAAATAAAGAGCAACATAAATACACATAACATGATTTTAATAGTAATGCTAAACATAAATACAAAGTCGATTATTTTCCCCAGCAATTTAATGAAAACCTAAAGGAAAAGAAATCAACTTTTTTGATGACTGATATTATGGTTTAAAATTAGGACCTTACCTTGTCACTTAGGCTTTTTCCCTTAAGGGTGGTGATCTGTATTTGAATGACAGCTCCTCTTCCAACTTTATTTGGGGGATTATATAGAGATAAGAATCTCATGGAATAAAAATCATTTGTGTCCCTATCTTGGGGTTCATTTCACATATCATCTTCTTATATGGTTATATGGTACCGTGTACTAGTTACTCCAAGTACGATTAACCATGGGACCTATGGTTATTTGAGCCTCGCTTATTTCACTTAATACAATTGTTTTATGGCTTTCCTTTTCCTAGTAAATGGGGCGATGTCATTCTCTCTGATGGAGGAATAGAATTCCATTGTGTGTGTCTGTGTGTATGTGTATCACATTTTCTTGATCCATTCATCTACTGAGGGGCATCTGGGTTGGTTTCATATCTTAGCTATGGTAAATAATGCTTCAATAAACATAGTTGTACCGGTAGCTTAGTATGGTCTTGTTTGTGATCATTTGGGTAAATGCCCAAAAATGGGGACTGCTGGATCATAGGGGAGCTCTAAGTGAGGTCTTAGAATACATTATATCAAGTGAAGTAAGCCAAAACCAAAGAAACTTTGGTCTTATAATTTCCCCTATTTGCAATAACTATTATATGTCTGGGACAAGCATAAAAGTTCAAAAGCTATGTACAAACGACCAGATAAGATGATGTTAAGCGAAATGAACCCCAAGATAGGGTTTATAATCTACCATGTGTTTTTTTCTTTTTATGTTCCTCCCCCATGGTTTACCTTTGTTTTCACTATATTCATTGTTGGTGCCCTGCATCTTGTATACACACTTCTCTAGCTTGGGGAGGGGAAGGGAAAAAAATAGATAAATAGTGATACAGGCTAACACATTGTAACAATGAGATGCACAAGACAATATGTGGAGAAAGGATCTTTACAAGATAGGCGGGGAAGAAGGGAAGGGAGTACAGGGGAGTGTAGTTCTGGAGGTGGGAGAGGAGGGTAGGGGAAAAACAAAAGAGGAGGTAACAATGCTTAATAGAAAATGTACTCATTAACTTGCTCATGTAACTATAACCCCTCTATGCAGCATTTTTCAATGAAAACCTCTTTTTAAAAACAGAAGGTGTGCCGGACACCTGTGGCTGACCCCTTTAATCCTAGCTACTCAGGATGCTGAGATCTGAGGATCACGGTTCAAAGAAAAACCAAGAAAGAAAGTCCGTGAGACTCTTATCTCCAATAAAACCACTAGAAACCGATACTGGTGCTGTGGCTCAAGCGGTAGAGCTCTCCCCTTGAGCTGAAGAGTGCAGAAACAGTGCCCAAGCCCAGAGTTCAAGCCCCACGACCGACAAAAAAAAAGAGTCATGTACACCAAGTATAGTAGCCCCATATGTAATCCCAGCTGATTGGGAAGCAGAAATGACAAGGATCTTGGTCTGAGGCAGGCCAAAGAAATAACTGCCAAGACAGCCATCTCAACAAATGAGCTGGCCATAGTGGTTCACATCTGTAATTCTAGCTAATTATGTTTTGAGGCATAGGTAGCAAAGTCTCAGTCAATCTAAGATCTGACCAGGGCAAAAGTTCAAGACCTCAAGTAAATAAAATGGACTAGAAGTATGGCAAAAGTAGTTGAGATGCTTGGTGCTATACAGACAAAGTCCTGTCTAGCAAGCAGAGAACCCCTGAATAGAAACCTAGTAATATTCCTTTCTTCCACCAAAAAGCCTAAATAACTTTGTTCTATTTGAACATCTAATTTCAAGGCCACTGTCAGATCAGAGATGGTGAAATTATCTTAAAAATTAGGTATTCAAAAGAGACAAAGTGCTTTAGGTTTTGAAAAATTTGAAAAGGTAGGAAAATGCATGTGATTTTTGTTAGCTCCATAATTCTTGAAAATATAAAATATACTCAAGTATTTAATATATATCCATATGTGTACATATATCCATGTATATATATATATATATATATATATATGTATGTGTGTGTGTGTATGTGTGTAATCATATATATATATACACGCATATATATGTAATATGCAAATGGTACAAATGAATCTGTACAATCACTACTCAAAGGCATGCATAGACAAAGAGAATGAGTAGAGAACTCATACTTAGGAATCTATGGTTAGTCCATAACCCTGAAAATATTTTACATCAGTTTGCATGTGTCAGTTACTGCAGTACAGGGACAATACGATGGCAATGAGATACCAGACAGATGAAATGAGAAATGAGAGATACAAATGGTTCAATATTCTTTCTGATGGGTAAATAGAATTTCCAGTGTATGTGTGTGTGTGTGTGTGTGTATTACCTTTACTTAATTCATTTCTCTCTTGAGGAGTAACTGCGCTGATTCCATAAGCATGGTTGTGCTCAAACCGTGACTATATCTTGGTTGGTATTCTTTCGGGTAAATGCCCAGGAGTAGAGTTGCTGGATCATAAGGAAGTGGTTAGTCAAAAGAGGAGTGGAGTGGGAAAAGGTGGAAGATTGAATAGGAGAAAAGTGGGAAAATGCAAAGAGGAATCCAGTAAATATCCTACACAATTAAGAAGAGTGACGGAAGAGGTGTATAAGGGAGGGATGGATGAGAATGTTTAAAGGGTTGGCATTGATCAACGTACATTGTACGCATAAACTGCTTTGTTTAATGATAACTGCTTTGCTACTTAAAATAATAATTGAAAAATCAGGTCCCTAAAATGTTATGCAATTAGAAGCCAAACATGAGGATCTGCTCAGATAATCTCTAGGATTAATAAATCTTTTTTGGTTAGGATAAGTTTTAGAACAACACTAATGATACATATCATTTGAAGAAAATTTAATGATTTCCAGCTATTTAAAATAATCTTTTTTGAAGACATGGCTCAAGTGGCAGAGTGCTACTTATTGAGCAAAGCAGTCAGATAATGAATTCAAGTCTCAATCTCGAACAAAAGTAAAATCAGTCAGTATATTTCAGGCACTTTCCCGGTCACTAGTACCTCATGCATTAATCTCACCTTAAATCAGAAGGGAGAGATCTGGGGATCTCAGTTCAATGTCAGCTTAGATAGGAACGTCTGTGAAACTCTCATCTCCAATTCACTGTCAAAGAAAGCTGGAAATGGACTCTTGGCTCAAGTGATAGAATGGTAGCCTACAGCAAAAAGCTTAGGGGCAGAACCCAATCCTTGAATTCAAGCCTTAGAATAGTAAATATACATCACAAAGAAAGTAAGTCACTCAATTTCTCAACCTTCCATTTCCCTAATCCTAACTCTAATCTTGGACAGAACCCTAAGAGTAATCTTGATGATAATAGTAACCTAATCCTAAAATTAATGGAAAATATTTGAGTTTAGACACATTCTAACAGATACTCGTTGTCTTTGAAATGATTTGCAGTTTGCTCCAAATCCTACAGATTCCCTGACTTGGACTCTGAAATCGTTCCCTATTATGAATCATTAACCTCAAATCTTCATATCATGAAAACTATCACAGTTTCCACTGATCTTAACGTTTACTGAACTCCTATATCTCCAAAAAGAAGTTGCAGTTTTATTTAAAATCTACTTTAGTACCTAACCCTAACTATATATAAACCTTACTAGAAACCTAACTCTAAATTTAACCCTATTCAACCTTGAATAGGAAACTTAGGAAAACTCTGTAGTTTTTGTTAAATTTCAAACTTATTTACTTGAAAATGTTAGCAGAAAACTCAGTTTTACCGTAAAGCTTACCCTTCCCTAAGCCTAAGTCTAACCTGAACTAGAACACTAACCCTAACCTTTGAACTAATAACCTTTGGATTCTAAAAGCCATACAAATACATTAGTTTTTATTCATCCTATCTTTGATTCAACTCATCTTTCTAAAAATAGTTTGTAGTTTTACTTAGTATCTTGCCATTTTTGTAATCAGAACCCTAACTGGAATATTGAGACCAACCCTCACACTAATCATACCCTAATCTTAATATTATTGCCAGTTTCTTATTTCACAATCATCCTAATTCTAACTAGACTTGTTATTCGAAGATTTACTTTCAGTTTGACCCTAAACCTTCCATTTCCCTAATGCTAACTCTAACTCCAGCTGGAACTGTAACCTAACTTTCACTCTAATGATAGTCCAATTCTAATGTTTAAGAAAAAGACTCTAGTTTTTAATCATTCTAATGGATACTCCAGTTTGCACTCTGCAAATGCATTTCAATTTGCCCTAATTCCCACAAATTTTCTGACTCTACCTCTGAAGTTATCTTGTTCCCTAACATGAACTATTATATTATTTGTCCTCAAATTCTCTTATCAGGAAAAATACTGTAGTTTCCAATGATCCTACCTTTCCATGAACTCCTGCACCCTAAAACAATTTCAGATTTATTTACCATCTAATCCATTACTTAACACTAACTCTCAAGCTAAACCTGGCTGGAAAACTCTCATTAATCATTACATGAATGATCACTGAGAAATAAATATAATGATAATGCTCTAGTTACTATTGAGTCTCACATGTTTGCTCCTACTTGTTACTGAAAACTGAATTTTTTTTTGGTCAGGCCTGGGGCTTGAACTCTGGGCTTGAGCGCTGTCCCTCAGCTCTTCAGCTCAAGGCGAGCCCTCTACTGCTTAAGCCACAGCTCCACTTCCAGGTTTTTGGGTGTTTAATTGGAGATAAAGAGTTCTCATAAACTTTGCTGCCAAGGGTGGCATCCAACTGTAGTTCTCAGATCTCAGTCTCCTGAGAGTATAGGATGACAAGCATTGAAAAGTATGTTTTGCTGGGTGCCAATAGCTCATGGCTGTCATTCTAGGTGAGATCTAAGGATCACGGTTCAAAGCCAGAATGGGCAGGAAAGACCCTCAGACTCTTATCTCCAACAAACCACCAGAAAACTGGAAGTGGTCCTGTGGCTCAAGTAGTAGAGTGCTTGCCTTGAGCTGAAGAGCTCAGGGACAGCACCCAGGCCCAGGGTTCAAGCCCACAATCGAAAAAATGAAAAAAAGTAAAACATCTTCGCTACAAATATGTGGAGGTGTGTGTGGGAGGGTGCTGTGATTGAGAGGCCAAGTGCTGGCCTCACTTTACAGACATTTCTAAGAACTCCCCAAGTTTGCACCAGTTTGAAGCCACAGTAGAATTGATGGTGCCTTACCAAGAACTCAAGTGGTCGAGGCCTATGGCAGGCAGGGAGTGGGCAAATGGGTGCAGGGGTGGGATTGTTGTGTCTGTATTCTCCCTAATGAAGGATGGATTTGGATGCTGGGTGTCAATGTCTGAAGTAAAGGTTTGCAAGAAGTTTGTGGCCTAATGAATTGGGTTTCCTCTGGGTATATGAAGATGGATGAAGTCTGGCACCTCCGGTGGCTCACAACTGCCATCCTAGCTACTCATAAAGCTGAGATGTAAAGACCACGGTTCAAAGCAGCTTGGACAGGAAAATTTGTAGGTCTTGATATCCAATGAGCCACCATAAAACAGGAAATGGCACTGTGGCTCAAATTGTAGAGTGCTCATCTTCAGCTAAAGAGCTGAAGGACAGCGCCCTGATCCAGAGTTCAAACCTCATGACCAATATTAAACAAATAATTTGGCTGAGTTTTCGATATTGCAGTGTGTATGGTAGGAAATTCTATGCTAGGTTATGAGACATTCCAGATATGAGAGGCTCAATGCTGTGTCTACAGTTAGTCTGAGTATGATAGTGCCATCTTCTCACAGGTGGGATGTGATCTTAATAGAGAGAGTTTATGATTTTGTTCTCAAGAACTGCTAAGGGCTTGGAATGTCCGTGTGTGTGTGTGTGTGTGTGTGTGTGTAATTTTCCCTCGTTTTTTTCTGTTCCCTTCCTGGTTGCTGGTCTGCCTCTTTCTGATCTCAGATGGTGCCTCTCCTTCACACCAACCTAGCTTTTAGCCCCTTATTAGGGTCTACAATGAGTCCTAAGTTGCCCCAGACCTGTATTCCAACTTTTCTCTGGGGCACAAGTCTGGCTGTCCCAATATTTGGCCGCTTCCAGTGGATTCTGGGTAAGTGATGCCAGCTGGCATAAGGTCTCCTCTGCCAGAGAGGGAGGGCCTCAGTTATACGATGTCCTACCCTTTTCCTCAGCTGGGCCTCTGACTGTATATCTCTATCAGCAGGCTAGCAGTGGAGTGGGGAATGGGGGATTGCTGGTGGTTCGGGCTAACTCGAGCTTGACAGCTGACTGAAGTCTGCTCAAGCAAGGAGGATCTAGGGCTACATGGGAGGTGAGGACAAGGTGGCTTGGAAGTATAGGTCAGTGTCTAGGAAATGTAAATGTACTTTATCACGGGACAGCCTATCTTACGGCCCCAGCTGGGCCTCTCAGGTCCTTCTAGACAATTCCAGATGCTCAAAATACAGAGGCACAGACTTTAGATTCCAGGGCCAGGGAACTGGGGGATGAGAGGTTGGTATGGCCAATACCTCACTGTTTGGGGGTATTAGTGTTGACCTGGCTATGCAACCCTTGTGTACTTTCACTTCTTAACCCAGTGTTGGCCACACACTGGCCACTAGTGGCAGTACTGTGGAAGTGGCAGGAGTGGAAGTGAGGTCTAGGATGACCAAAATCAGGATTTATGGCCTTTAGGAGTGGCAAAGGATGTCTTTTTAAAATTCTTAGAGCTGGAAGTCAGGGCCTAGGCAATGTCCCTGAGCTTCCTTTGCTCAAAGCTAACATTCTACCACTTGAACCAGAGCTCAACTTTCACCTTTTTTTAGTAGTTTAGTGGAGATAAGAGTCTCATGGACTTTCCTGCCTGTTCTGGCTTCAAGCTGCCATCCTAAGATGTCAGCTTCTTGAGTAGCCAGGATTACTGGTATAAGCCACTGGAACCTGTTAAGGATGTTAGTGTGTGTGTGTGTGTGTGTGTGTGTCTGTGTGTCTGTGTGTGTCTGTGTGTCTGTGTGTCTGTGTGTCTGTGTGTATGTGTGTGTGTTTACCGGGACTTGAACTCTGACTCTAGGTGCTATCCTTTAGCTTGTTTTCACAAGGTTGGTGCTGTAAAACTTGAACTACATTAGCTCTGCTTCCCAGCTTTTTGGTGATTTATTGGACATAAGAGTCTGCCCAGGCTAGCTTTTAATTTTGAGTGATCCTCAGGTTTCAGGCTTGAGTAGCTAGGATGACAGGCATCAGGTACCAGCTCCCAGCTAATAATGGCCTTTCTCCACAGTGGACTGGGATCTCCTGAATACTTTCTTTATTTTTTTCTGTGCCAGTACCGGGGCTTGAACTCAGGGTCTGGGCTCTGGTCTCTTAACTTTTTTCCTTAAGGCTGTTACTCTACAACTTGAGCCACAGCTCCATTTCTGGATTTTGATAGTTCATTGGCCAGAAAAGTGTCACTAACTTTCCTCCACTGAGCTGGCTTTGACCAACGATCTATGATCTCAGACTTCTTAATAGCTAGGACTTACAGGGGTTGATCCACTGGAGGCATTGGGTAGAAGTTTTTCTTAAGCAAGAGTTCTTCCCTGCATTTTCCCTGACTCCTCCATGCAAATGGGTCCTGAGGGTCAGGAGCTGTGAAAAATAGGCTTCCAGCCACAAAATTGGCTGGGGTCTTTGGAAAAAAGTCAAACTAATCTTCCCCTGAGCCCCATTCTGGGACCCCACCCTCTGCCCTACCTGTGACTCAAGTACAAACCTTGACCCAGCCTTCAGTGTTCTGCCAGAGTTGTCTGAGGCCACAAAACCTTCATTCCACCAACACCACCTGCTCTACACCGCCCCTCAGGTGTGCATGCTCTGTACCTTCTGCCCGAGGCCCTCTGTCCTGTTCCCCATCTTAGAACTTCTGTGAAATTTTGGCACTGGTCATATCACCTCCTGGAGCAAGACTTTCCTTCCCTTCTCTCACTTTTTTTTTTTAATACTGAGTTGCTAGAGATTGAGCTTGTGCAGGCTGACTGTCAAATGCGCTATCTTGGGGTGTGTGTGTGTGTGTGTGTGCCAGTCTTGGGGTTTGAATTCATGGCCTGGAGGTTATCCCTGAGTTTTTATGCTCAAGGCTAGCATTCTACTACTTGTACCCAGCTCTGGGTTTTTTTTTTTTTGGTGCTTAATTGGAGAAAGAGTCTCATATAGTCTTTCCTGCCTGCACAGGCTTGCAGTTATAATCTTCAGAGCTCAACTTACTGAGTGCTATTATTACAGGGGTGAGCCACCAGCACTTGCCCTCTACCTCTTACCTATAACCTCGGTCCTCCTCTGAGTCCCAGAAGAGTATGTCTCACCAAGTTCACAGTTTTTTGCCAGTGTTGTGGCTTGACTCAGGGTCTAGGCATGTTCCTGAGCTGCTTTTGCTCAAGGCTACATTCTATCACTTAAGCCACAGTGACACTTTTGGATTTTTCTGTTTGTGTGGTACTGAGGAATCCAACCCAGGGCTTCAAGCTTGCTTGGTAAGCACTCTACCACTTAGCCACAGTCACAGCCCAAGGCTTACTTCTAACAGGAACTATGAGTGTGGAATTTACTAGCATATTCTTTTCAGCACAGAAATCGCTGGCCATTTCATATCTTTGCCAGGATTTGGGAACAGTGTGAGACTCGGCAATGAGGAAGGATGAATGAGTGATAGCCACCAGGCCCCAGAGATATAGGCTCACGTCCTAAAAAGGGATAGGGAATATGGAGACAGAACCTTCCACAACTGCTATACCCTAGGAACAGTGGTCTCCCTGGAGGCAGAGGCTGGCTGCTAGATATCCCAATGGGACACCGCAGCCAGAACATAATGAACCCGTTGCATACACCAGCCAAGGCAAGCCTTCTGAGCTTCAGTTATTAAATGGCAGAGAAGGATGCTTTGTTCAAGCTACTGACTCAGACTTAGTACATTCTGAGGGCTTGTCCCAGCTTGCCCAGGTTGGGGGGTCTGATCATGGGCAAGCTGCTGAATGCCCATCATCCATACATCATCCATAAATACACAGAGACATGGAGTTACTCCCTTCTTTTTTTCTTTCGCAGGTCTCAGGGTTGAAATATCATCCTAGGCCCTATCCCTCATCACCTCTTTCTCAAGAGTAGTGCTCTGCTCTTGAGCCACAGACCCAACACATGGAGATATTTTCCTGTGATCTCTTAGAAATAAGAGTGTTGCGGACTTTCCTGCCCTGGCTGAATTTAAATTGCCAATCTCTACATCTCTGCCTCTTGAGGAGGTAAGATTACCTACAGGAGCCACTGACACTTGGCTTTGTTTTCTTCTTGTTGTTCTTTTTTTAATCGTGACAATATGAAATCTTGAGTGTCATTCCAATGGTTTGCATTCAAAGTAAACTTCCCAGGCCTGGAGTACGAATGCCAGGACTGCCACACACAAATGGAGGGAGAAACTGACAAACTCATTCCTATTTACGTGAATGCTAAAGGAATGTTATAAAAGTAATTAAAGTTACAGTTAATTCATAATTCTATTTTAGAAAGCCACACAAAAAATCATTGGATTTATATCTTCCATTCTAGCACCACGTTATGATTCCCCTAATGGAAGGATATTGATTAATTTTAATTAATGCTTTTATAAGTATTCAACCATGATACTTCATTAAATGGAGACATAACTTAATAGCTAATTATTGGTAACTATATATATATAAAATTTAATAATATCGTCACATTCTCTCTCTCCTCATATATATATATATATATATATATATATATATAGCAATCTACACACACACACACACACACACACACACACACACACACACACACATATACATATATAGATATAGATATAGATAAAGATTGGGCACTACTGTGGCTTGAAAATAGGTCGTCAGAATTTTCTGGTAGCTCAGTTTGCCAGAGGTTGGTGTGCTAAGACTTTGACCCCATTTATGGATTAGACATTGTAGGCTGTGAGTTGAAATCCCAGCATTGCCAAAAATTTATTCATGTTGTAAGAAGCCACTTTTGACACATTTTTTTTCCTGAAAAAATTTCCTGGGTCCCAGTATGATGTATAATTCATATGCAAATATATCCTGTATGATAGGATGTAATAAATGAAATGTTATATGTGTAATAATACTAAATGAATAACTGTAATAAACGTCATACTCACTAAACTCATGTGTGTATGTTTCGAGTGCTGGGGCTTCAATTCAGGCCCTGGGAACTGGTCTGAATTTCTTGTCTTCAAGGACAGTGAGCTTCTCCTTCATCCACGGTGCCACAGAGATAACCAGATGCTGAGTTCAAATCCCAGGCCTGCCAGAAAAATGGTGCAAATTCCAAGCCAGGGCCTTATTTTATTTTATTTTTTGCCAAGCATGAGGCTTGAACTCAGGTCTTGGCATCTCTGCCACAGCTGGCCCTGGGATTCTAGGACCCAAGATCAAATCTCATGGTTGGCAAGAAATAAAATAAAAAGGAGAAGGATAAAATGGAGAAATTAAAGAAGGTGGTTTTACATTTTTTCCCTCTGCATTATCGCCATCCTGCGTGTAAATGACAAAGCACAGAAAGTGTACATGGCATTGCATGCTGATGTTTGGCTGGCTATTAGGGAAGGCATAACCAAAATCAAAACTTAGGCCTAGCGGTCGAATCCCAGGGCTGCCACTATGTATTGGTGGGAGTTCTAAGAAACACATTTCCAAGTACATTCATACCAATGGAATTTTATAAAAGTAACAAATTAGTAGTTAGTATATGAGTATACAATAAAATTATACACAACAATTTGATTACATTGACTAATTTTCAATTAATACTTTATTATGTATTCAACCATGATACTTAAAAGTGGAAGGAATAATTTGAATGTCAATAACGGGTTGTAATATAATATATGTAATTTCTTGTTTTATATATCTTTCTCTTGTTTTATACATAGATATGTAAATATATATATGTGAATCTACACATTTATCTGTTCATACACTTGTCACATCTGGGGCTCAGTGGTATAATGATGGCTAGTACATACAAATCCCTGGATTTGATTCCTCACTACCACATGCACATAAAAATCCAGAAGTTGTGCTCTCGCTCAAGCAGTCGAGCATTAGTTTTGAGCATAAAAGCTTAGGGACTGTGTCTAGACTCTTACTCAAGGTCCAGAATGGGCATGAAAAAAAGTTTGAATGTTGTGACTGCAACTCTATAAGGATAGCACTTCAAATACCTCATCACAAAGCAAGCCGGGAGTCTGGTGCTGACAGCTGCCATCTAAGCTGACTTTGTCAGAGGTATACGACTGCAACTCAGCCGCACAGAACCAGATGCTGCTGGCTTGCTCACCCCTATCATCCAAGATACTCGGGGGCTGAGATCTGACACTGGTGGGTTTAAAATCCAGCCCTGGCAGGATGTCTGTGAAACTCTGAGCTGTGGATTAAAGTGATACATCTCTAGCCTTGAGCAAAAGATCTTAGGACAGTACCCCCAACATTTTAGTGCAATCCCTGTGGCTGACTCCCCCCGAAATAATACTCCTCTGAATCATTAGATGTGAACTTTGTGCAGTTTGTGATGTGTTTCTGAAAGAATGGTGTTACTGATGAAGTACCCTAATACTAATGACAGCTTGTGGGATACATCTACGTGATGAGTCCTTTCTGGGGTGCAAGGGCCCTCACGGGGTGCTGTGTGCTCAGTCCTGCACAAGATGCTATGTGCTGAGTTCACAGGTTCAGTGTGCTGTGTCCTGCATTGGGTGCTGGGTGCTGAGTCTTTCACAGGATGCTGTGTGCTGAGTCCTGTAAAAAGGGTTATTTGTAGCCTGGCACCAGTGGCTCACGCCTATAATCCTAACTAATCTGGAGGCTGAGGTTTGAGGATAGTGGTTCAAAGCCAGCCAAGGCAGGAAAGTCGATGAAAATCTGATCTCTAATAAACCACCAGACAACTGGAAGTGTCACTGTAGCTCAAGTGGTAATGCACTAGCCTTGAGCTGAAGAGCTGAAGGACAGAGTGCAGGCCAGGATTTCAAGCCCCATTACCGACCAAAAAAGAGTGTTATGTATTTTGTCCTTCAAAGTGTGCATTCTCTCAACTTGTCCTTGTAAGAACTCCATAACTGACATGACTATGTAGAAAAGAATATTGAGGCTCAGATCTGTCACCATGGCAGGGACAAAATTATGTATTACTGAAGACTAGTGAGTTGTCTACAGGAGACAATTGTTTTGTCTTGTTTTTTATAAGTCATGAACCTTGAACTCAGGGCCTAGGCACTGACCCATACCTCTTGGTCTCATGGCTAGCACTCCTCCACACGGAGCCAAGGACCCCCTTGCAGCAGAGTGCCACGGCTTACGGTTCTATAACCGAGGTCAGTCATCCTGCCTTCTCAAGTAGCTGAGATCTGGGTTATAAACTACCCCTGACACAAAAGGTACCATGAAACTATTATCTCCACTTCACCACTAAGAAACCTGAAGTGGAAGCTAGGTGCTTCTGGCTCATTCCAGTCATCCTAGCTACTCAGGATGATGAGATCTGAAGATCATGATTCAAAGCTAGCATGGGTAGGAAAGTCCTTGAGATACTTAGCTCCAATGAACCACCAGAAAACCGGAAGTTGCTCTGTGGCTCAATTAGTAGAGCACAAGATTTGAGCTGAAGAGCTCAGGGACAGCACCCAGGCCCAGATCTCCACTCCTACAATGACAACAACACCAAAAAATACAGAAACTAACGAACTTGAAGTAGAGGACTGGGAATGTGCCTTATGGGTAGAGTGTTTTGCATATATGAAACCCTGGGCTTGATTTCTCAGAACCACATCAGTAGGAAAAACCTGAAGGGGCTCTGTGGTTCAAGTGGAAGAGGGCAAAACTTGTACAAGAGAAACTAGGTACAGTGCTCATGTCTTGAGTTCATAGTCCAGGGCTAGTGTATGCACACACACATGCATGTACACACACTCACACACAGAGAGAAAGCAGAAGTTAAGCTTGACAAAGTGGTAAAGCACTAGATTTCGGCTCTGAGCTCATGGGGAGCACCCAGGCCCTAAGTTCAACCCCAAAACCTAGACACCCAGGGCCAAACTAGGAGAGGTCAAAGGTTTCAAAACCTGATGAGCTTCACCAGTACTAGATGACAGGAAGCTTTGTGATGTCCAACATGTCTTGGATTTCCCAAGCTTCTGGAAATCTAGGAGAGGCATTATAAGCCCATCATTGCCAGCACTGAAACGTTTCATTATGTTCAGTGCCCTAGTTGTCTGCCTGAAGGTCATCTGAATTATATTGAGCACTGTATCTGAACACCCGAATATAGTCTCATAAAGGCAGGATAAGAGCACAGAACTTGGCCTGACATAGGAGGTGGCAAAACTGAAGGTCTCCTATTAAAACAGAGCACTAGGAAGAGAGATAGCTAAGGGTAAAAAGAGGCTTTTTTTCCCTGACCTTCAGAGCCCGCCCACACATCCTCACTAATTGGCCCAGATGGTGTTATTTGGTACACAGCTGTACAGGAGTGAGGTCTTTTGTGTTCCTGTCCAGACAATGAGGGAGACTTCCTCCAGCAGGCCTGGGATGCAGAGAAACCCTTAGGCTACATTGGGAGCAGTGAGGGGAGCCCTGGAACATGCAATATCATAAAAGCAGTCTCTGTGTTATGAACTCATTTTATTGAATACAATTTTCCTTGCTTGGTGCCATTCATCATAGCTACTCAGGAGTTTCATCTATAGAAATACATCCATACATACACAAAGAAATTGAGGTACAGGTTTTTTTTGAGGGGGCAGGTCCTGGGGTTGAACTATGAGCCTAGGCCTGGTCCAAGAGCTCCTTTTGCTCAAGGGTAGTGCATTAAGATTGAGTCACAGCCCCACTTCTGGGTTTTTCTGTGATCTCTTAGAAATAATATTGTCAAGGACTTTCTCTGACTGGTTCGTTTCAAACTCACATTCTCTACATCTCAGCCTCCTGAGGAGCTGGGATTATAGTCAGCAGCCACTTTCACCTTCTTTCTATTCTTCTTTGTTTTATAATCTGGACTGACTTCTTAATAAGGTCATTCCTATGGTTGGGACTTATAAGTAAACTACCTAATGTTCTTTATAGCTAATTTCTCTGAGAGTATTTTCTCTCTTCATCTTACCCTCTGGTCACAGGTTTGAAGCCAAAAGTGAGAAATGAGTGTTACAGCATTTAGGAGTAAATGTCAACAGGACATGCCAGTTCTGTCACTTAGCATTGAGCTTCAGTGAAGTTACTGTCTCAGGATATGAGTACCGAAAGCTGGACCTATCCTCATAATATCTGTATTGCTCCATTTGCCTATAAAATGATCGAATAATTATGAGTGTTTTGTATCTCCAACCTTAAGTATCTAGGACACACTATAAGCATGTTTCTGTATCTGTTTTTCTCTAGTACCTCTTGAGATTTAGACTAAAGTTTTGGGTGGGACGGCTTCTCGGTGAATCCCTGAGGAAATCCACTTGAAACCTCCTCAGGAGATCTCCATTCAAAGCCAGCCCAGCAGGAAAGGTTTATTGTCTCCAATAAACCACCAGAAAACTACAAGTGGAGCAGTGGCCTAGAGGGTAGAGCTCCAGCTTTGAGAGAGAAAGCCAAGCAGGAGATACAGACCAGACCAGGCAGGAAAATCTGGGAGGCACTTATGTCCATTGAACAACCAGATGGCTGGAGGTAGAGCTCTGGCAGTGGTAGAAACTCAGCCTTGTGAAAAGCAGCTGAGGAATGCATCACATCCTCAGTTTAAGCCATGGGATGGCCACAAAAGAAAATTCAAAAAGAGAAGGCCAAGTTTACGTATCAGTGTCCTACATACTTACATGTGTATATTTCTTCCCTAAGTGCAAACAGGCTGTAGGCAAAACTTCTGCTTTTATTTACTGATTTATGTTTTAGATATGCTCATTGTACATACTGTATCATTCTTTTCATTTCAGCCCCATTGCTTTTCTCTTCCAGGGTTCTAGGCCTGTTTCCTTATATGATGCACACTGAAGCTCTCAGGAGCCTTTATTTACATTTTATTATGAGGCCAATGCAGGAGCAGTCACAAATCAGGCAGGGGAAGAGAAGTTCAGAGTTAATAGAAATAAAAGGTATTCAGAAAATTATAATTGGGGATGCAAAATGGTAGCATATATATGTAAAAAAACTACCATTAAGAAAAAAGATGAGGGGACTGAGAATGTGGATTAGTGGGAGAGTGCTTGCCTAGCATGCAAGAGGCCCTAGGTTCGATTCCTCAGTAACACATACACTGAAAAATCCAGAATTGGTGCTGTGGCTCAAGTAGCAGAATGCTAGAGACAGTGCCCAGGCCTTGAGTTCAGCCCAAGAAATGTCAAAGAGATAACTATGTATGTAGTTAGGTAGGTAGATAGGTAGGTAAGTAGGTAGGGAGGGAGGTAGGTAGGCAGGTAGGTACGTTGGTACATAGATAGACAGATACATAGAAAGAAAGACGGGAAGAAGAAAGAAAGAAAGAAAGAAAGAAAGAAAGAAAGAAAGAAAGAAAGAAAGAAAGAAAGAAAGAAAGAAAGAAAGAAAGAAAGAAAGAAAGAAAGAAAGAAAGAAAGAAAGAAAGAAAGACAGAAAGAAGGAAAGAAAGAAAGGAAGAAAGAAAGACAGAAAGGACACCAGCCTCACCTTCACACAACAACAGAGCAGGAAGAATGTCTCTTTCCCACTCCTCAGGCAGCCGAAGGCTCCAGAGCCATGAGGGCAGAGACAGGTTCTAACTCAGCTGCTTGGAGCTGAAAGAGAAGTGACCCTGCCTCACCTTGGACTGTGGATTAGCATTAATGATGTGGAGAATGAAGGAAGGAGAAAAGATTGGCAGAGTTAGAAGAAGGGCCTTCAAATCTGATAGATGGAGAGTAAAAAACCCACTCCCTAAGACCAGAGAGCAGGGCTTTTCTACTCTGTTCCTCCCCTCTCCCTAACTAAACTGGCTCTCTATTGGTAACCTAAAGATAGCCTGAGGCTCCCTTCACCTGAGGGAGGAAGGTTAGTCATTGTTTGAAGAAGCTGAGAAAAGCCTGACCCTGGTGTAACTCTAACAAATGTTTCAGGTTTCCCCCATTTCTGGCTGTGCCTGGAATGAATGAAGTGGTTTTGCAGTTCAATTCCCTGTTGCGTTTGTATATTCTGCCTCCTTGTTCTCTTCACCTAGCCTGATTTTTTTTTTCTTTCTTTTTTTTTTTTTTTTGGTCCGGTCGTGGGGCCTGAACTCTGGGCCTGGGCGCTGTCCCTCAGCTCTTCAGCTCAAGGCTAGTGCTCTACCACCTGAGCCACAGCGCCACTTCCGGATTTTTTTCTTTTTGCTTATGTGGTGCTGAGGAATCGAACCCAGGGCCTCAGGCATGCAAGGCAAGCACTCTACCACTGAGCCATCTTCCCAGCCCACCTAGCCTGATTTTTGAAACTGTGTTCTGTCCTTCAAATACAGTGTTACACTGGAATTCTTTCTGCTAATTGTTCCAGGGCTTGGATCCTGACAACTTCATTTGAACCCAGGATGGGTCAATGGGTCAAGAACACTAAGAACATTTAGAGTAACTTCTCATCACCAAAGGAAAAATAAGAAGCTCTTGAACATCTGAACTTTCAGATGTGGAAGTCAAAGTGTCATAGACTTTCCTGCCCTGTCTGGCTTCAGTGTGATCCTGAGACCTCAGTCTCCTGAGCCAGGGTGATGGCCAAGAGCTACTGGTGCTCTGCTAGGTTCAAACTTGTAATATTATTGACAATACAAGTCAACTGCTTATCACAAAGGGCATGGGGATCATATTAAGCCTTTCAACATTGGACCTTTCAGAACCCTGTGGACACAAGGTTACAATGCTAGAGTCTGTGAGGCTGGGCATGTGGACCTGCTACACTGAAGCCTGGAGATCTGACTCCAATTCTTGTGTATATCAGTGTTGACTTTCCAGAGAATGTTCTCATAATTAGCGAATAGGAAAATTACTTTGATTAACCCTCAATTTTTTCCAGTTGTGTGTCCTGTATCAACCCTGGGCACTGTCCCTGAGAAATTCAGTCAACGCTAACTCTCTACCACTTGAGCCACAGCTACACATGGGATTTTTTAGTGGTTCATTGGAGATAAGAGTCTAACAGGCTTTTCTTACCTAGGCTGTGTTTGAATTGTGGTCTTCAAATCTCAGCCTAATGAGAAGGTAGTTTTCCAGGTGTGAGCAACGGCATCTGGCCTATTGTTTTTGACTGTCCTGGGGATTGTTTTTCTCCAGGCTAGCAGTTGACCGTTTGAGCACACCACTGCCTCTGCCATTTTCTGAGTATGTGGCACTGAGGATTAAAACCCTGGTATTCATGGATGTTGAGTGAGCTCTTTACCAGTAAGCCACATTTCTAGCCTCCCCTTACAATTTTATCCCACAACTTGCCTGTCCTCAAGAAAAAGATTCTCATCAGGGAGCTGAGGAGGGAAAGC
Organism: Dipodomys spectabilis; assembly: GCF_019054845.1. NCBI lineage: Eukaryota > Metazoa > Chordata > Mammalia > Rodentia > Heteromyidae > Dipodomys > Dipodomys spectabilis. Next base: position 541,701 of record NW_024871314.1, on the reverse strand, counting down.
CACCCCTCCCCCCAGTACCAGAGTTCTCCATCTTGGATACTGACAAAGCTCGGCGGAAATGCTAACTCCAACTCAGGCCTTGGAAGAAAACTAGAGTCATTTAGGAGGTCACAAGATCTGCCAGACTCAGCTCCACCCAGGGAAAAGTTACCCAGCTTGGGCGCCAGCCCCAGGAATGGCTTTCTTCACTGGGTAATCAGAGGCAGAGGCTGCCCCTCTCTTTGGCAGCCTTGACAATCAATTGAAATTCAGTAAACAGAAACCCTGAGAGTGGCTCCAGGCTGGGCTCCATGAGTTTCTCACAAACTAGCCCCTGGGAAAAGCTACTGTTTGCTGAAAGGCCTCAGCTCTACCCAGATCCTAGCATCACAGCATCTCCAAACGAGGAAAAAGCCATCTGCCAGTTTTGTGATACTCAAAGTAGATCTTCCTCCCATTGAACTAACCTGGGAGGAGAATCACAACATCTTGGGTAAAGCAGAGCATTTTTCTGCCTGTTATAACAAACTGACTTAAGAAACCAATCAAGCCACAGGAAAATCAAACACCACAAGCAGACCAGAGACTCCAACAAGAAGCTAGTTATGGACACAGCGAGATACAGGATTTTTCCCACCCCTCCCAAAAAAGTCAAAGAACATTTTTTTCTTTTTTTGTTGTACCTTTTATAATTATTTTTAAACTTTTTGTTAACTTTAATTTTTACCTTTTTGAAAAAAATTCTTTCCTATTAACTTTTTTTCCTCTTATAATTTTTATTTTAAGGGTATATATTTGTGTGCGTTTTCCTTTCTTTTTTTTCTTTTTTAAAAATTGTTTTTGGTTTTTTCTAGCTCTACTGAACTTCTGATCTTTTTTTCTTTCTTTCTTGTCCTTTTCACCTTTTCTTCTCTTTCGTTCTTCTTTATGTGACATAATGGTTTTTCTGCACATCCTCAAAAAAACACGTAGTCGATTATTAAACTTTATCCCCCACTATGTACACACTTAATCCACAAATTTATTACTCAATTCAAAACCTCTTAGACTTAGATTCCTTAATAGCAGTACTACCTCTTTATATCCATATAATATTTTAAGTATTTTTATTTTAAGTTTTCCACATCTCCTTTATATCCCTCCCCTTCTCTCATTATATCCATGTTCTTCTCTGGATAGTTTGTTTTCATTTCTGTATAATATTTTTAGTTTTACTTTTCTATTTTTTCTGGTATCTTTTTTTCTCTTTATCTTTTTCTTTTTTTCTCTCTCCCTACATTCATTCTATCCAACCTATTTCCTGCTTTGAGATTATGACTTAGTTAAGTTAACTCATCCTAAGCCTCCTCACATCACTGTATTCCTATTTTTTACACACATCTCTCCCTAAACTTAATAATTTCTGGTTTACCAAATTCTTCTTTGTGTTTCGTAGCCCATTAATATATAGTTCTTTGATGTTGAATAGATGTATCTGTTGAACTAGATTGTATCTGCAGACTATTGACTGTGCAAATACAGACTTTGGTTGATGCTTGCCTTAAGATAGTGTTCTAGAACAAAACCTGTTATTTTCATCCCAAATGGGCAGAGTAAGCCGGAAAAACACAAGAAAAATGGCAAGTCCAGGTATCTCAACTCCAACTCATGATAATCAGGGGGCAGAACAGATAATGAATAAAACAGAGGAGAGTTCCCAAATAGCTCTACAAACACTGCTGGCAAACATATGAAAGACTCTGTATGAGGGTGATAAGGAGAGAGAAGAGATAAACAAAAGATCAATGGAGGCAAACAAAAGGCCAATGCGGGAAAAGATTGAAAATCTACAAAGGACTCTGTATGACCATGAAAGGGAGAGACAGGTGGCAATCCAAAGATTTATACAGGAATATCATGAATGTGAGGAAGCTACTCAAAAATTGATACAGGATTTGTGTGAGCAGCTTGAGAATACTTAAAGAGAAAGGCAGGAATGGCATTAACAGGCTGAGAACACTCAAAGAGAACTACAGGAATGGCAAGAACTTGAGGAAGCTAAGGAAAGAGTAATACAGGAATTGAGAGAGCAGGATGAGAATACACAAAGATCACTAAAGACATTCATGGAATCCATTAAAAAAGAGCTGAAGGAAGTCAGGAAGAACAAAAACGGAATGCTGAATGGAACCCAACAAAAGGAATGGGAATCCAAAGAAACCATAGCCAATCAAGTAAGTGATTTGAGAATAAACACTGAACACCAAATTAATGGAGTAAAAGTTCATACAACATCTAAAACAAAGCTTCAACAAAAAATTTGAAGACATCAAAGCTGACCAATTAGAAGGAAAAGAAATAAGACAAAGTAGAAAGTCTTGACAGCAGGTTAGACCTTGCAAAAAATCGAATCTCAGAGATTGAAGACAGCCTATATATTATAGAGAAAGAACATCGAACCTTCCCAGACAAGACCGAAAATATGATAGATCTATTCAACACTTGGAAGATACCATCAGAAGGTCTAATCTAAGGATAATGGGTGTAGAGAAGCACCTAGAAACAGAAGTTAATGGTCTAGGACATTTATTTAACAGGATCCTAGCAGAGAACTTCTCAAAATGCAAAAAGATAGGCATACTCAGATACAAGAAGCTTTTAGAACTTCAAATAAACCAGACCAGAATATGACATCCCACCTTCACACTGTAATCCATACAGGATCAATTCAGACCAAGGAAAAGATCGTTAAAGATCCTTAAAGCTGTCAAGGAGAAAAGATTAATCACGTAGAAAGGGAAACCAATTAGAATCACCTCAGATTTCTCAGCAGAGACCATCAAAGCAAGAAGAGCCTGGAATGAGGTTTGCCATGCACTACAGACGAACAACTACCAACCAAGAATACTGTACCCAGCTAAACTCTCCTTCATAACTGAAGGCCAAATAAAAACCTTCCATAGCAAAGAAAAATTGAAACAATACATCTCCACCAAACCAGCCCCACAAAAGATTCTTAAAGATGTCCTACACATAGAAAACCAACAAGACCACAGTAAAGGCCAAGAAACTGCACCCAAACTGAGAAGCCAAGAACCATAGGAAGAACCCAGTTTTTGCAGCCCCCAAGAAGGTGGATAACATGGCAGGAATTCCCAAATACCTCTCAGTCCTATCTCTTAACATTAACGGAATTAACTCTCCAATTAAGCAACATAGACTGTCTAGTTGGATTAAAAAACAAGACCCTTCTATCTGCTGCCTTCAGGAGTCACATCTTGTAAAAACAAACACATTTTCAATGTTAAAGGCTGGAACAAAATCTACCAAGCAAACAGCCCCCATAAACAGGCAGGAATTGCAATCCTAATATCAGATAAAATAGACTTCAAATTAAAATTTGTGAGAAGAGATAAAGAAGGTCGCTATATTCTAATTAAAGGATCTCTCCTTCAGGAGGATATTACAATTCTAAATATCTATTCGCCAAACAGTGGAGCACCCAAATTTATCCAAGAAACACTACTTTCCCTCAAATCCCACATATATCCAAAGACATTAATTTTGGGGGATTTTAATACACCACTCTCCCCACTAGATAGATCAACTCGGCAAAAACTCAACAGAGAAACTGCAGATCTGAACAACTGCATAGATCAAAAAGATCTAACAGACATCTACTGAATATTTCACCCAACAGCATCAGAATACACGTTTTTCTCAGCAGCAAAAGGATCATTTTCTAAAATAGACCACATTTTAGGCCACAAGCCAAACTTGTCCAATTTCAGAAACATTGAAGTTATACCTTGCATTCTCTCTGACCACAAGGGAATAAAATTAGAACTCAACAACAAAAGCCACCAAAGAAAGTCCGGTAACACATGGAGGCTGAAGAACACACTGCTGAATCTCGAGTGGGTTATGGGAGAGATTAGAAAGGAAATTCAAATATTCATGCTATTCAACAAAAATGAGCACACACATTACCAGCTCCTCTGGGACACAGCAAAGGCAGTACTCAGAGGCAATTTTATAGCTCTGAGCTCCAACATCAACAAATTGGACAGATCTGAAACCACCAAGTTAATGGGACATCTGAACCTCCTTGAAAAAGAGCATCAAGATAAACCCCGATCCAGTAGATGGAAAGAAATAATTAAAATTAAATCAGAATTAAATGAATTATAATCCAAAAAAAAAAAAAACATAGGAAGAATCAACAAAACAAAGAGTTGGTTCTTCAAAAAAGTTAATAAAATTGACAGACCCTTAGCAAATCTTTTCAGAAAAAGAAGAGAACACACCCAAATAAATAAACTCAGGAGAATGGAAACATCACCTCAGAAACAATCAAGATTCAGAACATTATAAGAGAATACTTCTCAAAACTTTATGATAATAAGTTTGAGAACTTGGCAGAAATGGACCTTTTCCTAGCAAATATTGACGTGCCAAAACTAAACCAAGGTGAGTTAAACCATCTTAACAGGCCCATATCAAGCATTGAAATAGAAACAGCAATAAGAGACCTCCAGCTAAGAAAAGTCCAGGATCACATGGTTTTACAGGGGAATTCTACAAGGCCTTCAAACCAGAACTCACACCAATACTCCTCCAATTCTTCAATGACATTGGAAGAGAAAGTTCACTACCGAACACATTCTATGAATCCATCACAACCCTCATCCGAAAACCAGACAGGGACTCATCAAAGAAAGAGAATTATGGACCCATTTCTTTGATGAACATTGATGCAAAACTTCTCAACACAATTTTGGCCAATCAACTTCAACAATTCATCCAAACAATCATACACCACGATCAAACAGGTATCATTTCAGGGATGCAATGCTGGTTCAATATACACAAATGAATTAATATTATTCACCGCATGAACAGGAGCAAGGATAAGAACCACGAGGTTTTCTCAATAGATGCAGAGAAAGCATTCGACAAGATCCAACACCCCTTTATGTGGTTTTGGAAAAATTAAGAATCCATGGAACATTCCTCAATACAATAAAGGCTGTATATTACAAACCTACAGCCAGCATTACACTTAGTGGTGAAAAACTAAAGCCATTTCCTCTTAATTCAGGAACAAGACAAGGATGTCCACTCTCTCCACTTCTCTTCCACCTAGTATTAGAATACCTAGTTATATCAATAAGACAAGATGCAAACATAAAGGGGATACAGATAGGGAAAGAAGAAATAAAACTCTCCATCTTTACAGATGACATGATCTTGTATTTAAAGAATCCTATAGACTCCACTTCCAAATTACTCAAGCTGATTCAAAACTTTGGCAAAGTAGCAGAGTATGAAATTAACCCTCAAAAATCAATGGCTTTTCTGTATGCCAACAATGAGAAAAGTGGGGCTGAAATTTGGAAAGCAACTCCATTTGTAAGAGCCCCACAAAAAATAAAATACCTAGGAATTAACTTAACCAAAGAAGTGAAGGACCTCTATGATGAAAACTTTAAAAACTTGAAAAAAGAAATCAAAACAGAACTTAGGAAATGGCAAATACTCCCATGCTTCTGGATTGGAAAGATTAACATTTTGAAAATGGCAATACTTACCAAGGTTATCTAGAAATTCAATGTGATACTTATCAAAATTCCAAACTCATTATTCAAGGAAATAGAAGAGGCAATCCAAAAATTCATATGGAACAATAAAAGACCCCAAATAGCAAAAACGCTCCTTAACGGAAACAGCACTGCAGAAGGAAAATCAATACCAAATTTCAAACTCTACTATAAAGACATAGTAATCAAAACAGTAATCAAAACTTGCACAAGAACAGACCTCAGGACCAGTGGCATAGAATTGAAAACCCAGAAATGAATCTACAGACTTATAGCCATCTAATGTTTGATAAGGGAGCTAAGCAAAGGGGTGTCTGGAGAGCATGTCGAGGGCAGATGAGAACAGATGGGAAGGGATAACAAAGGAGGAGATTACAATGCTTGATAAGAAATGTACTCATTATCTTGCCCATGTAATTGTTACCCCTCTGTACAGTATTTTCACAATAAAATATATATTAAATTTTTAAAAAAGGCTTCTCTGTATAAATCATCTAAAGACATCCCTATAGGAAGGTGTCCAAAGATAAAGAAGACAAAGCTCATTCTTGTAAGAAATGCCTCCATTTAATTATATATCATGTTTCAACGCAAAAAGTTTTAATGATAAATGAGTCATCGTCCTAAATTATTGGAATATTAACATAAAAAATGAACATTAAAAGAACGAATCAAATAAAAATAAAAAATACAAAATCAATATTGAGAATAGTAACATGTAATAAACATACATATGTAAGTATATATCATATATTACTCATGTATAGAAATTTCTTTTCCATTGTAGGGCCTTCATTCAGGCCATGGAAACTATAGCCTGAATTTCTTTTCCTCGATGACAGTAAATTTTTCTTTCACCCATGGTATAAAAGAGTTACCTGGACGGTGAGATCAAATCCCACCAATGGTATAAATACTGGCCCCAGTTCCAAGAAAGTGACAATTTTTTTTTAATTTTAATTTTAATTTTTTGTGAATATACTGTACAGAGGGGTTACAATTACATGGGCAAGATAATGAGTACATTTCTAATCATCCTCCTTTGTTTACCCTTCATATCCCTTCCCAGCTTCCCCTCCCTGTCCCCCCACCCAATCCTACCCACCCCCCGCACCAAAGTTGTAAAGTTCATTTTTGAAATGACAACTTGTATTTCTCGTTGTTGCAACAGGTCTACCTGTATCCTTAAACGACTTGTTTTGCCCCATCTCCTCCACAAATTATACCAAGTGACTTAATTTTTTAGTGGAAGCAGTTTATTCAGTTCCATACTGAACATTAAATAAAAAGCAGTGTAGAATTTTGTACATCTATTCAGACATCCTTCTCTTAACCCAAAAGTGCTTCTCGTAATACTACATTGTTTCTTTTTTTGTTTGATTTTTATTGTAAAAATGTTGTACAGAGTGCTCACAGTTACATGAGCAAGGTCATGAGTATATTTCCTATTGAGCATTGTTACCTTCTCCTTTGTTTTCCCCCTATCATCCCTTATCTCCCATCTTCACAACTACTACCTCTGTCAAGCTCAGTGACTTAATTTTTTAGTTTTGTCTTGGCACAAGGTTTGAACTCAAGTAGTAGTAAATCTGCACTTTTCCTCACATTGCTACAAGTTCCTGAGTTCAAATCCCAGTCTAGGAAAGAATACTGGTAGAAATTCAAAACCAGGGAGCTCTATTATTTTTAAATTTAGTTAAATAATCAATTAGTTTTTATCTTTTTTCTTTTTTTTTGGCGAATCATGGGGCTTGAACTCATGTCGTGGCAACTCTGCCTCAGCTTCGATCACCCTAGGCTGGGTGCAGCCTCGGGACCCATACCCAATCCTGGAATCCTAGTCCCAGAGGGCTTGCAGAAAGAAAAAAAATGTGAGATAGCACAAAAAGTGGCAAGCTGCAGAGGGATGGGTGTTTAATTTTTTTCTTTGCATGGTGACCATCCTGGTTTTGAATGCCACGGGTGCAAAGAGGACCTCACCTGCCGTTGCTGAAGGCTGGCGGGCTCGCAGGAAATACATAGGCCAACCTGTCAACACAGGCCCTGGATTCAAATCCAGGTACTGACATGTAACTACCAATGGCAGAATATCACGAAACACTCAATCCTATGCATAGGAATACCAATTGAACGAGAATTTTGTGCATTGGTCAAGACTAAAATTGGATGAAATAATCCTAGGACAATGATTGATCTTAATTTCATGCTTTATTAAAGACGAGAAGAATAGTATGGTATAATAAATATGGTATAATAAATTATGGTATAATAAATACCTAAGAGTTGGTAGGAATGTAGTATATGTCATTCAATCATACATAGGCGGCTATGGTGCTTTATACCAACATATATTTATTTGTATAATACTCTCTGCCTATCCTTGTATCGCTGCTTTGGCCAATCCTGGGTCATGATCTCAGCACTGGGAACCACCTCACAGCTTCATTGGCTAGAGGCTGTTGTGCTCACACTCACGCATTCATGAATTGTACCTGCTAGGCCCTGAGTTCAGATCCTTGCACTGCTAAAAATTTAATCTTGGAGTATGAAGCCAAGTGTGACACCTGTTTTCCTTTTCTGGGAGAGTCCTGGGTGTCAGGCATAATGGAAAACACATCTACAAATCTAGATGGTATGTGATAGGATGTAAACAATGTGAAGGGTAGTTAGGATTCATCACAGTCAATAAAATAAATGGTAAATTAATGAAAAATATAAAAAAGTACAATGAATGATCACACCACACATAATATAGACTGAACATCTGTATGGAAATTTAATCCTATCTTTAAAATGTATATAAGGAGTACGTTTTCCAGGTCTGGGGCTTGAATTCAGGCCTAGGGAACAGGCCTGACTTACTGGTCTTCAAGCACGGTGAGCTTCCCCTTCCCCCACAGTGCAACAGAGTTACCCAGACCCGAGGTTCAAATTCCAGGACTTGAAGACAAAAAAAATGGCACACATTCCAAGCCAGGGAACTTCATTACCATTTTTAACCTTTTTTAAGTTCACTTCGCCTTTATTTGATACTTATTTATTTTATAATATGAGAGTTTTTCAAAAACGGGATTTAAAATTTTACATTTCAGCATAGCAAATTGGTATTTCTATTTTGACCATCTGCCCTGAAGAGTGAGAATGAAAATAAGGACATCGTTTCTCCCTAGAATGTCGGGACAGTTGAATTTATTTCTATTTAGAGTTATTTCTACAATTATAAACTCTCTACATTTGTGTCATATGAATTTTCCTCAGTGCCTACCACGAAAAACACTAGGGGAGTCCTCATGGCACAAAAGGTTGGGTTTCTGAATAAAACCTCACTTCTGTGAGGACAGTAGGTACTTCTAAGCATTTTGGGAATAAAATGGATTGTAAAATGAAACACAAGACAATGGGATTGTGATGTATCTCAGTAGTGGAGTACTTGCCTAAAGAGCATAAGACCCTGGCAGAAAAGTTTCCTAAAGCTCAGAATGTTAGAATTTTATGATCTGCATGAACAAACTTGTTTTTTTATTTATTTTTTGGTCCTGGGGCTTGAACTCATTGGTTATCCCTGTGCTCTTCAGCTCAAGGCGAGCGATCTACTACTTGAGTCACAGTGCCACCTCGGTTTTCTAGTGGTTTATTAGAGAAAAGAGTCTCTCGGACTTTCCTTCCTGGGCTGACTTTGAACCACCAACCTCAGATCACAGCTTCCTGACTAGCTAGGATTATAGGCTTGATTCACCGGTGCCAGGCACATGAACAAATTTCTTAAAGATTGATTCTGAAAAAAGAAACTTGGAATACACTTTTAGTATAAATAATTTATAATGCCATGGTTAAGGTACTAATTCAGAACTATTTATTCATTGGCTGGTTTCTTATTTTATTTAATGATATATATATATATGTATATATATATATACATGCATTATTAATATATATTTATATATATATATATATATTTAAAACATAGCTTAGAAGTGCACCTAAGAGCTTATGTGCTCATGTAAAGTTATACAACTTCACAAGCTTCATTTTTTTTCAGTTTGTTTGGTACCTTAAATTAGGTGGGATTTGTATATTGTCGTTTTGTTCTCTGTTTTTGGAGGATTTCTCTCCCTTTTGTCTCCCTACCTCCTCTCCTCACATTTGAAGTCAGTTTGCTCTTTCTTGGCTTCGTTTTTCATAGCTGATTTTCTACCACTTCAGCTATGCCTGTAGCCTAGCATTTGCCAGTTAATTGGAGATATCTCTCAGGCTTTTCTGCGTTCATTGGCTTTGAAATTTCATCTACCAGTTCTCAGCCTCCTGAGTAGCTTACAGATGTGAGCCACTGTGGTGCCTAGGGATAAATTAGACTTTGGTTGGTGTGTTCTTTCTGTTTTTGTAAGCATAGGATCATCTACTATAGTATCTCTGTGAATGTCCTAGGTCTGAAGTAAGATATAATACATATGCAAATCTGTATAATTTTCATAAAATGTAGTAAATTTAATATGTGTTATAAGTGTAATAATAGTCAATATATAATGAATAAATAATACAAAAAACAATATGCAGTAAGCATAAGTATGTAGATATTAATCATTTCAAATGTGGATGAAAATTAATTTACAGGGCTGCGGATTGAATTGAGGCCGACGGAGCAGGCCTGAATTGCTTGTATTCAAAGAGGGTGAGTTTCCCCGTTCCCCACAGTGCATTAGAGTTTCCCCGACTCCAAGTTCAAATCCCAGGCCTGGAAGAAAAAAAAATGAGCATGCATAACAAGCCAGGGAACCCCATTAGTATTTTTAATATTTTTAAATTTTTTAAATTTATTTTAATTTATTTTCTATATATTTTAATATTTTATTATTTTACTTATATATTTATCTATGTATATTAAATAATTGATTAATCAATTAATTAATTAATTTAGACAAGCACAGAGCTTGAAGTTAGGTCGTGGCAACTCTGCCTTAGCTTCCATCATCTTAGCCTGGGTTGGTGCAGCCTCTGGACCCACAGTCCATCCTGGGATCCTAGGCTTCAGGGGCTGACAGGGAAAAAAAAAGTGAAAATGGCAAGGAAAAATAGCCATGAATTGCGAACAGTTAAAGTTTCTCTGTTTTCCTTCCTTGCATGGTTACCATCCCGGGTCAAAATGACACAACTGCAACCTGTAGGTCACCTAGCATTGCTGTCAGCTGGCTGTCAACGAAGCCATAGGCTTCTGTGCACCTAGGCCCTGAGTTTGAATCCCGGTCTTGACATTTACAAAGGACTGGAGAGCCTAAGAAACTATTGCCTCTCCATAGGAACACCAGAGGAATGTGGTCAATGTGAGGGTTGGATGAGTATTTTCTCAATCAGCCTAGCAAAGATTAAATCCAGTATTCACAAGATGTGGATTGATTTTAATTTATAGTTTTATGCATTAAATGGATACATTGTGTGTGTGTGTGTGTGTGTGTGTGTGTGTGTGTGTGTGTGTGTGTGTGTGTGTGTGTGTTCTGTCAGTAGTGTCAGGTTGTGGCAACTCTGCCTCAGTTTCCATCAACCTAGGCTGGGATGGTGCAGCCTCTGGACTCACAGCCCATGCTGGGGTCCTAGGCCTCAGGGGCTCACAGGAAAAGAAAATGAAAAGAGCACTGAAAAAAAGCCACAAACCGCAGGCGGTCAGCAGTTTCTGTTTTCCTTCCTTGCACGTTGACCATCCTGGGTGTGAATGACATGGCTGCAACCTGTAGGTCACCTGGCATTTCTGAAGGCTGGCACTATCAGTGAAGCCATGGGCCAATGTGGACACTAGGCCCTGAGTTCGAATCCCGGTCATGCCACTTAGAAGCGGCTGAAGTGTCTAAGAAACTATTGCTTGTCCATAAAAACACCAGAGGAATTTGATTAATGTCATGGTTGGAAGAGTAGTCCGTCAATCAGTCCTGCATAATATTAGATCCAATAATCACTGGACAGGGATTGAATTTAATTCATAGATTATTATCCATTAAAATAATACTATTGATTCAATGGAGTCCTCATTAAATACATGAGAATCAGTAGGAAGGTAATATATGTCATTGAATACTAGATAGTCACCTCTAGCAGTACCTAAATATCTAAACTTGTATTTGGGTTGGGAAAGTGGCTCAGTGGTAGCGCGCTTGCTTTGCATGCCTGAGGCCCTGGGTTCGATTCTTCAGTACCACATAAGCAAAAAGAAAATAGCCGGAAGTGGCACTGTGGCTCAAGTGTTAGAGTGCTAGAATTGAGCTGAAGAGCTAAGGGACAGCGCCCAGGGCCAGAGTTCAGGTCCCACCACAGAACCCCAAAATAAATAAATAAATAAATTTATGTATATTTGTATACCACCATCGTCATAGAAAGTTACTGCTAATTTGGCCATACCTGGGGCTTGATCCCAGGTCCTGAGATCCACTTGGCAGCTGAATGAGCTAGAGGCTGCGGTGCTGACACTCACCCATTCATGAATTGGGCCTCTCAGCCCTTCACATCAGGTCCCATCATTACCAAAAATTTCTTCCTGGTGTAAGATTTCAAGGGTGACACCTGTTTTCCTTTTCTGTACAAGTTCATAATATGTCGGCAAAGCTACATGCTATGGAATAGATGGGAATAAATGTAATAAATATTATAAGTGCACTCATGGTCCATAAAATAAATGCTAAATAAATAAATAAATGATAAAATATAATGCATCACTCCAAAAAACATTATATAGACTGAATATATTGATGTAAGTATAAACCATATATTTAACATGTCTATAAATGTTATGAGGTGCTTGACTTCAGGCCTAGGGAAGAGTTTAGTTCATGTATGATTTTCATAGGAAATGATAGGCAAAATGTATGGCACAACAATTAGTTTTAATTAAGAGTTCATGAAGTGTGACAATAAGAATCACATTCAGGAATTGGAGCCATTGAGAAAGATCCAAGAATTGGTACTCAAATGGTAGAGAGGATACTAGCACAGCTCACTACATCTCCTACTCTATCCAAATAGGTAATTAGCATACTAGCTTCAGCTAAGGAATGGATGAATATTGTGCCCCATCCCCATCCTGGGGCTCGATCTCAGGTCCTAGGTATGGCCTAGCTCCTTATTGGCTGACAAGCTGATGGGCTCAAGTGGACCTATTTGGCTGTTGGGCTTCTTAGACCCCAAGTTCAAATCCCAGCACTACCAAAAGGGTTATCTTGATGTGAGAAGCCAATCTTCGCACCTGTTTCCCTGTACTGTGCAAGTGCTGGGTCACAGCAAGAATCAAGAAAGCATAAGCAAATCTAGACCCGTGGGAACAGGTTGTCATCAATGTCAGCACAGTTTTATATGTCATTCTATGCTCAATAAAATACACAATACATCCTTGAAAAAGACACAAAATAAAAAGACTAACTACACAGAATACAAGAGGCATACCACACCTGTATGTAAATAGAGATCCTATGTTTAAAAGAGCTGGGCTTCTTATTTTGTCCAGTGCTGGGGCTTCAAATCAGGCCCTGGACCAGGCCTGACATTCTAGTCTTTAAGGATGGTGTGCCTTCCCTTCCCCCACAGTGCAACAGAGTTACCCAGACCTGAGTTCAAAGCCCAGCACTGACAAAAGATTCATCCTGATGTCAGAAGCCAGTCGTTGCACCTGTTTTCTTCTCCTGTGAAAGTCCTGGGTCTCAGCTAGGAAGGAGAATGAATGCATAAGCAACCCTATAACCATGGGAACAGGTTGTCATCCATGTCAGCACAGTTATAACTGTCACCATGCTCAGTAAAATACACAATATCTCCATGAATTAGACCCAAATTAAGGAGAAGAAATTCACCGAATGCAAGATGCTGTCCACACAGGTATGTCAATAATAGAGCCTATGTTTAAATTATGAATTTAGGACTATACTGGCCTCTGCTTCAATCACCTCAGGGTGACGGGCAGCCATGGGACCATAGCCAATCCTGGGATCCTAGGCCCTGAAGTGTTGCAGGAAAACGCACACACACACACACACACACACACACACACACACACACACACACACAGAGAGAGAGAGAGAGAGAGAGAGAGAGAGAGAGAGAGAGAGAGAGAGAGAGAGAGAGAGAAAGCAGCGGGATGGATTTTTAACAATGGTTTCTTTTCCACGGTGATTATCCTGGGTCTGAATGACATGCCTACAAAGGGTACTTCACCTTGCATTGGCGAAGGCTAGTGGGCTATCAGGGAAGCCATAGGCCCTTGCAGCAATGTTGGCCCTGAGTTCAAGTGCTGGTTCTGACACCAACCAATCGGGGCATTTCCCAAAAGACTCATTCCTATGCATCAGAATACCGATGGAATGTGAGCAAACTCATGGTTGAGAAGTTTCTCCATGGATCGGTCTAGTCTAAAATTAGACACAATGATCCTAGGATGCTGACTGATCTTATTGCATAGTTTAATAAGCATGAAAAGAATCCTATTCCTTCAATGGTGGCATAATAACTACCTAAGAGTTGGTAGGAACGTAGTTGATGTCATTGAATCCTAGGTAGATGTCACTAGCACTCTATACAAATATATATTTATTGCTATACTACCACCTGCCTATCCATGTATGGCTATTTTGTCCACCCCTGTAGCTCGATGTCAGGGTCTGGGAACTGCCTGGCAGTTTCCTTGGCTAGAAGTTGCCGTTTTGTCACACCCATTCATGAATTAGGTCTGCTGGGCCCTGAGTTCAGATCCCAGCACTGCCAACAATTGGATTGTGGAATAAGAGGCCGAGTGTGACACATGTTTTCCTTTGCTCTCAGTATTGGTGGGTGTCAGACATGATGGAGAACACGTCTACAAATCTAGATACTATGTGATAGGATGTCATCAAAATAATGAATGGAATGTGTGCTACCACAGTCAATAAAATAAATGGTAAATAAATCAATAAAATAGAAATACAATAAATAACCACAACAAAGAGGATATGTACTGAACATCTATTAAGTACAAATCCTATCATTACAATGTACATAAATAGTATGTTTCCCAGGGCTGGGGCTTGAATTCAAGCCTAGGGACTAGGCCTGACTTTCTTGTCGTCAAGCACGGTGAGCTTCTCCTTTGTCCACAGTGTTGCAAAGTTACCCAGACCCTGAGTTCAAATCCAAACCCTGGCAGAAAAACGGCACCAATTGCAAGCCAGGGAGATAATGTTGTTGTTGTTGTTGTTGTTGTTGTTTGCGAAGCCAAGTCTTGAACTCAGGTATGGCAACTCATCCTCAGCTTCCATCATCCTAGTCTGGGGTGCAGCCACTGGAACCACAGGCGATCCTGGGATCCTAGACCTCCAGGCCTTGTGTGTGTGTGTGTGGGCGGGGGGAACTCATAGAGAAGTGGTGGGATGAAGTTTTAACATTTTGCACCATGACCATTTGGGTTTGAATGACACGGCTCCAAAAGGTACTTCACCTTGTATTGCTGAAGGCTGGCAGGGTACTGGGGAAGATATAGTCCTGCAGGGCAATATAAGCCTAGAGTTGAATCCCAGTCATGTCACTTCCGAATTGTGGGAGATCCTAAGAGACTCGTTCCCGTTTATTGGAACAATGATTGAATGTTGTAAGTGTCACGGTTGAATGAGTTGCCCATTAAAATACAACTATATCTTACTGGGACACAATAATTTCAGTACACTGATTTACTTAATAGTTTATTAAGGAAGAAAACAATATTATTAATTATATTGAATGTAGTCTATATAACTGAATAATGGATAGACATTTCTGGAACACTATGAATATATATATATATATATAAATATATATATATATATATATATATTAGCATACTACCATGTGCATGCCAATCTGTTCTTATTTTGTCAACCCCAGGGGCTCAATCTCAGGTCCTGGGAATTGCCTGTCACCACAGTTTGCCCCAGGATGGCATGTTGACACGCTATAATTCATGAATTTGGCCTGTAGGCCATGAGTTCAGATGCCAGCACTCCAAAACAATGAATTGTGGAGTAAGAAGCAGATGAAGACACATGTTTTCCTTTTCTGTGAAAGTCCTGCGTGTCAAGTATGAAGTGGAATACATATGCAGACCTATATCCTATGTAATCAATGTAATCAATATTCTATGTGCCATAATAGTCAATAAAATAAATGGTTACTACAAGAACAAAACAAAAGGTAAAATGAATAACTACACTGAAGGCAATATCGAGTCAATATATGTATGTAAATATAAATCATATATTTAAAATGTACACAAATAGGAGGTTTTCTAAGGGTGGGGATCGATTTCAGGCCTAAGGAACAGACTTGAATTTCTTGACTTCAAGAAAGCAAGCTTCCCCTTCCTACACAGTGCAACGGAGTTACCCAGACCATGAGTTGCAATCCCAGTCCTGGCAGAAAAAAATGCCATCTCTATGCTATGTGATAACCAATTCTTAGGTATTTCATTATTTCTCCTTTTAATTAATGTAATTTTTTAAACGCTTCATAAAGTATTGATTAAAATCAATCAGTATCCTAGAATATAATTGTATATAATTTTATCCTGAATCATTCAAAAACTGCCCATTCAATCATGACATACATCACATTCCATTGGTATTCATATGGATAAAAATTAGTTTCTTAGGATCTCCTGCCATTTGGAGGTGGCAGGACCAGGATTTAAATTGCAGGCTCCAGCTCCCACCACTTATACCCAAAGATAGGGAACTCAACAGTCTGTCCAAGAACATCAGCAAGACCAATGATTAAGCAGGCACCAGTGGCTCTCAGCAGTCCTCCATGATACTTACAAGGCTGTGAAATGAGATTCATGGTCAAAGTCACCCTAGACTGGAAAGTACTTGAGACCTCTGTCAAAGTTCAGTGTCAACTAACCAGAAATCGAGCCATGTGCCTCCAGTGGTAGAGGCGTAGCTTTGTGCAAAAGCAGCTCATGGACTGTGCCTAGATCCTGAGTTCAATGTCCAGGACTGGCAACAAACAGACATACACAACAATCTGTGCAGCCTCCGGCGTCTGTTGGTTGACACCACTACCAGCAGTTGAGGAAGGTAGAGGTAACTGAATGGTAAGCAAGAGTCTTGAGGCGAATTTGGAGTACAATAGGAAATTGACGACCTAGAAAGAATAGAGGATTTCGCAGAGCCTGGGAATGTGGCCAGCCCATCTTTCCCTTCAAAGTGCTCAGATGTCTGAAACAACAAGACTCCGAGACAGAGCTGCGTGCAACAAACTACTGCCAGAACACCAGTAGAAGAATCCTCTCGTCAGACCTTCAACATTCAAGAAAACAAAGAATACAAAAAAGGGAAGGATCCCAAAGACAAACACCACTGGGGAGGGTCTGGCCAAAGTTGATGCCTACCACAGGCTTCCCCTGCCTTTGGACACAGTCACAGATACCAGGGTCCAGAGTGTCAAGGTTCCTGATACCACCAAGAATCTACAGAGGTGCTACCAACATGTGGTTCCTGCCCTGTACTGCAACAAAAGAAGAAACCAGGTGCTCTGTGACAAGATCCAACCACTGAAGCAGGAAAAAACAGACCTGCATGATTGACAAGAGAAAGAGAAGGAGAAGGTAGACTAAGTGCACAAAGCACCGAAAACAGAGCTAGACATCCACAAGCTACCCATACAGAGGTTGGTTTAGGCAGAAAGTGATTTACAATCTGCACCAGCCCACAAGCAGCTCATGGCCGATGACAGAGAAATGGAGCATGAATCTCTCACCAGCTGCCTGCAGCTGCAGAGCAGTGTATGGGGGAGTTGGAGGTGGTGGCTTCTCTGGTTACTACTTACAGAAGGAGACTGAAATGTTGTTCCAACAGCTGAATTTTTGTAACACTTCAGCTCAAGGAAAAGGCCAGAAGCTTCTATGGCCTGCAGCAAGTGAACACAAAGTTTTAGAAGAAGCTGGAAGCACTCTGGATATCAAGGAGCAACAGGAAGAACAGAATCTGCAAGTTCCAACAACTGCTGCAGAGGCGTGATGTACCAAAGAGACTACAGGACAACCTGAGCTGAATGGTGACTGCAGCAAATCTGGAGACAGACACCTTCTCGCAGAACCTGAGCATTGAGAGGTCCGCACAGAAGGAGGGAGCCTGGTGGCTGATTGAGCAGGTAAATCAACAGACAGAGGTGAAGGAGTGAGGATCGAGGTAGGTGCTTCACCTAGAAAATTGCTGGGGGAACTGAGAACAAAGCTGGCAGAGCCATGGCCCCCCGAGCGTACATTTCAAGGAGCAGCAACTGCAGGCCTAGGCCTACCACATGCAGATAGGGTTGAAAAACCTGGAGGAACAATTTCACATCTAGGTTCAGGAAAACCAGAGGCTCTGTCTCCAGAATGGGGAGCAGAAGGAGCAACTGGGAAGAATAGAGGAGAAAACCAAGGATCAGCAGGAGATCCCCGAGACCCCACGATGTGCAGGTGTGTGCAACCCACAGCTGGAGGAACAGGTGGCCTTGCTGCAGGAAGCTCTCCACAGGGTGAGCAGTGAGAAGGAGGATCTCACCAGCATCATGGACTCAGAGCAGCAGGTGAAGAAACACCTGTGAGAACAGCTGGACTGCTCAGAGAAGATAGAGGAAGGGAAAGACGTGGCTGAGAGAGAGAGCCAAGTGGCTCGGGAGCTGCAGGAGCAGTCCCTGGCCTAACTGCAGGAGCTCAGAGCCACCTGTGTAACAGCACATCACTTCCAATAAGCAGCTGTGCTCCAAGTAGTAGGTCCTGCAGTAGCACCTGCAGAGGCAGACTCAGCTGTTGGAGCAGCTGAAACAAGTGCAGGGCCTGACCAAATGGGGGGACTAGGTGGTGCCCCCAAAGTGGCAGGACAGTTTCAAGTGCCTGGAAGTGACCAGTCCACAGGAGGAGAACCTGCAGGCCAAGGTGAGCCTCCTGGCTTTCCTTGGGGAAGAGGAAGCTGTGAACTCTGGAGAAGCAAAATCTGAGGAAGCGACATTCCTCGATGTGCCCATGGCAGAGGATGGAGATGTCCCCCAAACTGAGAGGGACATGGCTCTGTTAGCACACTTGGAGGCTGAGATCCACAGGGGGAAACTCCTGCCGGACTGCTGTAGGCACTCCTTCTACCCTGGACAGCTCAGTGCCAGATAAAGCTAGAGCCAAAGGTCCCCCACACCGTGAGCTGCCACCACAACTTGTGAGAGAATGGGAAGTGGGACATGTGGGCATCCATAAAGAAAATCTGCTTCATCCACAACCTGCCTGATGAGATGGACTTCCAGAATCCTGCAGATGAGCTCCACCATCGATGCAACCAGCTGTCGGCACATATCCGCACCGTCTAGGAATCCCTCCTGGCATGTAAAGGACAGATGTTCATTCTGGATCAGTTGTGTCAAGAGAAAGCCGAGTGCATGTGCCGGCTGTCCCAGGAGAAGATGAAGAGTAGATAGCTGCAGGAGTGGCTGTCGCTCCTACACGGGGCTCCAGATGCTGACACAGGCTGAGCTCCCCACCAGTGCAGCTGCTTCAAAGGCCTCAGGCTCCTGTATTGCAACTTCAGGATAGTGTGGAAACTGCAAGAGGAGAGGTCAGGGTTCCCTGCCCCGTACAGGACTCCCCCACAGAGCATGTCCTGCTGCAGATCCCCACATCCAGAACTTCCCATAGCTGGTGCGCTCAGGCTTGCAGTGCTCTGTCCCTTTTTTTCTGTAGACAGAAGGGGATGATGACTCCCTATGTGACATATTGAGTCCCAAAATCCTCAGCAGCCACCAGAACTAGGTGTCCAGGTGGGCTTCTCTAGGACTCAATTTGCCTGATGATAAGAAGGATAAACTGCGGGCTGAGTAGAGCAGAGGCTGCTGGGAGGAGGCCCAAATTCCAGGGAGATCTAATGGCCCATAGGTGGCCAGGGAAGAGACCCATGTTATGCTTATCACAAAGAATAAATTGTTTCCAAAGGGAAAATAAAGCCTCCACAAAGATTTTTTCTTCCAGTTATGGGGCTTGAACTCAGGGCCTGGTCACTGTCCTTGAGCTCTATTTGATCAAGACTGGAGTCTACAAGTTGAGCCTCACCTCCCCTTCCAGCTTTTTCTGTGTGTAATCGAATCCAAAGCTTCAGGCTTGCTAGGCGACCACTCTATCACTGACCCACATTCTCAGCTAGGATGATCCCCCGCCCCCAAACCCATATGGCCAATCCTCAGATAAATTGGAATTAGGGGCTAGGATGAATATGAAGCAAAAGTCTGGTTCACACAGAAATACTTCCCTGCCCCCTCTTTGAAACCCTTATTTAAAGTTTTGAGGGATGAGAGAGGGAGAGGGACATCCGAGAGAGGAGTACCAAGAACAGTGGCTCCCTGAGTCCCACAGCCTCCCTCACACAAGTGGTCCTAGAGATTCCGGTCTTATCTGACTCAATGTTGTGTCTACACTGTCTCCCTACCCCTGCAAGGATCAGAATGAAATAAATGTCAGCCCTGGCCTCAGCCCACACCCAGAGTAGAAGCTCCTAGTCCCAGGCTGACTTCCACCTCTGACTTCCTCGATTAGGCTGGACCCACCACTCACCACTGTGTTGGTGTCAATGATCTCATGGATGGATTTCAGGAAGAATGTCTATGGCAAAGAGCAGAAGCAGTAGTGTGAGCAGGGAGGAAGGAGCCGGGGCAATTGGTCTGGGATCTTCCTCCTTGGAGCCTTCAGGTCAAGCCAGAGCCATTCTGACCTGAAGCATAGCCAAGGCCAGGGGGTGGACAAGATAGAGGATGATGGGTCTAAAGGAGGTACTGTTTTATGTTGGCACACTTGAAATTTCCAATATGTGGAACATGCCAATCCCAAAGCCAACATGCAATGCCTCTCCTTGTTGTTGTTGTCCATATGTGTTGTCGCTGAGCTCTTTTTCTCAAGGCTTGCACTCTACCACTTGAGCCACAGGGACACTTCTTGTTTTCTGATGGTTCTTCGAGGATAAGAGTCTCACACACTTTCCTGCCAAAGCTGTCTTGGAAGCCAGATCTCACCTTACTGAGTAGCTAGGATGACAGGCATGAGCCACCAGTTCCCAGCATGTGATGCCTTTTTAAAGGATCTTGGAAAGTTTGTAAAAGGAACCCCAAAGGGTCTGGATAGACCATGACCCAATCAAGGAGCTGGAGGTTGAAGAAGGCTGACGTTATAGCCATTCTGTTCGCCAAAATTATAGATGTCAGGTGGTGTTGGATGCATCGAACTCTTAGGCCAACCACCACCAGATTTAGTGGGAAAAAAGGTAGAGAATACCCAAAGGTAACAGCGTAGAAATCTCTGATTTTGCATGCATATGGTGTGTGTGTGTGTGTATGTGTGTGTGCGTGTTTTCAAAGGCTTGAAGAGCCTAGGTGGTAACCTTTAGATTGTTTGCAAAAGTTTGGTGCTCTAACATTTGAATTATAATATTTCTTCTTCCCAGCTTTTTGGTGATTCTTTGGAGATAAGAGTATGCCCAGGCTAGCTTTGAATCTTGATTGATCCTCCAGTGTCTGCCTTGAGTAGCTAGGATTATAGGCATGAGCCACTGCCATGCAGCTGCACGGATGTCTTTTCATACTTTCTGTTCTAACAGCTGTCTACTTGCCCTGGCCTAGATCTCTGACCTCTACATCAGCTCCCAGCAGCCCCTGACTGTGTGAAGAACATAATGCTCAAACCTGTCAGTGCATCTTATTTCTTTGTCCTCAGGGGAGGGTATGTTTCCTCTGAAGCCCGGAGGGTTAGGGGAAGGAGAAGGAGGGATAGCTGTAGATGGGTGCTCAGCTAGGAAATAGGTATTCTTTTTTATCCAAGAAGGAAAGCGTGGTCAGATGCTAATGGCTCATGGTCTCTTATTCCTAGCTCCCTCAGCAGGCTGAGATCATAGGACTGACATTCACATGCAGCCCAACAAGAAATGTTTGTGAGTTTCTCCTCTCCCAAGAACCAACTGAAAGCTAGAAGAAAAGCTGTGGCTCAAGTGGTAGAGTGCTATCCTTGAATGAAAAAACTGACGGACAGAGCATGGGCCCTGAATTCAAGCCCTACTACCAAGATGCACTCATGCACAGGCTCGCGCACGCACACGCACACACACACACACACACACACACACACACACAGAAGAAGGTAGTAATGATAAGCTGAGCTAGAACTGGAGGCACTCCTGAGGTATAATGATAGTAAGCTCTCAAGCCACATCAGTTGTTTCTCCTTAAGTCTTTCTTGGGCTGAGGCGTCTGGCCTATGACAGTAAGTACCATGGAACCTGCCCCTCCATCCCAGCATGGGGCCATAGAACCAAGGGAAGGACACTATGGATGCTCCGTTGTAGTTGGCCCATAATTGCAGACCTTCATCTGCTCCTGAGCACTGATGAGTTCAGCAGGGCTCTGAGCCCTGGGTCTCCTGGGATATAGTGACTGCTACAAGCAGCAGCCAGCCTGCCTTGGATTCCTCAGACTACAAGTCACACATGAGCCCAACTCAAAACCTGTCCAAGGTGTGCCTGAAAAATTCACATTCTTGTGATTCCCTTGTGAGCCAGTATTAACTGCTCTACCCCTTCTGGCCCAGAACTGTGGTCTGAGACATTGATTTAGTACTCAGATCCACACTGCACTCATGACAGTTGCCCTTCTTATGACCCAGCCGATGATCTCCATGCCACAAGGCTTGTTCCTGAACTTGTACTGTCTCCCGCTCCGTAGGCAAAGGCCTTCAAGGAGGCTGCTCTCTAGACTTGTAGGACACATAGATATTGGAAGACCATCAGGAGCCCACTGGAAAGTACTCTGCCTAGAGCCACAGTATGAGTTCAAAGCAGGCCAGGTATTGGTCATGGGGCTCTAACTCTGGGGCTGGGCACGGTCTGTCAGCTCTTCAGCTTAGCACTCCAGCCACATCACCGCTTCTGGTTTTCTGGTGTATCATTGGAGATCAGAGTCTCCCGGACATTCCTGCCCAGGCTGGCTTTGAACGGCAATCCTCACATCTCAGCCTCCTGAGGAGCTGGGAGGACCAGCATAAGCCACCCATGCCTGGCTGATCTGGCCTTTCACCACAGTGGACTAGGAGCTCCTGAAAGCTTTCCTTTATTTTTTAGGTGCCAGTACTGGGGCCTGAACTCAGGGTCTGACCTGTAGTCTCTTAATGTTTCTCTCAATGTGGGCATTCTACCACTTGAGCCACAGCTCCATTTCTAGCTTTTGTTAGTTCATGGGCAAGAAAGTCTCAGTAACTTTCCTCTCCTGAGATGGCTGTGACCCACCATCTCTGATCTCAGTCTCCTGAGTAGCAAGGATTTACAGGGGTTGAGCCACTGGTGGGATTGATCTAGAAGACTTTCTTAAGCAAGAGTTCTTCCCTGCATTTGCCCTGAATCCACCATGCAAAGAGGGCCTGAGGGTCAGGAGCTGTGAAAAATAGGCTTCCAGATACAGAAATTGGCTGGGAACTTTGGTGAAAAGTCAAGCTAATCTTTCCCTGGGCCTCATTCTGGTACCCCACCCTCTTCCCCACCTGTGACTCAAGTACAAAACTTGACCCAACCTTCAGTGTTCGGCCAGACTTGTCTGAAGCCACAGAAACTTCATTCCGTTTACATCACCTGCTCTACACCACACCTCAATACCTTTGCCCATGCTGTACCTGCCTGAGACTCTCTGTCCTGTTCCACATCTTAGAAATCCTGTCGAATTTTGGCACTGATTATATCACCTCCTGGAACAAGTCTTTCCTTCCCTCCTCCCTCTTTTTTTTTAAATACTGAGTTTCTAGAGGTGGAATTTGTGCAGGCTGACTGTCAAATTCTCTGTTTTGGTGTGTGTGTGTCTGTCTGTGTGTGTGTGTGTGTGTGTGTGTGTGTGCGTGCGTGCGAGTGTGCCAGTCCCGGGGTTTGAATTCAGGGCTTGGACGATATCCCTGATCTTTTGTGCTCAAGACTAGCACTCTATTACTTCAACCATAGCTCTACTTCTGGCTTTTTGGGAGTTTAATTGGAGAAAAGATTCTCATATAGATTTTCCTACTTGCATTTGGGATCCTCAGATCTCAGCCTCCTGAGTAGCTAAGGTTACAGGGGTGAGCCAACAGCACCTGCACTCTACCTGTTACCCATAACCTCAGCCCTCTTCTAAGTCCCATTAGAAAATGTCTCACCATGCTTACTTTTTTTTTTTTTTTGGCCAGCCTTGGGGCTTGAACACAGGGTCTGGGCATGTTCCTGAGCTTCTTTTGCTCATGGTTAGCACTTTTATTACTTAAACCACAGTGTCACTTTTGGCTTTTTCTGTTTCTGTGGTAGGGAGGAATCGAACTCAGGGCTTCTTGTGTGCTAAGTAAGCACTCTACCAGTAAGCCACATTCAAAGCCCAAGGCTTACTTCTAACGGGAGTTATGACGGTGGGATTTATTGTATTACCCCTTTTGGCACAGAAATTGCTGCCTATTTTCTATCTTTCCCAGGATTTTCGACAAGCCTCAGACTCGGCAATGAGGAATGATGAATGAGTTATGGCACCAGTCCCCAGAGGCCTAGGCTCACATCCTACCGAGGGATAGAGGATATGGAGCCACAACTTTCGACAACTCCTACAGCCTAAGAATTGTGGTTTCCCTTGACAAGTGACAGGACATAATTCACCTGTTTTACACACCAGTTGCACACACCAGCCCACGCAAAGATTTCCTGGCTTTTCTTAAACTGCAGTGAAGGATGCTTTTCAAGCTGCCTGCTTAGACTTAGTACTCTCTGAGGGCTTGTTCCAGCTTGCCCATTTGGGGGGGCGGGGCATGGGCAACCTGCTGAATGCTCATCATCCAGACCCTGTCCCTGAGCCCTTTTGCTCAAGGGTAGTGCTCTGCAACTTGAGCCACGGGGCCACTCACTTTTTTTTTGTTATTATTTTGTTTTGATTTCCTGTGATCTCTTCAGAAATATGAATGTCGCGGTCTTTCCTACCCAGGCTGAATCCAAATTGGCATCTCAGCCTCCTGAGGATCTAGTATTACAGGCAAGAGCCACTGACACCTGGCTTCCTTTTCTTCTTATTGTTCTTTTTTTCGTGACAACCTGAAATCTTCACGGTGTCATTCCAGTGGTGTGCATTCAAAGTAAAAGTCCCAGGCCTGGAATTCGAATGTTAGGAGAGCCACACACAAATGGAGGGAGATCCTCACTAACTCATTCCTATTCATGTGAATGCTAATGGAATGTTATAAAAATAATAATTAAATTTGCAGTTAATTCATGACTCCATTTTAGAATGCCACACAAAAATTAATGAATTTATATTTTCCATTTTAGCACCGTGGTATGATTAAGAATAATATTGACTGATTTTTTTATTAATGATTTTATAAGTATTAGATGATGATATTTCATTAAATGGAAGCATAATTTAATAACTAATAATTTGTAAAAATATATAATTTAATAATATCCTCACACTCCCTCTGTCAGTATATATATATATATATATATATATATATATATATATATATATATATAGCACTACTGTGGATTGATCACAAGTCCTCAGAAC
Source organism: Dipodomys spectabilis (assembly GCF_019054845.1). Taxonomy (NCBI): domain Eukaryota; kingdom Metazoa; phylum Chordata; class Mammalia; order Rodentia; family Heteromyidae; genus Dipodomys; species Dipodomys spectabilis. Next base: position 516,601 of record NW_024871314.1, on the reverse strand, counting down.
ATCCTGGCAGCTCAGTTTTCTGGAGGCTGGTGTGCTAAGACTATGACCCCATTTATGGATTGGGCATTGTAAGCCATGAGTTGAAATCCCAGCATGGCCAATAATGTATTCATGGGGTAAGAAGCACATTTTGACACATTTTTTCCTTCTCTGTGAAAGTCCTGGGTCTCAGTATATGTGATATGCTGTAATAAAGTAAATGTTTTATGTGTAATAATACTAAATAAATAAGGGTAATAAATGTCGTATGGAATAAACTCATGTATGTAAATAGATCTCATATATGAGTATTATTTTTTCCAGTACTGTGACTTCAGTTCAGGCCCTTGGAACTTTTCTGAACTTCTTGTCTTCAAGGACGGTGATCTTCCCCTTAACCCACAGTGCCACAGAGTTACCCAGACCCTGATTTTAAATGTCAGGCCTGTCAGTGAAATGGTGCAAATTCCAAGACAGGGTCTTAATATTATTATTATTGTTATTGTTATTGCTATTGTTATCATTGTTATTATTATTTGGTTTTGCGTCAAGCACCGGGCTTGAACTCAAGTCTTGGCATCTCTGACAAAGCCGATCCTGGGAGCCTAGGTCCTGAGTTCAAATCTCAGGGCTGGCAAAAAAAAATAAAAAGGAAAAGGATAGAACTGAGAAGTACAATCAGGTGGTTTTACTTTTTTTTTCCTTTGTATTGTACCATCCTGGGTCTAAATAACAATACCTAGACAATATACTTGACCTTACATTGCTGATGTTTGGCAAGCTATTAGGGAAGCCAAGCAGAAATCAGCAACTTCGGCCTGAAGTTTGAATCCCAGGACTCCCACTAATGAAGGGCTGGCTGGAGATTCTAAGAAATGCTTTCCAGGGCTGGGAAGGTGGCTCAGTGGTAGAGCGCTTGCCTTGCATTCCTGAGGCCCTGGGTTCGATTGCTCAGCACCACATAAGCAAAAACAAAAATGCCAGAAGTGGCGCTGTGGCTCAAGTGTTAGAGTGCTAGCCTTGAGCTGAAGAGCTGAGATACAGCAACCAGGCCCAGAGTTCAGGCCCCAGGACCGGACCCCAAAAAACAAATTAAAAAAATTAAAATAAAAAAAAGAATCGTTTTCCAATAGACATCTGTACAAATAGAATGTTGTAAATGTAACAATTCCATTAGTAGTTAGTGTACGATTATATTATAAAATTATACACAACAATTATATTACATTGACTAATTTTCAATTATTACTTCATTATGTATTCAATCATGATACTTAAAAAAGGAAGCAATAATTTAATTGGCAATATTTGGCAGAAATATCATATATGCAATTTCATAGTTTACAGATATCTCTGGTTAAATATATCTACATCTATCTATCTGTCTGTCTGTCTGTCTACCAATCTACACATTTATCTGTTTATACACTTGTCACTACTGGGGCTCAGTGGTAGAGTGCTTGCCTAGTGAGTACGACGCCCTTGGTTCGATTCCTCACTACCATGTGCATAGAAAAATCCAGAAGTTGTGCTGCTCAAACACTCGAGCACTAGATTTGAGCATAAAGGCTTAGAGACTGTGTCTAGACCCTTACTAAAGACCCAGGACTGGCACCAAACAAAAAAAAAGGAAAATATAGAATGTTCTAATTGCAACTATATAAGGATAGGGCAGCAAATACCTCTTCACAGAGAAAGCTGGGAGTCTAGGGCTGACATTTGCCATCTAACCTGAATTAGCCAGAGGTAAACTGCTGCAACTGAGTTCCATGGACTAGATGCTTTTGGCTTGCTCATCCTGTCATCCAAGATACTCAGGGGCTGAGATCTGACACTGGTGGGTTTAAAACCCAACCCTGGCAGGAAGTCTGCGAAACTCTGAGCTGTGGCTTAAAGTGGTAGAGTTCTAGCCTGATCAAAAGACCTTAGAACAGTACCCCTAAACATTTCAGTGCAATCCCTGTGGCTGACTCCCTCCCCCAAAAAAACTCTAAAATCTAAATTTGGACTGTTTGTGCTGTGTTTCTGAAAGAATGGTGATACTGATGAAAGCACCCTAATTCTAATGACATTATGTGGGTTACAGCTATGTGATGAGTCTTTCATGAGTTGTTGTGTGCTGAGTCTTTCATGGGGTGCATTTTTTCATTTTTTCATCTGGTTCTTGTAAGAGCTACACAAGTAAGATGATTGTGCAGATGAGAAACTTGTGGCTCAGATATGTCCTCATGTCAGGGCCAAAATTATGTATGTACCTAACTCTAGTGAGTTGTCTCCTGCAGACAATTGTTTTGTTTTATGTGTCTTGATCATGAACCTTGAACTCAGGGCCTACCCACTGACACTTACCAGTGGGGATCATGGGTAGCACCGTACCACGTGGAGCCAAGGTCCCCCTTGCAACAGAGTGTTACAGACTAGGCGTAGTAGCTAAGGTCTGTCATCCGGCCTACTCAGGAAGCTGAGATCTGACTATCTGGGTTCAAAACTATCCCAGACACAAAAGGTCCCATGAGACTATCATCTCCTATTCACCACTTAGAAACTTGAAGTGGAAGTTAGTCGCTGCTGACTTGTGCCTGTCATCCTAGGTACTCAGGACACTGAGAGCTGAGGATCACGGTCCAAATGCAGCCTGGGCAGGAAATTCCTTGAGATGCTTCTCTCCAGTGACCCACCAAAAACCTCAAGGGGTGCTGTTGCTCAAATGGTAGAGCAATTGGCTTTAGCTAAAGAGCTCAAGGACAGCACCCAGGCCTAGACTTAAATTCCTCCAACTTCCAACAAAAGAAAGAAAGAAAACTGAAGTAGAGTGCTGGGAATGTGTCTTAGGAGTAGAGTGTTTTGCATGTATGAATCCCTGGGTTTGATTCTTTAGTACTACATTACTAGAAAAAAGCCTGAAGTGGCTGTGTGCCTCAAGTGGTAGAGTGCTGTCCTTGTACAGGGGAAACTCAGGTACAGTGTTCAGGTCCTGAGTTGAAGCTCCAGGACAAGTATATGTACACACATACACACACAGATACCAGAAGTGAAGCTGTGACACCAAATGATAAAGAACTGAGCTTCTGCTCTGAGCTCATGGTCAGTACCCAGGTCTTGTGTTCAACTCTGAAATATAGCCACCAAGGGCCCAACTAGGATAGGTCAAAGTTTCAAAATCTGATGAGTTTCACCAGCCCTAGATGACAAGAAGCATAGTGATATTACACATGTACTTTGATTTAGCAAGTTTCTGGAAACCCAAGTAGGCATCATTGCCAATAATGAATAATTTCATTAAGTTCAGCTCGCTAGTTGTCTGCCAGAAGGACCCTTGAATTAATTGTAGCAGGTTATTTCAACACTGGAACATAGTCTAACAAAGACAGGATAAGTGCAGGGAACTTGGGCATGGGAGGTGCACAAATGAAGTCTTCCTGTCACAACAGAGCTCTCGGCAGAGAGATAGCTTGAGGTACATAGAGGCCTTTTTCTCCTGGACTTCAGAGCCCACCCACACTCCTCACTAATTGGCCTAAAAGGAGTTTTTTTTTATCACTCACCTCTACAGGAGTGAGGGATGTTCCAACAATGAGGAAGATTTCTTCCAGCAGTCCCCCATATGGAGAGAACCTCAGGCTACACTGGGAACAGTGAGAGGAGCCCCGGAAGATGCACTGTCTTGAAAACTCTCTCTGTTCTATGAAATCATTCTATTCAAAGCAAATTTCCTAGCTGGATACCTTCCATCATAGGAACTCTAGACCTTCACGAATAGAAATATATGTATACATACATGGGGAAACGTGTTGTTATTAGCTTTATTTTTTGGCAGGTCCGGGGGTTTTACTATGAGCCTAGGCAATGTTCCTGAGCTCCTTTTGCTCAAGGGTAGCACTATGCCCTTGAGTCATAGCCCCATTCATGGGAATTTTTTATTTCTGTAATCCCTCAGAAATAAGAGTGTGGTGGAATTTCCTGTCCTGGCTGAATTCAAACTGGTATTCTCTACCTCTCAGCCTCCTGAAGAGCTAAGATTACAGGTAGGATCCACTGACACATAGCTTTCTTTTCTTCTCATTATTTTTCTTTCATCCTGACAGTCTGAAATCTTCACAGTGTCATTCCATTGATTTGCATTTTGAAGTAAAATACCCAGGCCTGGAGTTGAAGTGCCTGGACTGCCACCTATAAATGGAAGGAGATCTTGAGAAAATCATTCCTTTCTATGGGAATGCCTAATGGAATGTTATAAAAGTAACAATTAAATTTGCAGTTAGTTCATGATTCCCTTATAGAATGACACACAAAAAGTATTGGATAGACTGGAGGTTCCGGGAAAATGGCGGAGGAGAAGCTGGAAACTGAACAAGCTCTTGCATAGAAAGCAGTTTTAGAGTTCCAGTGAACAGTCCTAAGCCAGAAAATCACACCAAGTGTGCCATCACAGGACAGAGGGTTAGGCAAGAGAGGGGAAGTCAAGGCACAGAGACACATCTGAGCGCTTGCCAGCAGCCGCTGTGGAGGCGGCAGCGGTCACGGTGGCGACCCCAGGGCACCATACCTGAGCCACAGAGAGTCCGGGACGAAGGAGCCAGACCCGGCGTGCGAGCAGATTCTACTCAACACCAGCAAGAACCGACAAGGAGCGGACATCTTCATCCTGCAGTTTGCAGACCAGAGACGACCCAGGAACCAAGACTCGGTGTGAGTATAAGCCCGATGTCCTCACTCCTTCTCAGGGAGCAGAGGAGGGAAGGCCACCCCCCCCCCAGCACCGGAGATCTCCATCTTGGATACCCTTGGATACCCACAAAACTCGGAGGAGCTGCTAGCTCCAACTCAGACCTTGGAATAAAACGAGTCATTTAGCAGGTCACAAGAACTTAACGGCGGCGTGACCTGCCAGACTCAGCTCCATCCAGGGAAAAGTCACCCAGCTTGGGCGCCAGCCATAGGAGTGGCTTTCCTCACTGGGTAAACAGAGCCAAAGGCTGCCCCTCCCTCTAGCAGCCTGGACAATCAATTGAAAATCAGTAAACATAAAACCTGAGAATGGCTCCAGGCTGGGCTCTGTGAGGTTTTCACAAAATAGCCCCAGGGAAAAGCTACTGTTTGTTGAAAGGCCTCAACTCTACCCAGAACCTAGCCTCATCACTGCATCCCCCTCTTTTGTGATTCTCAAAGCAGATCACCCTCCCATTAAACTAACCTGGGAGGGGGAATCTCAAAATCTTGGGTAAAGCAGAGTATTTTTCTGCCTGTTCGAACAACCTGACTTAAGAAACCAATCAAGCCACAGGACCTCAAGGAGACCAGAGACTCCAACAAGAGGCTGGTTACAAACACAAGGGAGATACAGGATTTTTCCCACCCCTCCCAAAAAAAATCAAAGAACTTTTTTTTTCTTCTTCTTTTTCTTTTTCTTTTTCTTTTTTTTCTTTTTTTTTTTTTTTGGTACCTTATATATATAAAAAAATTTTTTTTTCTTTTCTAAAACTTTTATTAATCTTTAATTTTTGCCTTTTTTGAAAAAAAATTGTTTTCCAGTAACTTTTTTTTTCCTCTTATAATTTTTATTTTAGGGATACGTGAATGTGCATTTTTCTTTCTTTTCTTGTCTTCTTTCTCTTTGTTTTTCTTTTTTAATTATCTTTTTGTTTTTGGTTTAGCTCTACAAACTTCTGATCTTTTTATTCTCCCTTTCTTATCCTTTTCACCTTTTCCTCTCCTTTGTTCTTCTTTATATGACTTAACTCTTGTCCTGCACATCCTCAGACAAACCCGTAGTTAACTAGTAGAACCTATCCCACATTGTGTACACATGTAATCCATAAATTTATTACTCAATTCAAAACCTCTGAGACTTAAATTCCTTAATAGCAGTACTACCTCTTTATACCTATATAATATTTTAAACATTTTTTTTAAGTTTTTCACATCTCCTCTATGTCCCTCCCCTTCTCTTAATATACTCACGTTCCTCTCTAAATAGATTGTATTTGTTTCTCCATAATATCATTAATTGTTACTTGTCTATTTTTTCTGGTCTCTTTTCATTTCCCTTTCCCTTTCTTCTTTTTCTCTCTCTTTCTACTTGCATCCTACCCAACCTATTTCCTGCGTTGAGATTAGGACATAGTTATCTCTCCCTGTGCCTCCCCACACCAATCTATTCCTATTTTTTACTCACATCTCTCCCTAACCCTAATAATTTCTGGTTTTCCAAATTCTTCTATGCGGTTTGAAGCCCATTAACATATAGTTGTTTGATGTTGAATAGATGTATCTGTTGAACTAGATTGTATCTGTAGACTATTGACTGTGCAAATTCAGACTTTGGTTGATGGTTGCCTTAAGATAGTGTTCTAGCACAAAACTGGTGCTATTTTCATCTCAAATGGGCAGAGTAAGCCGGAAAAACACAAGAAAAATGGTAAATCCGGGTATCTCAATTCCCAATCTTGATAATCAGGGGACAGAACAAATAATGAATAATCCAGAGGAGAGTTCCCAAATAGCTCTACAAACACTGTTGGCAAACGTGATAAATGAAAAGTTTGAAGACATACAAAGGACTCTGTATGAGCTTGGTAGGGAGAGAGAGGAGGCAATCCGAAAGTTTATACAGGAATAACATAAGCGTGAGGAAGTTACTCAAAAACTGATACAGGATTTGCGTGAGCAGCTTGAGAATACTCAAAGAGAAAGGCAGCAATGGCGTGAGCAGGCTGAGAACACTCAAAGAGAACTGCAGGAATCCCACTAACGAGAGGAAGCTAACCAAAGAGTAATACAGGAATTGAGAGAGCAGGAAGAGAATACACAAAGATCACTGAAGGCATTCATGAAATCTATTAACAAAGAGTTGAAGGAAGTCAGGGAGACCACAAAGGGAATGCTGAATGGAACCCAACAGAAGGAATGGGAGTCCAAAGAAACCATAACCAATCAACTAAGTGAATTGAGAACAAACACTGAACACCAAATTAAGGAAGTAAAGAAATTCATACAAGACCTAAAACAGAGCTTCAACCAAGAATTTGAAGCCATCAAACTGAACAATTAGAAGGAAAAGAGATAAAAAACAAAGTAGAGAGTCTTGAAAGCAGGTTAGACCATGCAGAAGATCGAATCTCAGGGATTGAAGACAGCCTATATATTATAGAGAATGAACATACAACCATCCAAGACAAGTCCAAGAAATATGATAGATCTATTCAAAACTTGGAAGACACCATCAGAAAGCCTAAGCTAAATGGGTGTAGAGGAGCACCTAGAAACAGAAGTTAATGGTCTAGGAAATTTCTTTAACAGGATCCTAGCAGAGAATTTCCCAAACATACAAAAAGACAGGCCTATTCAGATACAAGAAGCTTTTAGAAACCCAAATAGACCAGACCAGAATAGGACATCCCACTGTCACATTATAATCCACACAGGATCAACTCAGACCAAGGTAAAGATCCTTAAAGCTGTCAGGGAGAAAAGGTTAATCACCTATAAAGGAAAATCAATTAGAATCACCTCAGATTTCTCAACAAGACAATCTAAGCAAGAAGAGCCTGGAATGATGATTGCCATGCCCTAAAAACAAACAACTATCAACCAAGAATACTGTACCCAGCTAAACTCTCCTTCATAACTGTAGGCCAAATAAAAACCTTCCATAGCAAAGAAAAATTGAAACAATACATCTCCACCAAACCAGCCCTACAAAAGATTCTTAAAGATGTCCTACACATAGAAAACCAACAAGACCACAATAAAGGCCAAGAAACTGCACCCAAACTGAGGAGCCAAGAACCATAGGAAGAACCCAGTTTTCGCAGCCCCCAAGAAGGTGGATAACATAGCAGGAACGCCCAAATACCTCTTAGTCCTATCTATTAACCTTAACGGACTGAACTCTCCAATTAAGCGACATAAACTGTCTAGGTGGATTAAAAAACAAGACCCTTCTATCTGCTGCCTGCAGGAGTCACATCTTGCCTGTAAAAACAAACACATTTTCAATGTTAAAGGCTGGAACAAAATCTACCAAGCAAACGGCCCTCATAAACAGGCAGGAGTTGCAATCCTAATATCAGAAAAAATAGACTTCAAATTAAAATTTGTGAGAAGAGACACAGAAGGTCGCTACATACTAATTAAGGGATCTCTCCTTCAGGAGGATATTACAATTTCTAAATATCTATTCGCCAAACAATGGAGCACCCAAATTTATCAAAGAAAGACTACTTTCCCTCAAATCCCATATAGATCCAAAGACATTAATTGTTGGGGATTTTAACACATCACTCACCCCACTAGATAGATCAACTCGGCAAAATCTCAACAGAGAGACCACAGATATAAACAGCTGAATAGATCACCTAGACTTAACAGACATCTACCGAACATTTCACCCAGCAGCATCAGAATACACGTTTTTCTCAGCAGCACATGGAACGTTTTCTAAAATAGACCACATTATAGGCAACAAAGCAAACTTGTCTAAATTCAGAAACATTGAAGTTATACCTTGCATCCTCTCTGACCACAAGGGAATAAAAGTAGAACTCAACACCAAAAGCCACCAAAGAAAGTCGGGTATCACATGGAGTCTGAACAACACACTGCTGAATCATGAGTGGGTCATGGAAGAGATTAGAAAGGAAATTCAAATGTTCATGCTATTCAACAAAAATGAACACACAAATTACCAGCTCCTCTGGGACACAGCAAAGGCAGTACTCAGAGGCAGTTTATAGCTCTGAGCTCCTCCATCAACAAATTGGAGAGATCTGAAACTAACAATTTAATGACATATCCCTATGACCCAGCAATCCCACTTTTGGGCATTTACCCAAATGTTTACAAACAAGACCACACTAAAGCTACCAGCACAACTATGTTTATTGCAGCATTATTTACCATAGCTAAGATATGGAACCAACCCAGATGCCCTTCAGTAGATGAATGGATCAATAAAATGTGGTATATATACACAATGGAATTCTATGCCTCCATCAGAAAAAATGACATTGCCCCATTTTTTAGGAAATGGAAAAACTTGGAGAAAATTATATTAAGTGAAGTAAGCCAGGCACAAAGAATCACAGGTCCCATGGTTTCCCTTATTTGCAATATCTAGTATATGTATGAGTAAAGCGGAAAAAGTCAGATAATGTAATGTTAGGAAAATGAACCCTTAGATAGGTATTTTAATGTTTTTTTTTTCTTTTATGCATGTGTTTCTAACGCATTTATAAGATTATTTCTTTGTTGCTTTGTATGTCCCTCCCCCACTGTATAACACCCGCTTTCAATATATTTGATGTCAGTATAACTTGTGGAGGAGACGGGGAAAAACAAGTCGTTTAAGGATTCAGGTGGAACTGTTGCAACAATGAGAAGTACAAGTTGTCATGTCAAAAACGAGCTTTACAATGTCGGTGGGGGGGCGAAGGATTGGGGGGTAGCTGGCGGCTGGGAAGGGAGGTGAAGGGCAAAAAAAGGAGGAGGCTGCAGTGCTTGGTAAGAAATGTATGCATTATCCTGCCCATGTAATTGTAACCCCTCTGTAGAGAATGTTCACAAATAAAATAAAATTTAAAAAAAAAAAGAAAAGAAAAAAGAAAAAGTATTGGATAATGTCTTCTATTCTAGCACCATGGTATGATTCTCCCAATTAAAGAATACTGACTACGTTTACATTAACGCTTTAATAAGTATTCAACCATGATACTTTATTTCATTAAAAGGAGGCATAATTTAATAAATAATAATTCATAGTATATATAATTTAATATCCTCACATTCTCTTTCATATACATAGCAAACTACACATCTATCTATCTATCTATCTATCTATCTATCTATCTATCTATCTATCTATCTATCTATCCACCTATCTATCTATCTATCTGTCTACCACTACTATTGCTTGATCACGGGTCCTCAGAAATGGCTGGCAGTTCAATTTGCCTAAGGCTTTTGTTTTACAACTGACCCATTCATGATTTGTGCATTGTGGGCTGTGTGTTCAAATCCCAGCATGGCCAAAATTTTATATGTGGAGTCAGAAGCCAATTTTGACCCATTTTTTTCCTTCTCTGTGAAAGTCCTGGGTCTCTGTATTATGTCTAATCTATATGCAAATAAATCCATGTCATAAGACGTAATAAATGAAATAAATGTTATATATGTAATAATACTAAATAAAATAAATAAAAAATGAATAAAGGTAATAAATGTCATAGGGAGTAAACACATGTATGTAAAGAGATCTCATGTATGAATATTGTTTTTTCCAGTGCTGGGGCTTGAATTCAGGCCCTGGAATATGGTCTGAAATTCTTGTCTTCAACGATGGTGGGGTTCCCCTCCCCCACAGTGCAAGAGTGTTAATCAGACACTGAGTTGAAATCCCAGGCCTCTCAGAAAAATGGTGCAAATTCCAAGCCAGGGTATTAAATTTTTTTGACCCGGAACATATACTGTCTTGAAAGCACTCTCTGTGCTATGACATCATTTTATTCAAAGCAAATTTGTTAGCTGGGTGCTATTCTTCATAATGACTATGGATGTTCACTGAAAGATATACAAGCATATATCCATAGACACATGCAGTTAATGGATCTTATTTTTTTAGTGCAGATCCTGAGGCATGAACTATGAGCCTAGAAATTGTCCCTGAGCTCCATTTACACAAGGAAGCACTTTATTGTGCCTTAATCCATGATACTTCATTAAATGGAGGCATAATTTAATACCTAATAATTATTAGTAATATATTACATGTAATTTAATAATATATAGACATCTCACATTCTATAAATATATTTATATTTAAATGTACAGTGGAATACACATATACATCTCTCTCTCTCTCTCTCAATATATTTATATATACGTATTTGCAGCAATTCACACATCTATCTGCTTATATATTGGCCAATCCTGGGGATAGAACTCCGGTCCTGTGAACTGCCGGGCATTGAATTTGTTTGAGGATGCTGTGGTTAAACTGACCCCTTAATGAATTAAACATTCCAGGCCCTGAGTTCAAATCCCAAGAATGCTGAAGTCAATAGGTGGAGTAAGTAGCCAATGTTCACCTGATTTCCTTTCCGTGGAAATATTGTGCCCTAGGTACAACATGAAATATCTATGCAAATACATATATATGATATATATTATACATGTATATAAATATAATTTTTGCCAGTTCTAGGGCTGGAATTCACACACTAGGAAATGCTCCGGATTTTTTTTTCTAGGTTAGCTTTCACCAAGAGCACAATAGTGTTAACCAGTCCCTGAGTTCAAATTCCAGGTATGGCAGATAAAATTGCCCAAACTGCTAGCCAGGACCTTAATTTTCAGGGGGGGGCAGGCAGGAGGCTTGAACTTGGGTCACCACAACTCTGACTCAGCCTTGATTACCCTAGACGGGGTGCAGCTTTTACACCCACAGATGATCCAGGGATCCTAGGACCCAAGTTCAACTCCCAGCTCTGGCAAAAGAATAATCCAACCAAGATGTGGAGGAGGAAAATCCAGGAAGTTTTAGACAACAGTTTTACCTTTGTTTCCTTTGCACTGTGACCATCCTGGCTATCAATGACTCGGCATGAAAATGGTACATGTCCTTGCATGGCCGAAAGCTGTGGGCTGTCAGTGAAGCCTAAGCCCAACCAAGACACGTAGGCCCTGAGTTTGATGCTGGGACTTCCACCTACTCATTCCTATCTATAGGAACAATAACAGAATCTTTGTAATATAGCAATTGAACTACTAATTATCTAGTCATTGTAGTATAAGATTGTACGCAATAAATATAGGTCATTGATTAATTTAATTAACACTTTATTAAGTCTCCTACCGTGATTAATTAATGGAGGCATAATTTTAGACCAAATAATTCATAGTAATAGAATATAGAAAATAAGATATAGGTCATCATTCTTTATATAGAGCTATACACTAGAATCTACATAAATGTCTGTCTCTCTCTATAACTTTATTTATAGATTCATATTCATATACATATATAAATACACACACACGCTGCAATCTGCACATCTATCTGTTTTTATATTGGCCACTCCTAGGGCTTCATTTCAGGTCCTCAATTTTGTCCGACAACTTCACTTGTGTCAGACTGGTGTGATAACATTTACCCATTCATGAAGTGGGCCTTCTAGACCCAGAGTTCAAATCACAGAACTGCCAAAAATTTAATCCTGGTGGAAGAAGGCAATTGTCCCACTTGTTTTTCTTATCAGTGAAAGTCCTGAGTCTCAGGAATGATGTATAATACATAGGCAAATCTATGTTCTGTGTAATAGGATGTAAAAAATATTATACATGTAATCATACAGTCTAAAATATATAATAAATTAATAAAAACAAAATAAAATAAATAATTACACTAACTGCAATATGCAGTAAACATATGTATGTAAATACAAATCATGTATTTAAAATGCATACGAATATTATTTTTGCGAGTACAAAGAACAGGCCTGTCTTTCTTGTCTTCCAGCATTGTGAGTTTTCCCTTCCCCCACAGTACTGCAGATTTCCCCAGACACTGAGTTCAAATCCCAGGCCAAATAGAAAAAATGGTGTGAATACAACGCCAAGTACCCTAATAATTGTTTAAATATTTTTAATGTCTATATGTACGTATGCATGTATGTATTACATATTTTTATTTTGTCAAGCACAGGACTTGAACTCAGGGCATGGCAACTCTTCCTCAGCTTTGATCACTCTAGGCTGGGTTGCAGCCACTGGACCCACAGCCGAACTTAGGTTCCTGGGCCTCAAAGGCTGACAGGAAAAATGAATAAATAAAACGACACAGATAAAAACCCAGTAACTTGCAGATGGCTGCCGGTTTTACATTTGTTTTCTTTTCAAGGTGACCATGCTGGGTCTAAATGACAGGGCTGAAAAGTATTGGTAACCTGGCATTGATGAAGGCTGTCCGGCTTCCAGAGAAGCCATGGGCCAACACGACAACATAGGCCCTGTGTTCGAAGCTGGGTCCTGACCCCTACCAATGGAGGGAGATCCTAAGAATCTCATTCCTATTCATAGGAATACCAATGGAAAGTTATGAATATCAAGGCTGAATTACTTGTTCCTGAATGATACTAGCATAAAATGAGAGAGTGGTTTTAGGAGGTCGATAGATTTTAATGAATATTTTTGACACATTAAAAGAATACTATTACTTACATGGACACTATAGTTTCGGGACAGTGGTCTATATAATTAATAATTCATTAAGGATGAAAACAGTAATATTAATTACATGGAGGCATAATAAATACCCAAGAATTGGTAGGAATGTAGCCTATATAACTAAATAATGTATAGACATCTCTGGTACTCTATAAAGATCTATATTTGTTTGTGTACTACCATCTGCATGTCCATCTGTTCTTGTTTTGGCAACACCTGGGGCTTAATCTCAGGTGCTGGGAACTGCTTGTCGGCTCCATATGCCCCAGGTTGGCGTGCTGACAATCACCCATTCATGAATTGGGCCTTGTAGGCTGTGAGTTTAGATGCCAGCACTCACAAAAATTGAATCATGCATTAAGACTCAGGGTGACACTTGTTTTCTATTTCTGTGAAAGTCCTGGGTGTCACGTGTGAAGTTTCATACATAGGCAATTCTATATCCTATTTAATAAATGTAGTAAATATTCCATGTGTTATAGCAGTCAATAAAATAAATGGTAAATGAATAAAAAATAAAATGAATAACTACACTAAGCACAATTTGGAGTCAACATATGGGGCTCAATCTCAGGGTCTGGGCACTGTCTGGCAGCTGAAATGGCTAGTGGCTGCTGTGCTGGCAGTCCACCATTCATGAACTGAGCATTCTTTGGCCTGAATGTAGATGTTAGCACTCCCAAAAATGTAATCTTGGAGTGAGAAACTGAGCATGACACATGTTTTCCTTTTCTGTGAAAGTGCTCAGTGTCAGGTAGGATGTATAATTTGGATGCAAATCTATATGCTATGTAATAGGATGTGATAAAGGTAAAAAACATCATAGGTAGAAGAATTGCCACTACAGTAAATGATAAACAGATTGAATTAGTCGTGAATCATTCTAGGATAAAATTAGATGCAATAAGTTTAGTATGTGCACTAAGTTTAATTAATATTTTATTAAACATTAACAGAATAAAAATTACATGGAGACATAATTAAATAACTAATAATTGGGAGTAACAGACAATACATAATTTAATAATATAGAGACATTGGTCTCATTCTATGAAATATCTAATTGTATGTATGGATATATGTACATATATGATAAACAATTATAGGATATTGAGTAATTATTAATTAATGTTTTATTAATTGTTAACTGGAACATATCATTAAATGGAGACATAATTTAATACCTAAGAATTGGTAGCAATATTATCTATAATTTAATAATATGCAGAAATCTCTTTTTCTGTATATAATATTTTTATACAGGAATCTCTATCTATTTATACCTCGTTCACTCCTGAGGCTCGGGGCTTGAGTGCTCTTATAGTAAACACAAAGATCAGGGTTTGATTCCTCAGTGCCACAAAACAAAAAACTCAGAAGTTCTGCTGTTTTTCAATCAATTGAGTGCTAGCCTTGAGCACAAACGTTTAGGGACAGAGTGTAAGCTCTTACTCAATCCACAGGTCTGATGCCAAAAAAAGGTAGGATTTTCTAACTGCAATTATAGAAAGGCAGAACTTCAAATACCTTATTACAGAGCAAGCTAGGAGTCTGGTGCTGACAGCTGCCACCTAACCTGACTTAGCTCCATGTAAACCGCTGCAAGCCAGCTCCACGGGTTACCCATGTCATCCTGACTTATGCTCGTCATCCTAGCTGCTCAAGGGCTTTAAAACCCAGTCCTTGCAGGAAGTCTGGGAGACAACTCAAAATGTGGCTCCAAGTGGTAGAACTTTGAGTTCAAACCCCATGGCTAACACCTCCTCTCCAGAAAAACACCCCACTAAACCATTAGATGTGAACTTGCACGGTTTGTAAAATTTTCCTCAAAGAATGTTGATACTGATGAAAGCACCCTAATTCTAATGACCCTGTGGAATGGAGCTATGTGCTGAGTCCTCCATAGGGTGCTCTGTTCTGAGTCCTGCACAGGGTGCTATGTGCTGAGTCTTTCACAGGATGCAGTGTGCTGAGCGGTGCAGAGTGCCATGTGCTATGTCCTTAACCGAGTGCATTCTTACATCTTGTCTATGTAAGAGCTCCATAGCTTAGATGATTATACAGACAAAAATATTGAGGCTCAGATAGGTCCCCATGTCAGGGACAAAATTATGTATTACTGAAGACTCGTGAGTTGTCTACAGCAGACAATGGTTTGGTTTGGTTTTTCCTTGGTCATGAACCTTGAACTTGGGGCTGAGGCACTGACCCTTACCTCTTGGGCTCATGGCTAGCACTCTACCACCTGGAGCCATGGATCCCCTTGCAGCAGACGCCATGGCCAAGGGGTCAGTAGCTGAAATCTTTCATCCTGCCTTCTTGGGAAGCTGAGTCCTGAAGACCTGGGTTCCAAACTATCCCAGACAGAAAAGGTACCATGAGACTATTATCTCCAATTCACTACTAAGAACCTGAAAGGGAAGCTGGGTGCTTGAGGTCATGTAGGTTATCCTACCTACTCAGGAAGATGAGATCTGAGGATCATGGTTCAAAACTAACCTAGGCAGGAAAGTCCTTGAGATACTTAGCTACAATGAACCACCAGAAAACTGGAAGTAGCTCTGAGGCTCAAGTGGTAGAGCACAAGACTTGAGCTGAAGAGGTCAGGGACATCACCAAGGCCAAGACTTCAACTCCTTCAATCGACAACAACAACAATAAAAAAAGACAGAAATAAAGTAACAAAGCTGAAGTAGAGAGCTGGGAATGTGCCTTAGTTGTAGAATGCTTTGTATATATGAAATCGTGGGCTTCATTTCTTAGGACCATATCACTAGGACAAAGCCTGAAGTTGCTCTGTGGCTCAAGTGGGAGAGGGATATCATTATACAAGAGAAATTAGATACAGTGCTCAGGTCCTGAGGTCAAGCTTCAGGACTCATGTATATGTGTGCATGCACACACACACCCGCGCGCACACACACCGTGGTGTGCACACATACACACACACACATACATCACAGACCAGAAGTGATGTTGTTACACAAAATGGTAAAGCACTGGGCTTCTGCACTGAGCTCATGGTCAATACCCAGCCCTGTGTTCAACCCCAAAACCTAGCCACCCAGTGCCCAACTAGGAGAAGTCAAAGGTTTCAAAACCTGATGAGCTTCACCAGTCCTACATGACAGGAAGCTTTGTGATATCCAACATGTGCTTGGATTTCCCAAGTTTCTGGAAACATAGGAGAGGCATCATAGGCCCAACATTGCCTGCAATGAATCGTTTCATTATATTTAGTGCCATAGTTGTCTGACTGAAGGACTCCTGAATTATATTGAGCACTGTAACTGAACACCAGAATATAGCCTCACAAAGGCAGGATAAGTGCACAGAAATTGGCCTGCCATGGGAGGTGGCACAAATGATGGTCCCCTGTTAAAACAGAGCACTGGGAAGAGAGATAGCTAAGGGTACAAAGAGGGATTATATTTTGTGACATTCAGAGCCCGCCCACACTCATGCTCACTAACTGGCCCAAGAGGAGTTGTTTGTTACCCAGCTGTACAGGAATGAGGGCTTTTGTGTGCCTGTCCAGACAATGAGAGAGACTTCCTCCAGCAGGCTTGTGATGCAGAGAAACCCTTAGGTAACACTGTGAACAGTGAAGGGAGCCCCGGAACATGCACTATCTTGAAAGAAGTCTCTCTGTTATGAACTCATTGTCCTGAATACAAATTTCCTAGGTTGGTGCCATTCATCATAGCTACTCGGGAATTTCACCTATAAGAATACATTTGTTAGGAAATGGAAAAACTTGGAAAAAATTATATTAAGTGAAGTAAGCCAGGCCCAAAGAAACGTAGGTCCCATGGTTTCCCTTATTTGTAATATCTAGTATATGTATGAGTCAAGCAGAAAAGGTCAGATAATGTGATGTCAGGAAAATGAACCCTTAGATGTGTATTTTAATGTTTTTTTTCTTTCATGCATGTGTTTCTAACACATTTATAAGATTATCTCTTTGTTGCTTTGTATGTCCCTCCCCCACAGTATAACCCCTGCTTTCACTATATTTGATGTCAGTATAACTTGTGGAGGAGATGGGGAAAAACCAGTTGTTTAAGGATACAGGTGGACCTGTTGCAACAATGAGAAGTACAAGTTGTCATGTCCAAAACGAGCTTTACAATGTTGGTGCGGGGGGGGGGAAGGGGGAGGAAGGGGGAGAAGGATTGGGATTAGGGGAGGAGGGTGGAGGCTGGGAAGGGATGTGAAGGGTAAACAAAGGAGGAGGCTGCAATGCTTGGTAAGAAATGTACGCATTATCCTGCCCATGTAACTGTAACTCCTCTGTACAGTATGTTCACAAATAAAATTAAACTAAATTTAAAAAAAAAAAGAATACATTACATAGACAAAGACATGGAAGTACAGGCTCTTTTTGAGGGGACAGGTCCTGGGGTGGAAATATGAGCCTATGCATGGTCCCTGAGCTCCTTTTGCTCAAGGGTACTGCATTAAGCTTGAGTTACAGGTCGACTTCTGGGAATTTCTCTGATCTCTTAGGAATAACTGTGTCATGGACTTTCCTACACTGGCTGCATTCAAACTAAGTTTCTCTACATCTCAGCCTCCTGAGGACCTGGGATTATAGACAGCAGCCACTGGAACCTTATTTCTTCTCTTCTTCATTTTTTAATCTGGACAATCTGACTTCTTAAGGGGGTCATTCCTAAGGTTTTAATTTATAAATAAACTACCCAATGTTCTTTATAGCTGCCCTGAGAAGGGTTTTCTCTCCTCATCTTCCCCTCTGGTCACAGGTTTAAGGCCAAAAGTGAGAAATGAGTGTCACAGGATTTGGGAGCAAATATCCACAGTACATGCCAGTTCTGTCACTTAGCATTGAGCTGCTGTGAATTTACTTCTCAGGATATGAGGACCAAAAGCTGGAATGATCCTCATACAGTCTGCATTACTCCTTTTGCCTATAAAATGATCTAATAATTATGAGTGTTTTGTGTCTCCAAAGTTAAGTGTCTAGAACACACTAGTAGCATCTTCATGTGAAGGGTTAAAGTTTTGAGGCAATGATCTCAAAACTTGCTTGTTTCTAGCAAAGCAACACGTGGTGGTAAAACAAACACCTGGTTGGTTGTGTGCCTCTAAAAACCCTGCAAATCTTTAGCTTGGGGTTCTCCTCCTAGGCTCCGCTGTGTTGGAGTGTAGGATGAGACCCGAGGTGCAACCTGTTTAAATAAAACCTTAAAACATCTGTAAATTCTGACTCTCGATGGTCTTCTTGGTGGGGATCCTGCGACCTGGGTATAACATATTAGTGGGGGCTCCTCCGGGATCCCCCCAAAGACCCCCGAGATATCAGACTCCAAAGGTAAAACAGCACTGTCATTGTTAATTTGTCTGGTCCTGTCATTTGTCTGTTTTACTTTCATTTTCCTTGTTGAGGATGGCCACTCCGATTCGTAAAGGGTTGTTGAAGCAGGCACCCTTGCTCCACAACCCTGGAGGAACTGGGAGATGTCCTAGATCCTCTTGTGGGGCGGGGGTCCTTGGAACCCTGCCATGTGGGGCGGGGGTCCTTGGAACCCCGCTATGTTGGGCGGGGGGGGGGGGGGGGGGGGGTCGGGGGGCGTTCCTTGGAACACCGCCATGTGAGCGGTGTTCAGTTCAGATTTGGGCCAGAACTGACCAACTCGCCCACTGTGGCTCTGCTCCTTCTGCTGTGTGTCGTGGGTGTGGAACCCCACCGTGATTGTAGTCAGTGGACTAATTTGGGAGATCTCCACTTTGTAAGCTTTTTTGTAACTGTCAGGCCTGCGTGTGTTTTGTTTGTACTGTTTATAGGTTTTTGGACTGTACACCTGACGGGACTGGAAACCATAGCCACCACTCCATCTAGTCCCCTAGACTTACAAAAAGAAACTGATACAGAGGGAAAGAAAAGATAGCCCCCAGTTTTTCAGGGAGATAACTTGAAAGAAGGAATGTTTCCTCCCCCATATACTCTTTCCAGGTTCCTTTTGCAGAAACTGAGAATGATCAAGAGGACGAGGGAACTATAGAAGACTCAGCACCTGCCCTTAAAGTTTCTGAGGAGCCAGTCACTGGACCATACCGTGGGATCAACCCCCCTTCTAATACAGCTGTTTTTCCCTTATGCACCATAGGTCCTGTGGATGCAACTCCAATATTGGCCATTTTCTACCAGTTACCTATACAATTGGCATACCCAAAATGCCCCCTTTTCTGAGAAACCCTAGGATTTAATTCATTTGTTTGAAATTGTTCTCTTTACCCATCAGCCCACTTGGGATGATATTAGTCAGCTTTTATAGGTCCTTTTTACTACCGAAGAGAGAGACTATATCCAAGAGGCAGCCCTGAAACATATCCCTGGCCCCACAAGAGCACCTAACACAGATCCTGCCATGATCACTGCCTATTTTCCTGAGATCCGACCAACATGGGACTACAATACAGTTGAAAGTAGGGAGTGACTCCTCGTCTATTGCCAGGATCTGTTGGCAGGTCTCAAGGCGGAAACTTGCCAACCTACTAATATGGCCAAAGTTTACGATGTTAGACAGGAAGGAAGTGAAAGTCCCGCAGCATATCTTGAGCAGCTCAGGGAAGCTTTATTCAATATATCCATATGATCTTGAGACCCAGGAGTCGGCTCACATGATTATGTTTGCCTATATGAATCAAACTGCACCAGATATAAAGTGGAAGTTGCAGGTCTAGACAGACTTGGTGAAAAGTCTATTAGGGATCTAGTAGTTGCAGCAGAAAAGGTTTACAATAAGAGAGAGAGAGAGAGAGTACCAAAGACAGGAAAGGAAGGAGAGAGAACGTGAAATTGAGTGTGAAAAGAGCGACCAGGCCAAAGAAAAGAGGACAGACTTGTTGGACTCACCCCTATCCCATGCCGAGTATACCTGGTTCACAGACAGCAGCAGTTTAATTTGAGATGGAAAAAGGTACACAGGTACAGCAATCACCATGGACACTGAGATAGTGTGGGGATAAGCACTTCTCCAGGGAATGTCTGCACAAAGAAAAGAACTAGTAGCACTAAAAAAAGCCCACAGATGGGAAAAGGGAAGAGACTAAACACTTACACGGACAGTCGGTATGCTTTTGCCACTGCGCATGTCCATGGAGCCATTTACCAAGGGAGGGGGCTGTTGACAGCTGAGGGAAAGGCTATTAAAAACAAACAAGAAATTTTAAGCCTCATCCGGGCCTTATGGGAACCAGCAAATATTGCCATTATGCACAGTCCTGGATATCGAAATGTAACTGATTCAATAACCAAAGGAAATAACTTGGCCGATCAGGCACCTAAGGAGGTGGATCTCCAGCCCAGAGCAGAAGTAGACCCAGGGCCACAAGCTTTGCCTCCTGACCCTCAGTACTCTCAAGAAGACTTGGAGTGGATAAAGAAAATTTCCATGGCCTATGAACAACCAAACAGAGAAAGAAATAAAGACTGGAGGAAAACTGGTGATTGGAAACTTATCTTGCCACAAAGATTGGGCAAGAGGATTCTTATGAGAATCCATCGGGTCTCTCACATGGGAACCCGAAAACTGGAGGACTAGCTCCAACACTCAGAAGTAAAAATGAGGCAAGGAAATCAACTCTTTGAGGACATTGTTAAAATTGTAAAGGCTGTCAGCTCACCAATGCCCCTAATGAACTGGTTAGAAAGGAGCTCGCCTCCATGAAGGTAGGCCAGGTGTGTATTTGGAAGTAGACTTCACAGAAATTAAAACTGGAAAATTTGGATATAAATATTTGCTAGTATTTGTAGACACCTTTTCAGGATGAGTTAAAGCCTACCAAACCAAGCATGAGACTGCACACATCATATCTAAGAAGATCCTGGAAGAAATCCTACCCAAGTATGGATTCCCATCCACCATCGGGTAGGACAATGAACTGACCTTCATCTCAAAAGTAAGTCAGGGAATAGCCACGGCACTGGGGATGGATTGGAAATTGCACTGTTCTTATAGACCCCAGAGGTCAGGCCAGGTAGAAAGGATGAATCGGACTCTAACCTGGCCCAGACTGGGTATCACTGCTTCCTTTTCCCTGTTTAGAGTAAGAAATTCACCCTATCAGCTTGGCTTTACCCTTTTGAAATAATGTATGGGCACCCTCCACCCATTATCTCTAGCCGTCAGCCTGAATTGCTTGATGATTTGGATGATATTGAATTTCTGTGTATGCTTGTCTATTTACAGCTGGTGCATAAGAGGATGTGGTCCCAGCTTAGATAATTATATGATTCTGCTTCTACTCCTACCCCCCATTTGTTTAAACCAGGGCACTGGGTGTTTGTGCGAAGGCACAACCTGAGATCTCTGGAGCCACGGTGGAAGAGACCTTACATGGTTCCATCCTTACATGGTGCTACTGGTGTGTAGCCCTGCTTATGGGTGTGTTACTGCCCTTAATGTGGATGGCATTGCTGCTTGGATCCACTGTTCCCACGCCAGACTGGCTGACCCCTTTGCCCTGGACAACCGTGGGGAAACATGGGAAGTCTCCAAGCATCCTACCCAACCACTCTGCATACACCTCAAGGAAAGAAAAATGAACTGATTCTTATTGGTATTGTTGTTTAATAGTATGGCTATACCCGTTCAAGATCAAGAGCTGTTGGAGTTTTGCTTGAGGCTGGAGCCACAAGATTGTGTCTCAGGACCATAAGTCAAGGGGGGGGTAATGAAGGGTTAAAGTTTTGAGGCAGTGACCACTTGTTGCTTGTTTCTAGCAGAGCAACACGTGGTGGTAATCCAAACACCTGGTTGGTTGTGTGACTTTATATATCCTGTAAATCTTTACCGTGGGGCTCTCCTCCTAGGTGCTGCTGTGTTAGAGTGTAGGACAAGGCCTGAGACGCAGCCCGTTTCAATAAAACCTTAAAATAGCTGTAAAGTCTGACTCTCGGTGGTCTTTTTGGTGGGAGTCCTGTGACTGGGGTATAACAATATTTCCATTTTTCGCTAGTACTCCTCGAGATTTAGACTAAGGGTATGTGTGGAGAGGCTTCTCGGTGAATCCCTGAGGAAGCCACTTGAAGCCTCCTCAAGAGAAAGCCATTCAAACCAGCTGAGCAGGACAGTCTCTGAGACAATTTTGTCCAATAAACCACCAGAGAACCAGAAGTGGAGCAGTGGCCCAGAGGGTAGAGCTCCAGCTTTGAGAGAGAAAACTGAGCAGGAGATACAATTCAGACAGGCAGGAAAGCCTGGAAATTGCTTATGTCCAATTAACTACCAGCTGGCTGGAAGTGGAGCTGTGGTCGTGGTCAGCCTCAGCCTTCAGCAAATCAGCTCAAGAACACATCGGTCCCTGAGTTTAAGCCCTGAGATGGCCACAAAAAATTCAAAAGAGAAGGCCAAGTATATGTATCAGTGCCCTCCCTACTTATGTGTGTATGTATATTACCACCGATAGTGCAATCTCTGCTTTTATTTACTGGTTTATTTTTCAGATATGCTAGTTGTGCATACTGCATCATTCTCTTCATTTCAGGCCCATTGATTTTCTCTTTCAGGGTTCTAGGCCTGTGTCTTTATATGATGCGCACTGAAGCTCTCAGTAGCCTTTATTTACATTTTATTATTAGGGCAATGCAGGAACAATCACAAATCAGGCACGGAAACAGAAGATCAGGTTTCTTAGAAGTAACCGGTATTCAGAAAATTAAACTTGAGAACATAAAATAGCAGCATACTTATGTACAAACTACCATTAAGAAAAAAATGTAGGGGCTAGGAATATGGATTAATGAGAAAGTGCTTGCCTAGCATGCAAGTAGCCCTGGGTTCGATTCTTCAGGCACCCGTACACAGACAAAGCCAGAATATGTGCTGTGGCTCAAGTAGCAGAGTGCTAGACACTGTGCCCAGGCCTTGAGTTCAACCCAACAACTGGCAAAGAGATAGCTTCCTAAGTAGGAAGGTAGGTAGATAGAAAGAAAAAAAGAGAAAGAAAGAGAGAGAGAGGGAGAGAAAGAAAGAAAGAAAGAAAGAAAGAAAGAAAGAAAGAAAGAAAGAAAGAAAGAAAGAAAGAAAGAAAGAAAGAAAGAAAGAAAGAAAGAAAGAAAGAAAGAAAGAAAGAAAGAAATGAAGGAAGGAAGGACGGAAGGAAGGAAGGAAGTACGGAAGGAAGGAAAGAAGGGAGGGAGGGAGGCAGGGAGGGAGGGAGGAAGGCAGGGAGGGAGGGAGGAAGGAAGGAAGGAAAGAAGGAAAGAAGGAAGGAAGGAAAGAAGAAAAGAAAGAAGAAAGTTGATAGATGAATCTGTTTTGACGTCAGAAGGAAAGAAGGGATCACTTCCCAGCCATGAGGCTTTCTGCAGTATGCCAGGACACCAGCATCGCCTTCACACAAACACAGAGCAGGATGACTGTCTCTTTCCCACTTCTCAGGCATCCAAATACCCCAGAGTCAAGAGGGAAGAGCCAGGTTCTAACTCAGGTGCTTGGAGCCAGAAGAGAAATGGCCCTGCCCCTCCTTGGACTGGCATTTGCATTAATGATGTGGAGAATGTAGTAAGGAGAATGGACTGGCAGATAGAAGGGCCTTCAAATATGACAAATGGAGAGTCAAAAACCCACACCTTATCACCAGAGAGTAGGGCATTTCTACTCTGTTCCTCCCCTCTCCCCCACTAAACTGGCTCTCTATAGGTAACCTAAAGATAGCCTGAGGCTCCCTTCACATGAGGGAGGAAGTTTGATTAGTCATCGTTTGAAGAGACTGAGAAAAGCCTGACCCTGCTGTAACTCTAACAAATGTTTCAGGTTTCCCCCATTGCTGGCTGTGCCTGGAATGAATGAAGTGGTTTTGCAGCTCACTTCCCTGTTGAGTGTGTACATTCTGCCTCCTAATCCTGTAGGCCTAGTTCTCTGCACCTAGCCTGGCTTTTGAAACTGTTTCCTGTCCTTCAAATATAGTGTTACACTGGAGTTCTTCCTTCTAACATAGCTTGGGCTTGGATCCTGAGAACTTCATTTGAACCCCGAATGGGTCAATAATATTACTTTCCATCTTCTATAACTCAAGAACTCCAAGAACATTTAGAGTGCAAGTAACTTCTCATCACCAAGGGAAGCAAAGGAATTTCTTGAGCATCTGACTTTTCAGAACAGGAAGTCAGAATGTTCTAGACTTCCCTGCCTTGGCTAGTTTCACCCTGTGATAGAGACCTCAGCCTCCTGAGCTAGGGTGATGGGCGTGAGCTATTGGTTCTCTGCTAGGGTCAGAACTGTAATGACATTGATAATACAAGTCAACTGCTATCACAAAGGGCTTGGGGAGCATATTAAGCCTTTCAACAATGTGCCTTTCAGAACTCTGTAGGACACAAGTTTATAATGCTAGAATTTGAGAGGCTGGGCTTATGGATGTGCTACACTTGAACCTTGAGGTTTGACTCCAATGCTGGTGTACATCAGCATTCATTTCCCAAACAATATTCTCATAATTAGCAAATAGGAAAAGCATTGTGATTATCCCTCACTCTTTTTCCAGATGTGTGTCTCAAACTGAAGCCTGGGCGCTGTCCCTGAGCCCTTCAGCTCAAGGCAAACACTCTACCACTTGACCCACAGTGCCACATGGGGTTTTTTGATGGTTCATTGGAGGTAAGAGTCTAATAAGCTTTCCTTCCTTAGGCTGTCTTCAAATTGCGATCTTAAGATCTCAGCCTCCTGAGAAAGTAGGTTTCCAGAGCCACTGGAATCTGGCGTATTGTTTTTGCCAAACCTGGGGCTTGAAATTAGGGCCTGGGTACTGCCTTTGAGCTTCTTTTTCTCAATGGTACCACTGTAGCACTTGAACCACACCACAGCTTCTGGCTTTTTCTGAGTATTTGGCACTGAGTATTCAAACACTGGCATTCAAGCATGCTAAGCAAGCTCTTTCCACTAAGCCATATTCCCAGCCCCAAACTTACGATTTTATCCCTCAACTTGCCTATCCACAAGAAAAAGCTTCGGAGTATCCCCCAACAACAAATCCTCAAAGAAATAAGTGGGCTAAATCATCTAAACAAATTCCTATAGGAAGTTGTCCAAAGATAAATAAGACAAAGCTCATACTAGGTACAGACTCTAAAAATGTGATGACTTGACAAATGCCTCCATTTAATTATGTATCATGTTGTAACACTTAATAGAGTATTAATGAAAATGAGTCAATGTACTGAATTATTGTGTATAATTTTATAATATATGTACACAACATAAATATTATGTGTATAATAATACTAAAGAAATAAAAAATGAAATGAATAAAATAAAAAATAAATACAAAATCAATAATAATATTCATAATATAAAATAAACATACATATGTACGTATATATATCTTATATTACACATGTATACAAGTATTTTTTCTATTGCAGGGCCTTAATTCAGGCCCTGGGAGCTCTAGCTTGAAAATCTTTTCCTCAAGGACAAGGAGCTTAGCCTTCTCCCAAGGTGCAAAAGAGTTACTTGGACAGTGAGCTCAAATCCCAGCAATGGCAGAAATAGTGGCCCCAGTTCCAAGACAGTGACTTAACATTTGTAACAGAAACAGTTTATTCAGTTCCATACTGAACACTGAAAAAAATCAGTGTAGAATTTTGTACAGCTATTCAGACATCCATCCCTTACCCCAAAAGTGCTTCTTGAGCACTACATAATTTTTTGTACGTTTTTTACTGTAAAAATGTTGTACAGAGGGGTCACGGTTACATGAACAAAGTAATGAATACATTTCCTATTGAGCATTGTTGCCTCCTTGTTTGTTTTTCCCCTACCATCTCTTCCCTCCCATCTTTACAATTAACTTCCCTGCTGAGGTCAGTGACTTAATTATTTATTTTTGGCTTGGCATGGGGTTTGAACTCAAGTAATGGCAACTCTGCGCCTTCCATCACATTGTTACGGATTCATCAAGACTCTGAGTTCAAATCCCAGGCTAGGAAAGAAAACTGGCAGAAATTCCAAACCAGGGAGCTTTATTATTTCAATTTAGTTAGTTAGTTAATTATTGAATTAATTAGTTAATTAATTTTGCCAACCACGGGGCTTGAACTCAGGTCATGGCAACTCTGACTCAGCTTCATTCTCCCTAAGTTGGGATGAAGCCTCGGGACCCAAAGCTGATTCTGGGACCCTAGGCCCACAGGGCCTACCAGAAGAAAAAAAAAAGCAGAACAGCACAAAAAGTGGGGAGCTGTAGAAGGCTCAGGGTTTTACAAGATTTTTTTTGCATGGTGACAATCCTGTGTCTGAATGACATGGTTTCAAAGTGGACCTGGCCTGCCATTGCTAATGGCTGGCAGGCTATCAGGGAAGCCATAAGCCAACATGTCAACATAGGCCCTGGGTTCAAATCC
The DNA here is from genome assembly GCF_019054845.1 of Dipodomys spectabilis. Classification (NCBI taxonomy): domain Eukaryota; kingdom Metazoa; phylum Chordata; class Mammalia; order Rodentia; family Heteromyidae; genus Dipodomys; species Dipodomys spectabilis. Next base: position 490,029 of record NW_024871314.1, on the reverse strand, counting down.
TAATCCTTACACTTACCAATGGCTGGAGATCACAAGAGACTCATTCCTATGCATAAGAATACAGATTGAAAGAGTAGTCTATGCATTTGTCTAGTTTAAAATTGGATGCAATAATCCTAGGATGGTGATTGACCTTAATTAATAGTTTATTAAGCATGAAAAGAACAATATTGTTTCAATGGAGATATAATAAATACCTAAGAGTTGGTAGGAACGTAGTAGATGTCCTTCAGTCGTAGACAGATAGCTCTGGATCTCTTTAACAATATATATTTATTTGTATACCACCCTCTGCCAATCCATGTATTGCCGTTTTGGCCAAACCTGGGGTTTGATCTCAGTGCCTGGGAACCACCTGACAGCTTCATTGGCTACAGGCTTCTGTGCTCACATTCATCCAATCATGAATGGGGCCTGCTAGGCCATGAGTTCCGATCCCAGCACTGCCAAAAATTTAATCTTTGAGTAAGAAACCGAGTGTGACATAAGTTTTCCTTTTCTGGGAGAGTCCAGGATGTCAGGCATGATTGAGAACACATCTACAAATCTAGATGGTAGGTGATATGATGTAAACAATGTAATAAATGTTATAGGTGTCATGAAAGTCAATGAAATAAATCATAACTAAATGAATAAAAAAAGAAATAAAATGAATAACCACACTAAACGTGATATGGACTGAACATCTTTATGGAAGTATAAATCTTACCACACCAAACACGTTATCTACTGAACATCTGTATGGAAGTATAAATCCTATCTTTAAAATGTATATTAGGAGTTTGTGTTCCATGCCTGAGGCTTGAATTCAGCCCACCCCCATGAGAAAGCAATGGCGGGAAATCCTGAGATACTGGTTTCTGGACCAGGAAAAGTCATGGAATGCGATGGATCTCATTGAATAAGTAGTTCATGCATGATGTGACTAGGAAATGATAGGCAAGACTCATGGGGTATCTCTTATTTGTAAAGCAGTGTTGATTAAGCCTGAAAATAATCATCACAGTCATGAAATGAAGGCATCTGGAAAGATCCAAGAATCAGTAGACACATGGTAGATTGGATTCCATCACAGTTTATCATCTTTCATACTCTATAAAAATGTGTACTTATTTGCATACTACCTTCAACTTATGAATGGATGACTGTGTGCCCTCCCCCCATACCCTCACCTGGGGGGTTCATCTCAGGCCCTGGGAACGGCCTTACTCCTTAGTGGCTACAGGCTGCTATGCTCACATGGACCCATTTGTCAATTGGGTCTGCTGGTCCCCGAGTTCAGATCCCAGCAGTGCCAAAAGATTCACCCTGATGTCAGAAGCCAATTGTTGCACCTGTGTTCCTTTCCTATGCAAGTCCTGGGTCTCAGCTAGGATGAAGAATGCATGGGCCACCCTGTGGCCATGGGAATAGGTTTTTATCATGTGAGCCCAGTTATACCTGTCATCATATACTGAAGAAAATACACAATACATCCATGAATAGCATACAAAATAGAATAACTACACGAAATGCACAATGCAGTCCACACACGGTTTGAATATATATCCCATGTTTAAAAGATGCATTCCAGACAATTGTGGCCCCCATGGTGCTCGACCTCTGTTCCTGGGAACCAACCAGCTCCTTAGTGGCTCAACGTCTGGTGTGATCACGTGGACCCATTGGGCAGTTGGGCCTCCTAGGCCCAAAGTTCAAATCCCAGCACTGCCAAAATTCACCCTCATGTGAGAAGCCAGTCATTGCACCTCTTTTCCTGTGCTGTGCAAGTCCTGGGTCTCAGCTAGGATGGAGAATGTATACGCGACTCTATACTCATGGGAATAGGTTGTCATCCAGGCTACCACAGTTATATCTGTCTTCATATACTCAAGAAAATACACAATACATCAATGAATAAGATACAAAATAAAAGAAAAACTACACCGAATGCAAGATGCTGCACATCCATGTATGGAAATATAGATCCTCCGTTTAAATGATGAATTTATGACTATATTGGCCCCACCAGGGCTTCATCTCAGGTCCTGGGAATGGCCTACCTCCTTAGTGCCTCACAACTGGTGTGTTCACCATGACCCATTCACCAATTGGGCCTGCTAGACCTTGAGTTCAAATCCCAACACTGCCAAATGATTCACCTTGTTTTGAGAAGCCAATCGATCCACCTGTTTTTCCATCCAATGAAAGTCCTGGGTCTTAGCAAGCATGGAGAATTCTATATAGACAACTCTATAACCATACGAATAGGTTGTTATCCATGTCAGCATAGTTATATCTATCACCATTCTCAATAAAATACACAATATATCCATGAATAAGACACAATATAAAAAGAATAACTACACTGAATGCAAGATGCATAACACACTTGTAGGTAAAGAGAGATCCTATGTTTTAAAAAGGCAGGCTTGTTATTTTGTCCAGTGCTGGGGCTTCAAATCAGGCCCTGGACCAGGCGTGACATTCTAGTTTTCAAGGACAGTGAGATTTCCCTTCCCCCAAAGTGCAACAGAGCTACCCAGACCTGAGTTCAAATCCCAGCACTGACAAAAGATTCATTCGGTTGACAGAAGCCAGTCATTGAACATGTTTTCCTCTCTTGTGAAAGTCCTGGGCTTCCACTAGGATGTAGAATGCATAGGCAACCCTATAACTATGGGAACAGGTTGTCATCCATGTCAGCACAGTTATTTCTGTGACCATACTCAGTAAAATACACAATAACTCCATGAATTAGACACAAATTAAGGAGAAGTGCAAGAAATGCAAGATGCTTTCCACACATGTATGTAAATATAGACCCTATGTTTAAATTATGAATTTATGACTATCTGGACCTCCCTGGGACTCGATGTCAGGTCCTGGAAATGGCCTATCTCCTTCACTGCTCACAGGCTGGTGGCCTCACCTTAACCCTTTCCCCAATTGGGCCTGATGGGCTCTGAGTTCAAATCCCAAACTGCCAAAAGATGAATCCTGATGTGAGAGGCCCATCGATTCACCTATTTTCCTGTCCTGTGAGAGTCCTGGGTCTCAGCTTGGATGGAGAATGCATAGGAAACCCTATAGCCAGGGCAATAGGTTGTCTTCCCTGTAAGCACTGTTTTATCTGTTACCTTACTCAGTAAAATACACAATACTTACATAAGACAGATATTAAGGAGAAAAAGTACTCCGAAGGCAAGATGCTGTCCACACATATATGTAAATATTGATCCTATATTTTAATTATTAATTTATGACTACCGTGGCCCACCCTGGGTATCAATGTCAGATCCTGGGAATGGCCTAACTCCTTTGTTGCTCACAGGCTGGTGTGGTCACCTTGAACTATTCACCAATTAGTCATGCTAGGCCCTGAATTCAGAGCCCAGCATTACTAACAATTGGATCATGCAGTAAGAAACCAAGTGTGAAACTTTTTTTCTTTTCTCTGAGAGTCCTGGGTGTCAGGCATGATGGAGAACACGCCTACAAATTTAGATTCCATGTGATAGGATGTCATCAATGTAATAAAGGAAATGGGTGTCATCATAGTAAAATCAACGGTAAATAAATGAATAAAACAAAAACTACAAGGAACAACCACACCAAACATGTATGGACTGAACATCCATAGGTAAGTACAAATCCTGTATTTACAATGTATATAAATAGGATGTTTTCCAAGGCTGGGGCTTGAATTTTGGCTTACAGCTCAGGCCTGACTTTCTTATCTTCAAATACGGTGAGCTTGTCCTTCTTCCACAGTGCTGCAGATTTTTCCAGACTCTGAGTTCAAATACAAAGCCTGGCAGAATAAACGGGGTGAATTGCAAGCCAGGGAGCTAACCTCTTTTAATTATTTTTTGCTCAGCAGGGGGCTTGAACTCAGGTTCTGGTAACTCTGCCTCAGCTTCGATCACCCTATGCTGGGGTGCAGCCATTGGACCCACAGTAAATCTTGGGATCCTAGACCCCCAGGCCTTGTGTGCCAAAAATGTACAGAAAAAATGCAGTGAGATGGCCTTTTTATGTTTTCTTCCTTTGCACGGTGACCCTCCTGGGTCTGAATGACACTGTTGCAAAGGCTACTTCACCTTGTATTGCTGAAGATTGTCAGACTATTGAGGAAGTTATAGGTCCACATGGCAATGTAGGCCCCAACTTTGAATCCCTGTCCTGACACCAATCAATGGCAGGAGATACTAAGAGACTCGTTCCCATCCATGGGTATAACAAGGTAATATTATCAATGTCAGAGTTGAATGAGCTGATGGTGAATGATGCTCCTATAAAATTAAACAGCATCATTTCAGAAGACTGATTTTATTTAATATTTATGAAGCATTAAAAGAATGCTATTACTTACAGAATGCAATAATTTCAGGCTATTGATTGATTTACTTAATAGTTTGATAAGAATGAAAACAATAACATTCATTACATGTAGCATTATAAATACCCAAGAATTGGTAGGAATGTAGTCTATATAACTGAATAATGTATAGACATCTCTGGCACTCTATAAAGATATATATTTATTAGTGTACTACCATCTGCATGTCAATTTGTTCTTATTTTGTCAACCGCTGGGGCTCAATCTCAGTTACTCAGAACTGCCTGTCAACTCAATTTGCCACAGATGGCTGGCTGACACTCACCCATTCATGAATTGGGCCTTGTAGGCTGTGAGTTCAGATGCCAACACTCCCAAAAAGTGAATCGTGTAGTAAGAAGCTTATGGTGACACACGGTTTCCTTTTCTGTGAAAGTCCTGGGTGTCAGGAAGGACGTGCACTACATATGCAAACCTATATCCTATGTAATCAATGTAATCACTGTTCTATGTGTCATAATAGCCAATAAAATGAGTAGTCAATACATGAATAAAATAAAAAATAAAATAAATAACTACACTGAATGCAATATGGAATCAACATATGTATATAAATATAAATTATATATTTAAAATGTACACAAATAGGATGTTTTCTACTGGTGGGCATCGATTTCAGGTGAAAGGAACAGACTTGAATTTCTTGAATTCAAGAAGCAAGCTTCCCCTTCCCACACAGTGAAACAGCAGGGTTGCCTAGACCATGAGTTCAAATCCCAGTCCTGGCAGAAAAAAAATTGCATCTCCATGCTATGTGATGCCCAATTTGTAGATTTTTTTTTTTTGGGGTCCGGTAGTGGGGCCTGAACTCTGGGCCTGGGTGTCCCTCAGCTCTTCAGCTCAAGGCTAGTGCTCTACCACTTGAGCCAGAGCACCACTTCCGGCTTTTTTCTTTTTGCTTATGTGGTGCTGAGGAATCGAACCCAGGGTCTCGAGCACGCAAGGCAAGTGCTCTACCACTGAGCCACCTTCCCAGCCCCAATTTGTAGGTATTTTATTTGGCTTCCATTTAATATGACTGTTTAAATGCTTCATAAAGTATTAATTATTATCGACCAGTGTCCTATAATGTAATTGTGGATAATTTTATCCTCGAATCATTCAAGTAGGGACCATTTAATCATGACATACATCACATTCCTTTGGTAATCATATCAATAGGAATGAGTTTCATAGGATCTCCTGCCATTTGTTGGTGTCAGGACCAGGATTCAAACTGTGGGCTCCAGCTCCTACCACTTAAACCTGAGGATAGGTAACTCACAGGTCTGTCCAAGAACATCAGCAAAACCAATGATTATCCAGGCATCAGTGGCTCTCAGCAGTCCTCCTTAAAACTTACAAGGCTGTGAAAGGAGGATCGTTGTCAAAGTCATCCTAGGCAGGAAAGTCCTTGAGACTCTTGTCCAACTTGTGTCAACAAAGCCAGAAGTAAAGCCCTGTGGCTCCAGTGGTAGAGAGCTAGCCTTGATAAAAAGCAACTCACAGATTGTGCCCAGATCCTGAGTTCAAGGTCTGGGAACAAACAGACATACACAACAATCTGTGCAGCCATCCGGCTAAAGCAGATCACCCACTTGTCCCCAACTGCCTTGGACAGAGTTCCGGGGGAAAGGGGCTGCCGTCCTTTTGACTCCGCCCATTCTGCCGGCATCACAGGATTCCAGCCATACCCCCATTGTTTCATAGTTCTTTTTGACCAATGGGATACAAGAATGGTGGCCATGCCCACATTCCATGCTGCTCAGTAGCACAGTAATTCCCTCTGTTTGTTGACACCACTACCAGCAGTTGAGGAAGGTAGAGGTGGCTGAGTGGTGAGCAAGAGACTCGAGGCCTAGAAGGAAAGGCCTTCCTCAGGCCCATCATGTGCCTGCCTGAGCCCCGGCCCCTCCCCCCCCTTCCCCATGGAGCAGCATTTCAAACCTGGTGCTGCAGGCTCAGAATCATGGTTTCCTCAGGCAATGGTGCAATGGTGTGCCATGAGCCAGCTTGCAGCCATTACCTGGTCCTGGCTCCCCTGTCTTCTGCTCAGGGCCTGAGTGTCTGCATGCCTCTGCCATTGCTGCTTGCCCCACCTGGAGCTGCTGCCAACATCTTTTGCCAGCAACACATGTGAGTGGCTGCCACGCAGCCCCGCAACCTGCGACCCTATATCTCCTCCCCTCTGACCCGGAACGCCATCTCCCCCGTGCCCCACATTCTAGGCCACGCCCTGCCACAAATGTGCCCCAGGGGTAGGGCTGAGTGTTGACCCAAGGATCCCACCCCCATCGCCAGCGGCTAGTGTCCCAGGAAACGAGGAGATGCAGGGTTGGATGAGGATTGGGCACCAGAGATCCCCTGGCCTGGAGCAGTGGGAGCCACACTGCCGCACATCTGCGCCTTTCCTATCCCTGGTGGAAACCCGGTGGATTTAGTCAGAGTTGGGGAGCAGCATGTCTACACCTACCTTCTGGGGTCTTTTTCTATGTTTCTGGGGATGGGAGGTGTTGGATGTAGAAGATAGACACCCTTGCTGTGTGAGCCCTTGTGTTCTGTGCTCGGTCAACCTTTCTCCTGAAAACAGAGAGACAGAGACATAGATAGAGAGACAGATAGACAGAGAGATCATCTTTTTCCTTGTGCAGCCTGACTGTGGTCATGTGAGTGATCAGTTGGCAAATTGCAGGTGCTGCATGGATGAGTCTTCTGTCACCAGTCTGGATGTGAGTGTGTGTGTGTGTGTGTGTGTGTGTGTGTGTGTGTGTGTGTAGAAGTGGGTTGTAACAAGGAGGCTGAATGCTTTGGTAACTTCTACCTGCTAACTTTGAGGCATGTATGAGCTTCACAGGTCTGGGGGCCTGGAAGGGTGAGAGGATTGAAGGGGATACAGCACTGTTTAATTACAAGAACAAAGGATCTGTGTGCAATGGAGCTGTGTACTCCCTTGGGCTTGGTTGGTGGCAGTGGGAGCTTGGGACGACCTGGGAATGCGGCCTACAGGGGATGGCTTCCCAGGAGGACAGAGAGCATGACCAACACTTAGTAAGGACATGAGTTCTGCTAGTATAGAGCGCAACAGCATAGGTCATACTCTGGGTCTTCCCATGATGACGTCTTATGGGTGAGGCCAACCCTATTTTAAATCTTGAGCTGTGATCTTCAGATCTCAGTGTCCTGAGTACCTAGGATTATAGGCATGAGCTTCTGGCACTGGGACGCTGGTTCTTTTTGGTATATTAGGTTTAGACCTCAAGGCCTTAGGCTTGCCAGTCAGGTCTTCTACCATGCAAGTCAAGATTTTCTGTCTTGGGCATTTCTGAGATTGAGAATTAATATATGCTCAGGCTGGGATGGATCATGGTCCTCCTATCTGTGACAGGCATGAGCCACCAGGCCCAGTCTTCTGTAGTTGGGATGGTAGACATGCAGCGCCACACTCAGTCATTGGTTTAAATGGATTGCCCCAAACTCAGTCCACGGCAGCCAATTCTTGACCAGAGGTGAAGTTCTGGGTTGGACCTCAACCACTGGACTTCAATCTCCTCATGGGACAGTTGTGAGGAAACAAGGGATAAATACAGAGGGATCTCTGGAGCAGGGACAGGCAAAGAGGGAGGGGCCATCTGATACTGTTCTTGGCCATTCTGTGAGCATATGATAGGAAGATACCCGGAAAGATCTCCGATGGTGTGTGTTATTAATGGTGCAACAGGTATGGGATTGTGAAACAAAACATGGCTCTCTTTCTTTATTACCCTATCCCCATGAGTAATAGGATCCTTCACTTTGTTCAGTTTTGAAGATGGTGAAACTTAGGCACAGAGAAGCCAGATGACCTACTAATGACTCCCAGCTGTCAGGAAGCTCGGCCTGATATCTCTGCCATGCTCCCTAGGACAATGGGTGCTATTCAGTCCACTTCTTGTGGTGGGAACTCCACTTATTTCAAGTCAGGCGGCTTGACCTTTGGGCCACGGGCAGATCCCCGAGCTCCTTATCTCAAAGCTAGCACCCTACCACTTGAGTCACAGCACCATTTCCAGTTTTCTGGTGATTCTTTGGAGATAAGAGTCTCACAGGTGTTCCTTCCCGGGCTGGTTATAAACCACGATCTTCATATCTCAGCCTCCATTGCACATAGGATTATAGGCCTGAGCCTGGCTTAAGTGTAATTCTGACCTTCTTTCTTTCTCTTTCTCTCTCAGGAACTGATTCAATGGGTGCTGGAGGAGGTGGCCCAGCATCCCCATGTGGTTGGAACCAAGGTGGCCCTCTCATTCTGGAGGTAGGCTGTGGGTCAGGAGCTGTCTCGCTCAGTCTATTGTACCAGCTCCATGAGGTAAATCCCTCTGTGAGTATTCATGATGTGAATTAAGGAATTTTAGGTGCTCCTTACAAGTTGGAAACTGTTGGGCTAGGTTGATTTTATGGCATAAATCTTGAGATTGATGGTCATAGAAATAATAGCTTACTCTGATAAACAAGTGCTTACTCTTGAAGAATTAATTATTACACATGCTTCATAGTTTTACATTCTACCAGAATGTGGCTATTTTTCTGTTGACTTCTCAATCTGTAACACTCCATTGGAAACTGCATCTATTGCAGAATTACATAACATGCAAACAGGTACTGTTCTGAATCTCTCAGGAATGTTGAGAATTTAAAAATGAGTAGTTATTAGTCATACGAATTTTGAAGAACACATATATTCTGTCCTCTAAACAACTTACTTACTTTTAAATGTTATGGGTTTCCATAGCATTAAACTGTTTTCTGTTTTAGAATGAGAAAGTGCTAAATTTATTCTTTTTTGAAAAATTTGGCGAATATATTCTGAAAATATTGTCTACTTGGATAAACATTCAAGTTGTTTAGCCTCTGATAAAGAAGAGGTAATTAATTCAAATTAGATGCCAAATAGTATTGATTTTTAAAATATTATTACATAAAGAATATTATTTACTGTGCCAATACAGTGAAAGTATATTTTACGCAGCTTATTTTTTCAATTTTATTATCAAAGTGATGTACACTGGGGTTACAGTATTTGTAAGGTATGAATCATAACGTTTCAAACTTGTTAACCCTCTCTCATTTTTCTCACAGTTTTCCTTCATCCCTTCACCCCTCAAAAGTTGTAATGTACATTTCCAACATATTGTCTTGTGAGTATTGCTACTGCATTGGTTTTCCTTTTGTCCTTTGTCTCACCATTATGCTTTTCCCCTTCCCTTCACTAATTAAGGTAAAGGTATATGCAATACAAAATCATATACAGCAGGGATAACCATGGTGGGAAAACCCAAAGAAAACAAATCACATAGTTCATCAAAAACAATAACCACAAATGAAAAAATCTGGTTCCATATCTTGGAATTCATTTTACTTAGCATCAGCTAATATGGTTATATACACGCATAACAAAGCCACTGGAAAATAATAGCTGCATGGATACTATATCATGAAAACAGCATGTTAACTTTTTGATGGTAAAGGTGGAATTAAGATCGGTGAATTCGTCGTTCTGATAAAGGATTTTCATGAGTTTTAAAGTTATGACAGGCAAATTTTAGTTGTTCAAAATTTTAACAACTTATCCTATGATGAAAATTTAAAATTGCCTGGAAGAATAGGCTTTCATATAAAGAAATCCAAGGAGACTTAGTAGAGAGGGAGCAATGTGGATGAAGATGGCTCTTTTTCACACTAAACAAACAAACCTGAGAAACCTTGCTGTAAATCCTGTAGGTTCCCTTGGAATTGTCCTTACCCAGGAACTATATATTCACTGTTTGAAACAAGGATGTATTGGAATTTAAATTCAAAGTTCTTTTTTAAAAAAAAGGCATCAAAATTTGTGACTATACCTTTAATTACCAAACAGTAATTTTCTGAAAAAGATAATTTGAGTCAAAATATTTAGGGAGAAAGTGCCCTTCACAATGAAAGAAGGTGTTGGGATTACACATTTTTGTTTTTAACACTTTCCACAATGTCTTTGGATGTGAAGCAGTGAAACAAAGAAAAGAATCTGATTGTATACTTCAAACAAAGGATTTCACATTTCTAAGTGGTTCACAATAAATAATATCCTTATTCATATGAGATATTGAAGACTTCTGTTCTTACATATGCCAAAAAGTTCAGAAAAGAATTGAGCAAATGGAAAAGTTTAATTAAAAAAAAATGTTTTCTTAGCAGACTTAGCTAAGCGTATCATCTTTAGCAGCGAAGGGAGGCCAAAACTTTTTGATATAAATTGTGTTGGTATTTTTACTCCCTAAAGTGAATTTACGGAGCCCATTTGGCTCATTACAATGCAGATCTGATTGAATGAAGACATGAAAATAAATTACACATCCAAATGAGGCAATTAAAGAGGTTTAAAAGAGAAATTATGAAGATGTAGTAGTGGTGGAGCACGTATAGTCCTTCAGGTTCACTAGACATGAAGCCAAGAAGCTGTGTTTAATTGTAACTCTGGCAAGAGCTAAGAGGAGGACGTAGAAGCAGGACATAGAAGCGTTGTCCTTTTGTAACAGACACTGTCTTCCAAGGTATGGGTGATTTAACTCTATTATCCTCCATACATCTTGATGAAGAAATGCAAGACCAAGAGAAAAATAATCGATTGAAATAATTTTGCATATAATAACTTCACTGTTCCTGATATGGTATCTAAAGAGAATCTGAAGAGAGAGGATAAATGCAATATTTTTGTTTCTTATAAGCATCTTGTTAGCAAAATATATCTTTGAAGTAGACAATTCTGATTGAACCAACAAATGATGGAGTACTTATTTTTGTGGGCAATTTAGACACAAGAAGTCTTTCAAGCTAAAAGAAAAAAATATAGCCAAATATTTGTTATCAGAGCTTCTTGGATTGTTTTCTGGAGACAAAGTTTTACATTAGATTTCTCCTCATTAACATAGATATTGTTTCATGGCAACCAAATGCAAGAGGGAAGTTTAATGGACTCACTTTGCCAATTAAACAGCATGAAAGAAGAAAATGGCAAATAATATTTAATGAATTACTTTGCCAGAACAAAGAAGGAAAAACATAATTCAAAATCAATTGACTTAAAAGTATGAAGAAAGAGTAGTGAAGAGAGATTAGAGAAAATAAAGAGTAGTGTTTTCTCTCCAGTGGAGTAATGGGTTCTTGATCTTGTTTCTTCCATTCTATCCTCACAAGCTACCAAGCGTTTCTCAGGACTGGATTATCCAGTTCAGACAGAAAACTCGTAGAAGAAAGATACTATTTGCAGCAGATGTAGGTGATTTATAACCTTAGATAATCTCTTTAATTCTGTTCAAAATGCTCTCCTATCCAAAACTTCCCTCTTTGAAGAGCTTTGTTTGCTTTTCCCAATACTGCCCTTCATTAACTGATTATAATTTTGAGAGGTCATATTCATACAATCTGGAGATTGCTGTTTGGTTGTGATTTTTGAGTGTTTTTTGTTTCTTGTTGTGTTTTAGAACTGAATTTTAAAAGGTTGTGCAATTGTTTTACAATTAAATATATTCATCTAATTGTCCAATGCTCCTAGATCGCAGTCACTCCTTCCATCATTCTCAACCAACCCTTTCTCCAAGATTTATTTTCAATTTACCACTTCCTTTATCATATGTGTACATTGAGTATTCTAGCTGTACTTGCCCCTTGTTCATTTTTCATTCATTCTATGTCTTTACTATAATTCCTCTCTGGTTTCAACTTCCTGATAGTCATTCTGTTAAACTGTCTATTAATACTTTGAAAGGTTTATATACATTCCATGGACTTTCAATCCTGAATATTCTTGAACTGATGTCAGCTTATATTTCCATAATTCATTCATCTGCAGCAACAATTTACAAGAATGGAGACAAGAAGCACCTAAACATGATTTTATTCTCATCCATTTGGAAGATTAATCTTTAGTCAAAAAGAAAGTTAAAAATGGCTTAGAATGTATTCCTAATTACAAATTTTTATAAATGGTTTTGTACAATGGTGTGATTCTTTTATTTTACATGGAATAATTTTTTCTACTACCTATAAGTTTTGAAAAATGAAGAAAATTAAAATTTATTCCTAGAGAGGAATTTGATAGAAATAGAAGACAGATATTATGTTTGTCATATCTCTGATGAATACCCATATTCAAGACTTAAAGTTATATTTCTAACTATGTTAGACAGAGAGAAAACATAAAATAGCATATGATAAGGCAACTATTTGTGACTTTTTAAATGTACCTTATTAAATGATGAAATTTATTAGCTAACATCTGGGTTTGAAATTTAGGAGGCTGATGTATTTAACACATTTCTGGAAGGCCCTTACTGAAAAACACAAATTGTGGGTGGTACTATTTCTACACTTTAATGAATGATTGAACGTGTTTGGCATTAGTGCTGTGTAAATAAATCAACTCTATTGTATCTTGCTCCCTACACTTGAAAAACTTGTAATGTCACTAAGCATCATCAACTTGTCAAATGTTATTTTGGCGAATGTGATTGTAAAAAGTTTATTTGAAAAGGAATACACTTTCAGGAGATTCAATGTAGATTATCATTGGTTTGAGAGTGACATTTTTATACCACAGAACCATTTTGTACTGAAGTCCCAGTGTTTTGAAGCTCTCCTTAGTGCTTCAAATGTTTTTCTGAATTACATTTGACCTCTAAGTCAAGTTTTCCGGGCTTTGGTAGACCAATTATGGATCTATCCTTCAAGGAACTATTTTTTGGCCTACTTATGTTGGAATAAAATCTTTCATTAAGCAAAGGGGAGGGGTATTAAATCTAATCTTGTGACACTTTGTGAACTAGTTCACTCATATGGGATGGTCATCTATAAGTTGAATGTTTGAATTACAGTACTTTTTCTCAAATTTTGTTATCTCATCCTTCATTTTAATTTGCCTTGCATTTCACAATTGCTTACTGCTAATTCCTGCATCTCGAGGAATTGGGGCCCTGAAATATAGGAAATGAGAAATTGAGATGGGTCTTCTATTACTTTGTGTTGACATGTTGCATGGGCCTTGGTGGGAATTCTTGCCTGTTATCTGATGATGCAGGTAACTGGAAACTGGGATCCTAGGACCCATGTGTACTGCAGAAGAATAATGTTTTTTAGACATCTTAGCAAAATAAGGGTATAAGCAGTAGGAATGCTTCAGAAATATGGAGAAAAACATTTTGGGACAAGCGAGTTAAAGCAATAAACAGAGCAGCAGAGTAAAATCCATTATAGATTAGAGGAAAACATTGTTTTTTTGCCATGTGGGTTCAGAAGACCAAGAACAGAATGTATCACAAGATTATACTAAAGATATTGCATAGATACTTTTTTTATTCTAATATATATTTTAAACCTAATTTTTTATTCCAATTCTATTTATTGGAATAAATAAATATCAATTTATTTGTCAAATTATCAACTAATTCTAGTAAGTTTCACTGTGCGAAATATAAAATCAGCACATATAAATATAAAATATATAACTATATATACTATAATTAAAAAGCACACGTTTTGCATTGTTCTGTTGTAGTTACTGTATCAATGGCAAATCTATTTGAAAGTATTAATCCATTATCTCTACCTCAGTGTTTGATAGAGTTAGACCTAAAGCTTTACCATTTGTAGATTTACAGCATGGAGGCAATAGGAAATATTGTGATTAAAACATGATCAATTTAATGCCTAATAACGAGGAGAAACAGATGGACTTCTCCTGCAACTATGAAAGTATTTGGTGATAAAAAGGCAGTAGTGTAAGTTCCTGCCAGGTTGGATGGTAGACAGACCAGGACATTAAGTAATCATGCATACCAACAATTTTTTCACCTTCTTGGCTTCAGCTACTTTTGAAATGGAAGGTACAATAAACAATTATATTTTGATAAAATACCTTCTAGTCCGAACAGTTCTGTTTGAACTGTTCATCTCTCTATGATCCCTTGTAACCAAGATTAGTTTTGTTCCAGTAAGACAATCTATGCTGTCAGGGTAAGATATTCTGGTTGGTCTGTTCCCACATGGAAGAAGGGTAAAGGCTCATGTAGACATTTGTGCCAGTAACACCTCATTTGGGAAAATGTCAGCTGAAGAAGTTTAGAAGTAGCTCTTAAGCAATGCTTACTTTGAATCCATTAGTTCCACAGAGCTAACACAGTTGGATAAATAAGTACTTGAAAAAGCTATCACCTTTAGACTTATCTAAAAATAATTGAGAGTACGATCAAATTCCAAATTAAAAGAGTTGATAGTCATTGACAAAAAAAATTTTCAAATGTGAGGAATCGATTGATCAATATAATTTTTCCACTATTCACAGAATTTTATGGAAATAAGATCGATAACATTGTTAGGAACAATAAGGTTTCCTTGTTACTAGTAGGCACCCATAGATATAAGCCTGTATAAAGATTGCATCATTAAGTACTTAAATTTAGAGGATACTACGTGCTTCAGCAGCACGTATACTGAAATTACAATGCAGAGATTAACATGGCACTTGCACAAGGATAATATGAAAATTTGAGAAGTATTCCACATTTTTCATTCTTCAGATGTAAGAAATGAAAAACAGTTATTAAAAAGTTGATTACCAAATTTTAATATAACAATACACGTAATTCATATAATTAAATTTAGTTTGACATCAGTGTATTAAATCTTCACCTCAGAAAGGCGTTTACATAGCATAAACTTTACAAAACTTTTCAAATTAGACAACATTGTCATTTTATCCCAAAGAAAAATAATATTAAGACCTAGAAAAAAGGAATCAAACTGTTTCTATATGGAATGCAATCGGAAAGGACACATTAATGAACTTATATATCATAAAATAATGTAGAATACGAAGTATATCTAAAAGAAAATAAAATAAATTATGAGCATTATGCAAACATAGAATATAGAATATTTTAAAATATACTTTTTCAGACAAGCACCAGAAATATTTTAGTTTCTGTACTACTCATTTCAACAGGTAACTTAAAATTATTTCTGATTAAATAATCACAAACTCTGAAGAAATCATTATACAGGTATACAAAAACTATTGAATACATTTTGACATCCAATGCAGGCAATTCACTTGGAAGAATTCCGCGGAATCCATGAATTTTTACAGTAAAATATTGGTGTTGCCGGGCACTGCTGGCTCATGCCTATAATCCTAGCTACACAGGAGGCTGAGATCTGAGGATCATGGTTCAAATCCAGCCTGGGAAGGAAAGTTTGTCGTACTCTTATCTCCAATAAACCACTAGAACAATGGAAGTGGAGCTGTGGCTCAAGTGGTGGAGCACTCACCTTGAGCTGAAGAGCACAGGGACAGCTCCCAGGCCCAGAGTTCAAGTCCCATGACCAACCAAAAAAAAAAAAGGTATTGTTCTTATTTGGATTGTGAAAATATTTTGTAGGGACACAAAAGATGGACTTGCATTTTTGAAGTTTAAGAAACTTAACCCGACCATTAGGACTTAGGTGAACAATTTGTACAGCCTTCCACAACATCACAGAGGTAGTGATACTTATCCTTTTGGCAATATCAAATGCAGTTACTTCTATGTTGTTCTTCAGGCCTAGTTTTATATAATGGTTCAACAGAAGGTGATCCAGCATATTTTTGCTATCTCAATTCTCAGTAGCAAGATGTAAGGGGGTCAAGAGGCCTTTAGTTTGGGCATTGGTATCTGTATCATGATGAAGTAAGAAAGAAGCCACTCTGATATTATTCCACGTATATGCACTGTGCAGGGGTGTCCAGTCATGTAAAATGATTGCATGTGCCGCTTCAGACACCAACTCACTGGCAATGTCTAAGTGTCCACTGTAGGCTTCTCGATGAAGAGGGGTATACTCATCGTCATCCCTACTATTAACATGAGTGGCCTTTTGGGAAAAAAGTCTCCTCACTGTAGTAAGCCGAATATTTTTGGCAGGCCAATCAAGAAATTTGCTTGGATCCTTCTCAGTTTTTTTTCTTGCAATTGATATCATTCCTTACTTTTTTATCTTGTTCTTCATATTCCTAAGAATTGCCTAACCAGACTTTGAGTGCCAGTGGGAATGAGGTGTCCATGTATTTCCCTAATAGTTCACATAGGTTGAACTGGTCAGAAATATTGGATGAATTTTCTGCATCTGTTTATTCACCATGATATATTTTCTCTTTTTCCAATTTTACTATTCGAAATTATTCTAACTGGAGAGTAGGGAATTGATGGAGAGCAGAGGAAAGATGTTCCTACGTATTCAAATGTACACACTGAAAATGAGGACCAGTGATGTCTTCATGTGCAGCTTATATTAGGAATGAAAAAATAGAAAATAACGCCTTCTATATAAATGATTTGGGAAATGGCAGAGCAAAAAGTGAAATGCTGCAACCAAAAATATAAAAGCAAAATAAATTAGGATAATTATGGAGCAATCATATTATCTATGAGAACCAAGAAAGGGAGAGACAAAGAGAGAGGCAGAGGTGCAATGACCTAGATTGCCACAAAATCCATTCCTCTGATCAATTATTAAAGCAAACAAAATATTATTTTTTAAATAAGATGGGAGTTCCAGGAAGATGGCTAAGGAGATGCTGAAGGCTAAACAAGCTCTCGCATAGAAAGCAGTTTTAGAGTTCCAGTGAACAGTCCTCAGCCAGAGAATCACACCAAGTATGCCTTCACATGACAGAGAGTTAGACCAGAGAGAGAAAATACAAGCAATGAGACAGCTCTGAGCACTTGCCAGCAGGTGCTTCGGCAACAGCAGCGGTGATGGTGAGGAAAATAGCCGCCCTACCTGAATCACAGAGAGTCCGGTACGAAGGAGCCAGACACAGCAGGTGAGCAGATTCTACTCAACACCAGCAAGAACCGACAAGGAGAAGACCAATTCATCAAGCAGTTCACAGACCAGGGACGACCAAGAACTAAGACTCGGCTTGAGTAGAAGCCTAACATCCTCACTCCTTCTCAGGGAGCAGAGGAGGGAAGGCCACCCCTCCTTCCCCCAGTACCGGCGATCACCATCTTCGATACTGACAAAGCTCGGTGGAAATGCTAGCTCCAACTCAGGACTTAGAATAAATCTAGAGTCAACTAGCAGGTCACAAGAGCCTAACCTGACCTGCCAGACTCAGCTCCACCCAGGGAAAAGTCACCCAGCTTGGGCGCCAGCCACAGGAGTGGCTTTCTCCACTGGGTAATCAGAGCCAGAGGCTGTCCCTGCCTTTAGCAGGTTTGACAATCAATTGAAATTCAGTAAACAGAAACCCAGAGAGTGGCTCCAGGCTGGGCTCTGTGAGTTTCTCAACTCTACCCAGAACCTAGCCTCATCACAGCATCTCCAAACTCGAGGAAAAAGCCATCTCCCTCTTTTGTTATACTCAAAGCAGATCTCCCTCCCATTGAACTAACGTGGGAGGAGGATCGCAAAACTTTGGGGAAAGCAGAGCATATTTCTGCCTGTTCAAAGAAACTGAATTAAGTAACCAACCAAGCCACAGGACCACAAGCAGACCAGAGACTCCAACAAGAGGCTGGTTAGGGACACAAGGGAGACACAGGATTTTTTCCACCCCTCCAAAAAAATCAAAGAATTTTTTTTGTACCTTTTATTAAAAAAATTTTTTTTCTAAAAATTTTTTAAATCTTTAATTTTTACCTTTTTTGAAAAAACTGTTTTCTAGTAATTTTTTTCCTGTTAGAATTTTATTTTAGGGGTATAAGTGTGTGGGTTTTTCTTTCTTTTGTTTTTGTTTTTTGTTTTGTTTTGTTTTGTTTTTTGTTTAGCTCTACTGAACTTCTGATCTTTTTTCTTACCTTCTTTTCCTTTTCTCCTGTTCTTCTCTTTTGTTCTTCTTTATGTGATTTAATTGCTGTTCTGCACATCCTCAGATAAACTCGTAGTCGATTATTAGACCTTATTCCCCATTGTGTACACACTTAATCTTCAAATTTATTACTCAATTCAAAGCCTCTTAGACTTAAATTCCTTAATAGCAGTACTACCTCTTTATATCTATATAATATTTTAAGTATTTTTATTTTTAAGTTTTTCTCATCTCCTTTATATCCCTCCCCTTCTCTCATTATATTCACGTTCTTCTCTGGATAGTTTATTTTTGTGACTGAATAATATTTTTAATGTTTTACCTTTCTATTTTTTTCTGGTCTCTTTTTGTTTCCTTTCACTTTCTTCTTTTTTTCTCTCTCTCTACTTTCATCCTATCCAACCTACTTCCAGCTTTGAGATTAGGACTTAGTTAACACTCCCTGTGCCTTCCCACATCACTCTATTCCTATTTTTTACCCACATCTCTTCCTAAACCTAATAATTTCTGGTTTAACAAATTCTTCTATGGGGTTCGTAAATATTAATATACAGTTGTTTGATCTTGAATAGATGTATCTGTTGAACTAGATTGTATCTGCAGACTACTGACTGTGCAAATACAGACTTTGGTTGAT
This sequence comes from Dipodomys spectabilis, assembly GCF_019054845.1. NCBI lineage: Eukaryota > Metazoa > Chordata > Mammalia > Rodentia > Heteromyidae > Dipodomys > Dipodomys spectabilis. The sequence continues at coordinate 471,171 of NW_024871314.1, read as the reverse complement.
GCTTGCCTTAGGGTTGTGTTCTAGCACAAAACTGGTGTTACTTTCATCCCAAATGGACAGTCCGGTATCTCAACTCCCACTCATAATAATCAGGGGAAAGAACAGATATGAATAAAGCAGAAGAAAGTTCCCAAATAGCTCTACAAACACTGTGGGCAAACATGATGAATGAAAAGATTGAAAACATTCAAAGGACTGTGTATGAGCGTGATAGGGAGAGAGAGGAGGCAATCCAAAAGTTTATACAGGAATATTATGAGCGTGAGGAAGCTAATCAAAAACTGATACAGGATTTGTGTGAGCAGCTTGAGAACACACAAAGAGAAAGGCAGGAATGGCATGAGCAGGCTGAGAACACTCAAAGAGAACTACAAAAATGGCATAAACGTGAAGAAGCTAAGCAAAGATTAATACAAGAATGAGAGAGCAGAATGAGAATACACAAAGATCACTAAAGGCATTCATGGAATCCATTAACAAAGAGCTGAAGGAAGTCAGGGAGACCACCAAGGGAATGCTGAATGGAAACCAACAGAAGGAATAGGAGTCCAAGGAAACCATAACAAATCAACTAAGAGATTTGAGAATAAACACTGAACACCAAATTAAGGAAGTAAAGAAGTTCATAGAAGATCTAACACAAAGTTTTAACAAACAACTTGAAGCCATCAAAGCTGACCAACTAGAAGGAAAAGAAATGAAAAACAAAGTAGAAGTCTTGACAGCAGCTTTGACCATGCAGAAGATCGAATCTCGGGGATTGAAGACAGCCTAGACATTATAGAGAAAGAACATACAACCATCCAAGACAAATCCAAGAAATATGAGAGATTTATCCAAAACTTGGAAGACACCATCAGAAAGCCTAATCTAAGGATAATGGGTGTAGAGGAGCACCTAGAAACAGAAGTTAATGGTCTAGGAAATTTGTTTAACAGGATCCTAGCACAGAACTTCCCAAACATGCAAAAACATAAGCTTATTCAAATACAAGAAGCTTTTAGCACTCCAAGTAGACCAGACCCGAATAGGACATCCCATCCTCATATTATAATCCATACAGGATCAATTCAGACCAAGGAAAAGATCCTTAAGTGTGTCATGGAGAAAAGAGTAATCACCTATAAAGGGAAACCGATTAGAATCACCTCAGATTTCTCAGCAGAGTTAATCAAAGCAAGAAGAGCCTGGAATGATGTATGCCATGCACTACAAACAAACAAATATCAACCAAGAATACTGTACCAGCTACACTCTCCTTCAAAACTGAAGGCCAAATAAGAACCTTCCATAGCAAAGAAAGGGAATAAAATTAGAACTCAACACCAAAAGCCAACAAAGAAAGTCCGGTAACACATGGAGGTTGAAGAACACATTGCTGAATCTCGAGGGCGTCAAGGAAGAGATTAGAAAGAAAATTTAAATGTTCAGGCTATTCAACAAAACTGAGCACACAAATAACCAGCTCCGCTGGGACAAACGAAAGGCAATACTCAGAGGCAAGTTTATAGCTCTGAGTTCCTACATCAACAAATTGGAGAGATCTGAAGCCACCAAGTTAATGAGACATCTGAACCTCCTTAAAAAAGAGCAGCAAGATAAACCCCCATCCAGTAGACAGAAAGAAATAATTAAAATTAAATCAGAATTAAATGAATTAGAATCCAAAAAAACTATGGAAAGAATCAACAAAACAAAGAGTTGGTTCTTCAAAAAAATTAACAAAATTGACAGACCCTTAGCAAATCTTATCAGAAAAAGAAGAGAACACACCCAAATGAATAAACTCAGGAGAATGGAAACATCACCACGGAAACAACCAAGATTCAGAACATTTTAAAGGAATAATTCTTAAAACTTTATGCTAATAAGTTTGAGAACTTGGCAGAAATGGACCTCTTCCTAGCAAATATTGACATGCCAATACTAAACCAAGATGAGTTAAACCATCTTAACAGGCCCATATCAAGCATTGAAAGAGAAACAGCAATAAGAGACTTCCCAGCAAAGAAAAGTCCAGGACCAGATGGTTTTACAGCGGAATTCTACAAGTCCTTCAAAGAAGAGAACACACCAATACTCCCCAACTCTTCAAAGAAATTGAAAGAGAAAGTTCACTACCGAACACATTCTATGAAGCCATCATAACCCTAATCCCAAAACCAGGCAGGGACTCATAAAAGAAAGAGCACTATAGACCCATTTCTTTGATGAACATTGATGCAAAACTTCTCAACAAAATTTTGGACACTCAACTTCAACAATTCATCCAAAAAATCATACACCACGATCAAACAGGATTCATTTCAGGGATGCAAAGCTGGTTCAATATATGCAATTCAATTAATATTATTCATCACATCAACAGGAGCAAGGATAAGAACCACAAGGTTATCTCAATAGATGCAGAAAAAGCATTCAAAAAAATCCAACACCCCTTTATATTGAAGGTTTTGGAAAAATTAGGAATCCATGGAACATTCCTCAATACAATAAAGGCTGTATATGACATACATACAGCCTGCATTATACTTAATGGTGAAAAACTAAAGCCATTTCCTCTTAACTCAGGAACAAGACAAGGATGTCCACTCTCTCCACTTCTCTTCAACCTAGTATTAGAATGCCTAGCTACAGCAATAAGACAAGATGCAGACATAAAATGGCTCCAAATAGGGAAAGAAGAAATAAAACACTCCCTCTTTGCGGATGACATGACCTTGTACTTAAAGAATCCCATAGAATCCACTCCCAAATTACTCAAGCTGATTCAAATCTTTGGCAAAGTAGCAGGGTATAAAATTAACCCACAAAATCAATGGCTTTTCTGTATGCCAGCAATGAGAAAAGTGTGGCTGAAATTAGGAAAGCAACTCCATTTGTAATAGCCCCACAAAAAATAAAATACCTAGGAATTAACTTAACCAAAGAAGTGAAGGCCCTCTATGATGAAAACTTTAAAAACTTGAAAAAGGAAATCAAAACAGAACTTAGAAAATGGCAAAAACTCCCATGCTCATGGATTGGAAAGCTCAACATCGTGAAAATGACATTACTTCCCAAGGCTATCTACAAATTCAATGCGATATCTATCAAAATTCCAACCTTATTCTTCAAGGAAATAGAAAAGGCAATCCAAAAATTCATATGGAACAGTAATAGACCCCAAAGAGCAAAAACGCTCCTCAAAGGAAACAACCCTGCTGGAGGAATATCAATACCAAATTTCAAACTCTTCTAAAAAGCCACAGCTTGGTACTGGCACAAGAACAGACCTCAGGACCAGTGGAATAGAATTGAAAACCCAGAAAGGAACCTAAAGACCTAAAGACATCTAATCTTTGATAAGGGAACTAAAAAAATAGAATGGAAGGAAGACAGACTCTTCAGTAAATGGTTTTGGCAAAATTAGTTAACTACTTGTAGAAAACTAAAGCTAGATCCTTATATATCACCTTGCACCAGAATCAACTCCAAATGAATCAAAGACCTCGGAGTCAATGCAGACATTCTGAAAACATTGCAGGATGGAATAGGAGAAACCTTAGGTCTCCTTGGCACAGGCCGAAATTTTCTTAATAGAGACCCGGAAACACAAAAAATCAAAGAAAATTTGGACAAAAGTTATTGCATGAAGTTGCAGAGCTTCTGCATGTCAAAGGACATAGCTAGCAAGATCAATAGAAAGCCCACAGATTGGGAGATCTTCACTAGCCATAGAACGGACAAGGGTCTCATATCTACAACATACGTGGAACTCAAAAAATTAAATTAAATATAATTTGTGGAGGGGAAGTGGAAAAACAAGTCGTTTAAATAAGGATACAGGTGGACCTGTTGCAACAATAAGAAGTACAAGTTGTCATGTCGAAAATGAACTTTACAATTTGGGGGGGGGGAGGATTGAGTGGGGGGGCGTGAGGATGGGAATGGATCAGAAGGGTAAACAAAGGAGGAGACTACAATGCTTGATAAGAAATGTACTCACTATCTTGCCCATGTAATTGTAACCCCTCTGTACAGTATTTTCACAATATAAAATAAATAAAAATAAATAAAAAATATGGAAATAGAATATATGTATTTACTTGAAATTAGTAAATACATTTTTAGTAGCCTATGTAAAGAGTCATAACTTTGACCAAATTACAGACAATAAACGAAATCCTTGATAATTCTAGTAACATATTTAACTGAAATCAGGTGAATCACAAAACACCACAAGCAAACCAGAGACTCCAACAAGAGACTGGTTACTGACACAAGGGAGATACAGGATCTTCCCATCAACCCCCCAAAAACAAAATCAAAGAAATCTTTTTTTCTATCTTTTTAAAATTTTTAATTTTAGTTATAAAAAATTGTTTTTATTAATCTTTTTTCTTCCTCTTATAATTTTTATTTCAGGTGTATATGTGTGTGTGTGCTTTAAAAAATTCTCTAGTGACCTTTGAGTCTTTTTTGTTCTTTCTTTCTCATTCGTTTTACTTTTTCATCTTTTGTTCTTTTTGCATGGATTATTTGTTGTTCTGTTAATTCTCATATATACCTGTCATTGATTATAAGACCTTATCCCACATTGTGTACATACTTAATCCAAAAATGTATTACACAATTCAAAACCCCTTAGGATTAAATTCCTTAATAGCAGTATTATCTATTTATACCTATACATTATTTGAAGTATTAATTTATTTTTATTGTGAAAATACTGTACTGAGGTTTACAATTACATGGGCAAGACAATGAGTACATTTGTTATCAAGCATTGTAGCCTCCTCCTTTGTTTCTACTTCCCATCCCTTCCAAGCTTTCCTCCCAAATCCCCCCTCCCAACAAAAGTTGTAGAGTTCGATTTCGACATGACAACTTATACTTCTCATTGTTGCAACGGGTCCACCTGTATCCTTATTAAAATGACTTGTTTTTCTCCTTCCCCTCCACAATTATTATTTTTTAGTTTTTCAGGTCTTCTTTCTATCCCTCCACTCCTCTCATCTTTTCCCCATTCATCTCTCAATATTACTTCTTTAAATTTTCATTAATTTTAAGAGTTTCACTTTTTAAATTTAAATATTTGTCTTTCCACTTTTTCTTGTCTCTTTTTTAAATTTTTTTCTTCTCTCTCTTCTTTCATTCTTTCCAATCCATTTCCTTCTGTAAGATTAGGACTTGTTTAATTTAACTCTCCTTTTACCTTTCCACATCCCTCTAACCCTATTTTTCTACACCTTTCTACCTAAACATAATGATTTCTGGTTTGTCAAATTCTTCTTTGCTATTCTTAGCCCATTAATACATAGTTGTTTAATGATGAATAGACTGTATCACTTGAACTATATTGTATCTGCAGACTTTTGACTATGCAATTACAGGACTTTGGTTGATGCTTGCCTTAAAATGGTGTTCTAGCACAAAATTGGCATTATTTTTATCCCAAATGGGCAGAACAAGCAAGAAAAACACAAGGAAAATGGCGAGTCCGGGTATCTCAATTCCCACTCAAGATAATCAGGTGACAGAACAGATAATGAATAATCCAGAGGAGAGTTCCCAAAAAGCTCTACACACAGTACTGGTAAACATGGTGAATGAAATGATTGAAACCAGACAAAGGACTCAGTGTGAGCGTGATAGGGAGATATAGGAGGCAAACCAAAGATCAAAACAGGAACCTCATGGGCTTGAGGAAGCTACTCAAAGATTGATAGTGGAATTGTGTGAGCAGGTTGAGAACACTAAAAGAGAAATAAAGGAATTGCGTGAGCAGGCTGAGATCAGTCACAGAAGTTGCATGAAAATGAGAAATCTAATCAAAGAGTAATAGAAGAATTGCAAGAGCTGGATGAGCATAGACAAAGATCAATAGAGCCATTCATGGAATCCATAAACAGACACCTGAAAGGAGTCAGTGAGACCACAAAGGGAATCCTGAATGGAGCCCAACAGAAGGAATGGGAGTCCAAGGAAACCATAACGAATCAACTAAGTGATTTGAGAATACACTGAACACCAAAATAAGGAAGTAAAGAATTTCATACAAGATCTAAAACAAAGCTCCAACAAAGAATTTGAAGCTATAAATGCTGACCAATTAGAAGCAAAGAAATGAAAAATAAAGTATAAAGTCTTGACAGTAGGTTAGACCATGCAGAAGATTGAATCTCCGGGATTGAAGACAGCCTAGGTATTATAGAGAAAGAATATACATCTATCCATGAAAAATTCAAGAAATATGTTAGATCTATTCAGCACTTGGAAGACACGATCAGAAGAACTTATGTGAGGGAAATGGGTGTAGAGGAGCACATAGAGACAGAAGTTAATGGTCTAGAAAATTTGTTTAACAGGATTCCAGCAGACAACTTCCCAACACGCAAATAGATAGGCATATTCAGAGACAAGAAGCTTTTAGAACTCCAAATAGACCAGACAAGAACAGGACATCCCATCGTCACATTATAATCCACACAGGATCAATTCAGACCAAGGAAAAGATCCTTAAAGCTGTGAAGGAGAAAATATCAGTCACCTATAAAGGAAAACCAATTAGAATCACCTCAGATTTCTCAACAGAGACAATTAAAGCAAGAAGAGCCTGGAATGATGTATGCCATACCCTAAAGACAAACAACTATCAACCAAGAAGAGACAAAGAAGGTTACTACATACTAATTAAGGGATCTCTCCTTCAGGAGGATATTAAAATTCTAAATATTTGCCAAAAAAGAGTGCACCCAAATTTATCCAAGAAATACTACTTTAAATCTCACATAGATCCAAAGATATTAATTGTTGGGGAGTTTAACACACCACAATCCCCACTAAATAGATCAACTCGGCAACAACTCAACAGAGAAACCGCCAATCTAAACAAATGCATACATCAACTGATTTAGCGGACATCTAGCAAATATTCATCCAGCAGCATCAGAGTACACTTTTTACTCAGCAGCACATGGAACATTTTCCAAAATACACAACATTTTAGGTCACAAATGAAACTTGTCAAAATTCAGAAACATTGAATTCATATCTTGTATTCTCTCAGACCAAAAGGGAATAAAATTACAACTCAACACAAAAAGCCACCAAAGAAAGTCCAGTAAAACATGGAGGCTGAAAACACACTGATGAAACACCAGTGGGTCATGGAAGAGCTTAGAAATGAAGTTCAAATGTTCATGATATTCAACAAAAATTAGCACAGAGATTATCTGCTCCTCTGGGAAAAAGCAAAGGCGCGATTCAGAGGCAAGTTTATAGCTCTGAGTTCCTACATCAACAAATTTGAGAGATCTGAAACAACAATTTAGTGAGATCTGACACTCCTTGAAAAAGAGCATCAAAATAAACTCCTATCCAGTTGATGGAAAGAAATAATTAAAATTAAATTAGAATGAAATGAATTAGAATGCAAAAAAAAAAAACATAGGAACAATCAACAAAATGACAAAGTTCTTCGAAAAAATTAACAAAATTGACAGACCCTTAGCAAATCTTATCAGAAAAAGAAGAAAACACCCAAGTAATATACTGAGAGAAGAGAATGGAAACATCACTACAGAAACAACCAAGATTCAGAACCTTATAAAGGAATACTGCTCAAAACTTTATGCTAATATGTTTGATAACTTGGCAGAAATGGACCTTTTCCTAGCAAATATTGACATGCCGAAACTAAACCAAGATGAGTTAACCTATCTTAACAGGCCCATATCAAGCATTGAAATAGAAACAGCAATAAGAGACCTCCCATCTAAGAAAAGCCCAGGAACAGATGGTTTTACAGCAGAATTATACAAGGCCTTCAAAGCAGAGCTCACACCAATACTCCTGCAACTCTTCAATGAAATTGAAAGAGAAAGTTCACTACCGAACACTTTCTATGAAGCCATCATAACCCTCATCCCAAAACCCTCATCAAAAAAAGAGCACTATAGACCCATTTCTTTGATGAACACTGATGCAAAGCCTCTCAACAAAATTTTGGCTAATTGATTTCAACCATTCTTCCTAAAAATCATACACCATGAGAAAACAGGATTCATTTTAGGGATGCAAACCTGCTTCAATATATGCAAATCAATTAACATAATTCATCACATCAAAAAGAGCATGAATAAGAACCACATGGTTACCTCAATAGATGCAGAAAAAGCCTTTGACAAGATCAAATACCTCTTTATGGTGAAGGTCCTGGAAAAATTTGGAATCCATGGAACATTCCTCAATACAATAAAGGCTGTGTATTACAAAACTACAGAAAGCATTATACTCAATGGTGAAAAACTAATGCTATTTCCTCTAAACCCCAGAACGAGACAAGGATGCCCACTCTCTCGACTGCTCTTCAATCTAGTATTAGAATGCCTATCTACAGCAATAAAACAAAATGCGAACATAAAGGGATCCCAATAGGGAAAGAAGAAGCAAAACTATCCCTCTTTGCAGATGACATGATCTTGTGTTTAAAGACTCCACTCCCAAGTTACTCAAGGTGACTCAAAACTTTGGCAAGTAGCAGGGTATGAAATTAACCCTCAAAAATCAATGGATTCTCTGTATGCCAAAAATGAGAAAATTGTGGCTGAAATTAGGAAAGCAACTCCATTTGTAATAGCCCCACAAAAAAGAAAATACCTAGGAATTAACTTAACCAAAGGAGTGAAAGACCGCTATGATGAAAACTTTAAATATCTGAAAAAGGAAATCAAAACAGACTTAGAAAGTGGCAAAAACTCCCATGTTCCTAGATTGGAAAGATCAACACCATGAAAATGGCAATACTTCCCAAAGCTATCGATAAATTGAACGTGATACCTATCAATATTCCAACCTCATTCTTCAAGGAAATAGAACAGGCAATCCAAAAATTCATATGGAACATTAAAAGACCCCGTATAGCAAACATGATCCTTAACCGAAAGAACAGTGTTGGAAGAAAATCAATACCTATTTTCAAACTCTTCTAGAAAGCCATACTAATCAAAACAGCTTGCTACTGGCACAAGAACAGACCTCAGGAACAATGGAATAGAATTGAAAACCCAGAAACGAACGAACAGACCTACAGCTATCTAATCTTTGATAAAGGAGCTAAAAAAAAAATAGAATGGAAGAAACACAGCCTCTTCAGTAAATGGTGCTCTCAAAATTGGTTAACTACTTATAGAAAACTAAATCTAGAGCCTTATATATCACCCTGTACCAGAATCAATTCCAAATGGATCAAAGACCTCGGAGTCATGAAGACTCTCTGAAAACATTACAGGATGGAATAGGAGAAACCCTAGATCTCCTTGACACAGGCCGAAACTTTCTTAATAGAGACCCAGAAACACAAAATATCATAGAAAGTTTGGACAAATGGAATTGCATGAAATTGCAGAGCTTCTGCATGGCAAATTACATAGCTAGCAAGATCCATAAAAAGCCTGTGAATTGGGAGAAGATCTTCACTAGCCATAAAATGGACCAGGGTCTCATATCTAAAATATATCTGGAACTCCAAAAAATTAAATCCCCCAACAACAAATGCTTAGAGAAACAACTGGTCAATAAATAATTGTGCTAAAGACTTAAAGAGAAACTTCTCTGAAGAGGAACGAAAGATGGCCAATAGACACATGAAGAAATCCTCAACTTCCCTAGCCATAAAAAATACAAATCAAAACAACATTGAGATACCACCTCACCCCAATTAGAATGGCTATAATCAAGAACTCTAATAACAACAGATGCAGGAGGAGATGTGGATAGGGGAACACTACTGCATTGTTGGTGGTAGTATAAACTTGTTCAACCACTTTGGAAAGTGGTATGGACGTTCCTCAAAGACTCCACATAGAGCCCCCTATGACCCAGCAATCCCACTTTTGGGCATTTACCCAAATGATCCCAAAGAAGTTCAAACTAAAGCTCCCAGCACAACTATGTTTATGGCAACATTATTTACCATAGCTAAGCTTGGAACCAACTAAGATTCCCCTCAGTAGATGAATGGATCAAGAAATTGTGGTACGTATACACAATGGAATTCTATGCCTCCATCAGAAAGAATGACATTTCCCCATTGTTGGAAAAAATTATATTAAGTGAAGTAAGCCAGGTCCAAATACACATAGACCCCATGGTTTACATTATTGGAAATAAATGGTGTATGTCTGAGATACGCAGAAAAGTTAAGATTCATTGATGTTATGTGAAATGTACTCCAAGATAAGTATTCAAATATTTTTTTCTTTCATGCGATTGTTTCTAACATATTTATAAGATGAATTTTTGTTGCTTTGTATGTCCCTCCGCCACGATATAACTCTGTTTTCACTGTATTTTATGTTGGTATAATTTGTGGAGGGGAAGGGAAAAAATAAATCATTTAATAAGGAATAGAGTTGGACCCATTATAACAATCAGATTTACAAGATGTTATGTAGAAAAATTCACTTTAAAACTTTCGCAAGGAGGGGTATAACGTGGTGAGGGCAGGAGTAGTGAGATGGAAAGAGATAGAAAGGGGAAACAAAGGTGGAGTCAACAATGCTTGATAAGAAATGTACTCATTATCTTGCCCATGTAATTGTAACTCCTCTGTATGGTATTTTCAGAATAATAAAAGAAACCATACCTATTAATGGTATATGAATTCTTTGTGCTTAGAAGGGTCTTTTTATTTTCACAGCTGTCTTTGGCATACACAGACAGATCATGGATTATATGAAGATAATAAATTTCCAGATGCTTGCCAGGAGGAGTAAAACCTATAGTTTTTTTTTTCCCCAGACGCTTCCCTTTTCATGAAAGAAATATGCTGCTTGATGCAGGATTTCATAAAATTACATTTCTAGGAAGAACTTAAACAATCACCCAACATTACAGAGTTGAGGGTGATGAATTGATCTCCTGAAAAATTTACTTTTGTGTCAAATAAATGCAGGTTGCCATAAAGAGAGTAGACTTTAGAGAAACATGGTGAGTTGTATGTAAATAGGTGATTAGTTGTACAGCAAGGTAAAAAAATAAAGAACTTTGCATTGATACTCATTTGTCTGTGTGCACACATGTGCCTGTGCACACATGTGCCTTTACACACACGTGCATGTTCATGTGCTCATGCACGCATTCATCATTCCTGCTCTAAGCATCTGTGCCCAAGGATAGTGGTCTACCACTTGAGCCACTGCTCCACTTCTGTTTTTTTTGGAGATAATCACATGTTTTTTCATGATTGGACTGGCTTTCAACAGTGGTCTTCAGATCTCGGCCTCCCGAGTAGCTAGCTAAACTAATTCACCCTTTGAGTAGCTAGATAAATGCTGTCTGTCCTCTATGCTTCACTGCTCTTTTATTCTTTTTCTGAGGTAATCACAAGCCTGTCATACATATGTCTAATTGCTTTAAAAATGCTGTTACTGCTTGGCACCATGGGCTCCAATCTGTACTCTTAACTACTTAGGATCCTTGAGAACAAAAACCAGGACAAATTTTAGGGGAGTTCCTTCTCAATCTATACATGGGTGCATTGGATCATTTCCACCATACTGCACTATCTAGAGACTAAGATTGGAAGGACTGCAGGATTCAGGAAGCTAGATAAGTTGGTGTGCAACTCTGATGCCATTGATGATGGGTAGGATAAAAGGACAGATCAGGTGCATGTTCTTGTGGAAAGGGAACCCCTATCCTAAAATGAACCACTGATATAATGCCAGCCTAGCAAGAACAATACCCCAAGTTGAAATCCTCACAATTTTCCAAAACCAAAATAAGTACATACATTAACATCCCAAAACTTAGTACAATCTGTTCTTTCTCTAACATCATCTTTATCTGGTTAACAGATTATGTGACAGAATAGTTTCTTCATTAAACTTATGATATATTTTAAAAGACCTAGAAAATTCTTTCGCACTTATTAAGTGCAAACGAATGGCGTATTGCCTCTTTTCTTACATATTTGACTGCCACTTAAAATGGATCCAATGATTATTACAGTAATATATTCTGGTTTATTACTTTATTTGTAACAGATTTTAAACATTTTGCTTTTCAGCTGAAGTTTAAGTATTTAAATTGTATTATCAAAATATATTCCTTGGTTACTTGGGGCAGTTTTTTTATAAAGTTTTTAACTAATGGCTTCTAAGAATTCTTAATTGCTACATTATTTGTTTTATTTTTAATTTCAATATAATTTTATTGTAAAGGTAAAGTACAGAGGGGTTACAGTTACATAAATCAGGTAATGAGTACATTTCTTTTGAAAGGATCATGGTTATACCCTCCATCGATTTTTTTTTGTACACTCAAACAATTACTGATGCTTTTGCTGTTGATATTGTTCAAATGTACTTTTGCTTTCTTTGTTAATGCATTTTTATTATAAAATTGATATAAAAGGGTTTATAGTTACTTATGTAAACTAATGAGTACACTTGATTTTATTTTCTATATTTCAAATTTTGATGTTAATTACTTATTTTCTCGTTTTTTAAGATAATTCTTTTTTCAGAGTTGTAGGATTAGTTAATTTAATTTTGCATGATTTTTACACATTTATATTATTCACATATATGTTACTTTTAAAATATTTAACATGTGAACATTTAAAATTATTTTCTTAATGTTTATTGGTTGGTGAATTTAAATAAATTGATTTTCTTATAGTTCTAAACATATTTTTCCAGGTAACAAATAATTACTGTATTTTCAAGAAGCACATACTATGTTAAGAAAGGCTTCATTTCCTGGTCACTTTTTTGTAAATGTTTGAATTAAAAAATACTTGAAAATTAAAAAAAATATTTGTAAATACTTGAATTAAAAAAAAGTTTGAGCTGGGCATGGTGATTTGTCGCTTCTTTTTCTACCTATGGTAGGAACTGCAAATAGGGTTTGTAATTCGGGAGCACCTCAGAAACTATGATACCTTATCATAAAAATATCCAGAGTGAAATGATTAGAGATATAGCCACTCATAGCGAGATATAGAGCACCTGGTTATCATATTCTAAATCAGGTTTAAACACCAGTAGCATTAATCTTTTGTCAAAATTAAAGGATACATGTTTCAAAATGTTTATTATTTACAACTTATTTGCAAAGGTTCTGTCTTCTATTTCTTAATTTTCAATTTACTTAATCTATAAGAAACCAAGTATATTGTGACTATTTGATTTCTACTAAATGTTTAAATAGTACGAGCAATGTTATGATTTCATATTTTAACCTATTTTCATTATTTGTGATAATTTCCTCTATTTAATATTATAATATCAATATTCCAAATGTGTGTATGTGGTATGTGTGTGTATGTGTGTGTGTGTGTGTTTATGTGGTTTTTGTGTGTGTGTATGCTTTCTGTGTACTTTGTAATGCTTGGGAGATCACCATTATTTCACATATGCTAGGCCAAGATTTTACCACTGAACTATACAGTGTAGTTATAATGTAAATAGTGTTTTAAATTATGACTTTTAAATATTCATTACTAGTATGCTTTTTCAAAATTATATATTATTAAATGTAATCCGTTTTCTATCCATGTTAGCAATTTTTATTGTTATGTTATTGTTATTTAGAATATTTCCACTGCTTTTTCACTTCCAAATTCTTGTGTTTGTTATTGATAAAGGTTTTACTTTCCTTCTTTTCTCTCTTCACTCTTTTTGCCTTTAGAGTTTAGCTACTGTTTCCTTTATTTCTTTAGAAATTAATTATCATATTCTTATTACAATTTATTCACATTATAAGAGGTCTATACAATGCTTTATTTTCTATTTTATTTTTCCAATCTTCTCTGACTCTCAGTCCACACTATTAGGTGGATTATAAAGAAACTTGATTAAGGACACTTTGATTATTTTCCTCCTTCTCTTTTCTGAAGTCTTTCTGTTTTTGAAACACAGTAACAAAAACATACAACTCATAGGTAGTCCATCATTCTATCCCCTCTCACTCTCCTCTGTAGTACAAATCAAGTGGTTATCATTCAACTTTGTGATGCTATTGTGTTATCTAAATCTTAACTCATTCCTAAATTATTTTTAGTTGTTTTAAGCATTCCCTAAAGACATTTTCCCCTATATAATATCTGGGGTCTTCTGTTTTCACAAGGTGCAAAATATGAGTGACTATCAAGCATCTAGATATCTGTAGAATATTGGTCCACCTGCTAAATAAACTTGTATGTAAATTCAAGGAATACAGGTCAGTCAGAACAATCTTGTAAAATGGTGTAGCTTGAGCCCTCATACTAGATTTGAATCTTATTACCATGTTTATTAGTGAAAGAACCGACACATAGAAGAATGTAACAGATTTATCAAAAATAAACTCTTAGTTTTACTGTCAATAGACTTTGAAAAGGATGTCATGACTAAATGAAATAAAAATACAATCTTAAATGGGTGTATTGGCACTATTGCCTCCTTAGTTTTAAAGAATGATCTTAGACTACTACCTCAAACCTTATACAAAAATTTAAAATAAAAAATGATTATCAACTAAATGTGAGTTGTAAAAACCTACAAAACATAAATGTAAAAATTCATGATAATATATCAATAAAGGTTTCCAAAAATTTGACATGGAAAGCATTAGTGGCCAAAGAAAAACAAGAATAAACTAATATCAACTGATAACCTTTCTTAATTCTATGAAAGTAGTGAAAACATATCCAACAGATAGAGGGCACATATTTGTTAATACTACAATGTTAATGCTACAATGATCCTGAATCTTAAGTACTTTTATATCTTCCAATTCTGTATAAATTTTTCCCGAACAGGATATTTCTATAAAGAATCTATGGAAATTAATAGTCAATAGGAGGAGCACGTGAATTAAGCTCCTCTTTAGTATCTAAGAAAAAAGAAAAAGAAAACTCACTAGTATGATCATAATATAAAAAGATGACACAAAATATAGTAATGCATTTGTGGAGAAATTGATATACTCTGCATAGCAGAATGATTTGTGTAATACTGCAGTCATTTTAGCAAGCAAGTTTTCAAGTCTTCAAAAGGTCAAAGAGAATTATAAATGTTCTATCCATTATAATTCTATGTATGTATTAAAGAGAAGTAAAAAACTTCTATGGATCGGGAATGTAGTTCATTGACAGTGTACTTGGACAGTATGAGTGAGAACCTGGAAATAATTCCTCAAAACAAATTTTGAAAAGACACCTTATAGAAGATGTATGCAGGACAAATTCCTGTAACTCAATTTTATATCTATTTTAATATCTGTTCTAAAATTTATAGCATTTCTATTTGAAGAAATGCAAGTTTGTGAAAATTAGCCTCGGAAAACCTATGATTGTACAATTCACATCCAAAGCACTAAAATGTATACAATGAAAGGAGATAATATATTGCACGTGAATTTCATGTCAGCAAAATTAAAACCATAGTTAAAAATTCTTCACACAAAATGCAAAATACCTAAAAAGATGTTTTTGATGTTAGCTAAAAATTCTTTGTAAGCGACTGCTTCTAAAACAAAGATGTGATTTCTGTTTATTTTGAGTTTTTTTGTCTGTTTTTTGAGTTTATACAGAGATAACCCAATCAAAAAATGTATGTGATAACTGGAATATCTAGGAATTATACATCACTTATACGTAATTGATAAACTTTTCTGGAAGAAACTTTTAGCAAATGATAGAAAACACAAATCTATGCATCTGCATTTTGTGATAGCCATGTGTTACTTGCTCAATCCAATTGCTTTTCTCTACTTTGCTAGAAAAAACTATTCTCAGGATAAGTGCCAATAACGTGAAAAGAAAGAAAATTCACAGTCATCTTGATTTATTTATGACAAAAAAAATGAAATAAAACAATTCCACTTAAGCGACTCCATTATTAGTATCTATGAAGATGATCCTGAATGCCAACATCCATTGAATTTTTGGAATTTAAATTTCTACGAACATATGAAAATTAGAATAAGAAAACAAACATAGCCTTAGAGCAAACCAGCCTTGGAATAATTTTCTTAACTCTTTTGAAATTACAAAAGAATTAATACCATGAAAATTATACTTTCTTATGGAAATCATTTAAAAATGTTTATCACTTATTATAATTCAAATACAAAGCAAGAGTAATTTTACAGAATAATTACAAATATCATTTTATTACTATCGTAAAATAGAATAAAAGAGCAGTCCCAATATATTATCATTATTTTTAATTTGAATCATTACCTAAATATCTTAAACAATCTAAATAGTCATGTCTTTAACATAGAAGTAAATATTCTATACTTTTTACCTAACCTTTTCCATGGGCATGTATTCATGTTTCTAAGAAATATTCACAGCAGGTAAAAGATGCTTCTGTGAAATTAATATGATATATTTTGTTGTTGTTCTTGATGTTGTATACAAGGTTAGGCATTGTCCCTAAGCCATTTTGTGCTCAAAGCCAGCACTCTACAACTTGAGGCATAGAGCTAATTCCTGTTTTTAGTGGTTAATTGAAGATAAGACTCTAACAAGTACTTTTCTGTCTGGGCTAGTTTCGAACACAATTCTAAGACCTCGTTAACCAGAATAGCTTGAATTATAGGTGTGAGTCTCTGGCAGTTGGTTTAATGTATTTTTTAATTTTAATTATGTTTCAAGATTTTTGTTTCACTATAATGTACATCGTTCTACACATACATTTAGATATATGTACATATTTCTGATGAAAAATAATCTCTAAAATGTATGTCTTTCTACACATAATATATATACATATGTATACAAATACATTTCTGAAGACAGACTCCCTCTAAAACTTTTTATGCTACTATTTTCTACCTTTTTATTTCAAAGATATACTATCTATTTTTCCAAAAGTTTTCTAGAATAAAATAATAGAATGTAGCGTTTATTAATTTTAAGGGAATTTTAAATATACACATGATATTGTATTAATATTTATAGTATATTATTTGAAATAATTCTGTTCAAACTCTAAAATATTTGTGTCTAGTGGTGGGGAGAGAGGAAGTTAATTCATACTGGTTAGGAAACTGCAATACTTCAAAATCTATTATATAATTTGTTATAAGCACATAGTCAAGCTACTTGTTATGGTTTAGTTTTTTTATTTCTTTGTTCAAAATTTTAATATGGATGCATGCACAGTGGTAACATGAAAATTATTAATCAAAAGACAAATAATCACAAAAGCATAGATACATATTAGAGTTTCAATAGCACGTTTGATGCTAATAATAATTTTGATGAGGATGATGATGACCACAGTGTACCCTGATAATGACAATATTGTGATTGAAAAGGAAAAAAACTTTATACATTTTTGAAGCTATATTTCCCACATTGAATATATAGTACTAAATAGCATTGGATTACATACAATAAGAATATCAAGAGGAGAGTTTCAATATCAAGAAATACTATCACATAAACAGGCAGAGACAGTAAAAACCCTAATGTTATTCCTGCAATCTCTCTAATATATACACACTTTTCTTGGTGACATTATTTTCTTATAAATAAAATTATATATTTCCACATTTTGATGGACTAAGATAATAGTAGTTTTTAGCTTAGTGTGATTAGTTCCAAAACATTCTCATATAGATACTATTCAATAACCAATGTTCTTCAATATATCTGAAAAAACATCACACTATTTACATAGTACCATTTACATATCTGCAGTTACCTTAAAAGACATAGTCCTTAGAGCCAGGAGGTGAAATTTATTTTTATTTCTGCAGGAAATAATTTGTGATTTTATACCAACAAACTGAATTTGTCTCTTTCCTTATTTGTAAGATAAGGTGGAAAATGTAAGGACTCTACACTTTTCTTTATTCTTGCTCTAGAAGTCAACACATATATTCTTCATTATTTCTGGTAGATTTACATCCATTTATAAATGAGAAATGTAAGACCAACAGTCAATGTAGTGAGTAAATAGTGATACCAGAATTTGTGTCTGATCTCTTCACTCTGTGTGCTTACAAATAGAGTAATTTGGTGATGGAGAGGACCAATATGAAAAGACTATAGGGAAAAAGCATACTTTGGAAATGTTTGTTTTAGGACTAGGTGACAGTGTTTAGTAAATGAAACAGGCTGGTGTCAGGGGCATAAAAAGGAGTATATAAAAATCATTTGAGTGGAGGCTGGGAAGGTGGCTCAGTGGTAGAGCGCTTGCCTTGCATGCAAGTGTCCCTGGGTTCGATTTCTCAGCACCACATAAGCAGAGAAAAAAAGCCGAAAGTGGTGCTGTGGCTCAAGTGGTAGAGTGTTAGTCTTGAGCTGAAGAACTGAGGGATAACACCCAGGCCCAGAGTTCAGGCCCAAAAAATAGAAATTATTTGAGTGGCAGAAACTGAGAAAATCTTGATCATTCATCTTATCTAATGGGAGGGAGTAGGGTAAGAAGAAATCTAATGTGCTTCCACATGTTTGGCTGACAACTGTGTTAGTGCTACTCTTAGTTATAAGGACCACAGGTGGAAATGATGGATTTGGGGGAAAAAATCTGATAGTTCTAAAGTTTATATGCAAAGATGAGTCTGTTTAGACATCATCAAAATATCCACGACCATAAATGTGAAAAAGAATAATGAAATTGGTGGCATTATTGAAGGGGAAAGGAAAAGGAAAGTTCTGACACAGGTGTGAGTAATGTGGGCACCACTGTAGACAAGATTGGAAGAAAGAGATAAATAAGGAAATAAAAAAGTAATAAACACAAATTTACAGAAGTAAAGGAAGTTATTTGCAAGAAGATATTGTATGCTATTTGTATTTGTAAAGTAAAAGGACATAGACAAGTTCAATAAGAACATTGTTTTTGGTGAAAGTCATATTGATAAAATTTTGGGATATGAATATGAAGCCATAAAATTCTGGATCCATAAATTCAACAGGTCCTGTTGATTTTAAATGTTGGGAACCAATGCATTTATCCTGACCTTAGAAGAATTATACAGATATAACTGACATGAACTTTACTCGTAGGTATTGTGTGCATATTTTTGAAGACTTTGTTTATTCAGGAGTTTATAGATCGAACTACAGCACAGACAAGTCTAATTTGTCCTACAGTTCCAATGTGTCGCCCATGTATCCACATCATTTTGGGGTTTTATTGAAAAATCTTTAGATATATTTGGATGTCTTATCAGCCTATTCATTATAAATGTAGGACAAGTAACACCAAGTATTAGGTTGAACATACAGCATTACTGATGTGACTGAAGGCTTCTCAAATTGCTTCTTCTTTAGAATAGAAAATGCCTCAATAGCCACTGACATATCATAACTGCCATATACTCTATTTAACTCTAGTCCTTGGATATCTCCATGGTGAAATAACCCTGTCAATCAACCTTCCACAAATTCTTATATGTAGGGAATGCTTTATAAACTTCAAGCTTTTATTGAATGGAAGAGTTCAGACTTTACCCTCACCAGTACCACTGAATGCCTAAAAAGATAAGACATTTTGCTTTAATGCCTTTCTTTCATTTTCTCATACCCTTGGCAAGTAGGGAAGGATTCTGATGTAACAATAATACAATGGTGACTTGTACTAACACAACATCTAGGATCTAGTGTTAATTCGGATACTTAATAATTAGCTCTAGATTTTGTGACTATTTACATTTCCATGGGAAAACTAATGAGCTCCACGGAAACTGACCTAAGGAGACTTTCAATTCTAATATCAGTTTGTCTCAAAATGCTTTCAATTCTACATCCTCTAATATGGGCATAGGGTTACACAGTGGAACTTTTCTCCTCAAAGAGTGAGTACTACCCTATTGCTTAATATGGACAAAATATTTTCATACATAGACCGGTCTTGTGCAAACAAGAAGTGGTAGTTGAACAATGTTCTTAGCAGTTTGTATAGATGAAATGGAAAGAGAGCAACTATGAATTCAAAAGGAATGTGCAAAAAAGCGAGAGGCACAAAGTAGAATGTGCCAAGGAAATGCTGAATTATAATTTCAAATTATGTGATCAAGTGTAAGGGTGTGTTCAAAGTACAGCTTAAGAAAATGTAGTTGGGTATCTTGGGGAAAAACTACTTTAAACTCTTCTGGGATAATTGTACAAGTAGAAGCCCCTTACTCTGACTCTAATCAGCCACATCATCATCAGTTTAAGGACTATTCTCCAAGTGCAAAGTGAGAAAAAGAGGGCTCATCACAGTTAGTGTTCAGGTTGAAGTAATGGAAATAACATAATTTTTCTTATAAGACTTCACATATTTTGGTTGGTTAAAGTAGGAAAACCCCAAGTAAATATTTTGCATGTACCTAAATTAAGTGGGACATAGTATATTACTATCTTTTTAACTGGGAAGTTGTAGATCATGTCTTTATACTCTAACTTGGGACAACGATCTGCTGTCAGTCATTTTCTTCCCCTTCCCTATCTTTTGCCCTGATAATTACATAATTTTTATTTAAAGAGACATACTTGAGCTTGCATTTCTAAATCCTTCAAAATTATCTGAACTAATTCAGACTTCTGGAAGCCTCCTATATCTTTCTCAAGGGAATATTTTGTCACTACCATTTTAACCCATATGATATTGGATATCTTCCAGCCTAATTCAGTGCAAGATATACATTAGACTCATCCAGATATCTCAACACCTGTACCAACATGAAAACCTATCTTCAAAAAACCATGATTTTAGAATATCTGGGGAGGCGGCATATGTAATTTTTGAATGACCCTAAGTGATATTTACATGTAATCATGCTTTAAATCAATATGCTTCTCAGAAAATGAACGAATTGACAGAATGTGATATATATATCCACTGTGGAAGTCTATGCTTCCAATTCATACGGAAATGGAAAAATCTTTCTAAGTAAAATAAAGAAGACACAAAGAAAGAGATTCCATGGTTTCCCTAATTACAATTTTCAAAGAAGTTCTAACATTTGACACAGGATATGAACATTTTCAGATGCACCTGCAGGGTTCTCTGATTCATTCCTCCATGAATTTAATCCCTTTAATAATGATTACTTGACTTTCTTAATATCTCTGGTCCCTATCTTTGTAATATTCTCAAGGTTTTTGGGGAAACTTCACTTGAGGACTTTCTAATATTAAAAATTATCACTTGTTGTAGTCTTACTCAGGACATATTTTCTATTAATTTCTAACTTTTTCTACACATTTTGAGAGTTGTTTCATATGTGTGTTTACACATATAAGTGCCTCTGTGTATGTGCATGCTTGCGTGTATGTTTGCCAAAACCTCAAGCTCTTATTCAGCAGTCTTGTTCCTACCTAGTATTCCATCCTTCAGCCATTCTTACAATGCAGGTTTAGGCTGGTTAATTATAGGTAATGTTGCAAATACTTTTTTTTTTCCTCAAGGCTGGATGCAAACTGAACTTCCCAGAATCCTTTACATTCTTTGGTTTTATCTTTCCAGGAGTATCAATTTTTAAACTTGAAACAGTTTTGTGAGTGTAAAGTCTAGCCTGTATCCCAGATTTTTAACTTAAGAATTCATATATAGATGAACATACACATTACATATATTGAGTGTACACTGTTAGATATGTGATCTTAAGCCAGATGACAGTGGCTCACGCCTATAATCCTAGCTACTCAGGAGGCTGAGATCTGAGGATTGCAGTTCAAATCCAGCTCAAGTAGGAAAGTTTCTGAAACACTTAACTCCAATTAACAACCAGAAAACTGGAAGTGACACTGTGGATCAAGTGTTAGACTGCAAGCCTTAAGCTAAAGGGTAGAGGAAGAGTGCCCAGGCGCAGAATTCAAACCCCACAAATACCAAAGAAAAAGAAAAGGAAGGAAATAAAAAGATATATGAACTTAGCCACCAGTTCATTGCTAGTATATTTCCTGCTCTCTCAACATGGTTTTTTTCCCAGTTAAGTCCATGCTCTTATATCTGACTTGGTTTGAAACTAGAATTATTCTTCCATTCTAGTTTTTACAAATTTGCATGTTTAGTTGCAATGATTTAGAACTAGAAGAAGAAACAGAGTGGCCTCATCCTTCATGTTCCACTTAGTAGTAATGCTTTCTCTATATCACTCTTGTAGATCAACATACTGGCTTTGGCTTTATTGTTTCAAATTTGTCTTATTTGCAGAGTCCACAATACTGTATTGAACAACCATACGTAAACACAGAACTTCTTTTTCTCCTATTATTCTCCTATTGTTTCTCCTACTGTTAACTTATGTACACTTGTGAAATAATGCACAAAACACACACACAAATTTTTCTGGAAACATTCTTCTCACTTAAAATTGGTGATTATTTATAGAGCACTTAGGAAATTTGAACTTAATTTACTCCAGGATAATGGTTTTTTCATGTTTTTTATTGTAAAAATGTTGAACAGAGGGGTTAGAGTTATATATGTAAGTTAATTAGTACATAATCTATCAAGCATTTGTTACCTCTTCTTTTGTTTTTCCCCTGCCTTCCCTTTCATCCTCGCCACCCCAAATCCCCCTCCCCAAGTTGTAAAGTTCATTTTCTACATAGTGTCTTGTAGAACTCATTGTTACAATGGGTCAAACTGTATTCTTGATTCAGCATTTTGTTATTTCCTTTCCCCTTCTCAAATTAGAAAAAGGTATATGCAAGATGCAGATCACTGACAACAAATACAGTAAAAACAGGGGTTATACTGTGGAGGTAGAAAATAGAAGAGAAACAAAAATATCACATAGTGCCTGTTAGGTAACAATAAAGAAAAATCAATTTGTTTCCTATCTTGGAGTCCATTTCACTTAACATCATTTTTATGGCCATATGTACATGTATAATGTTTTATAAGTGATTTAAATTCCGTATTTTCTCATGACTAAGTTGTTTCTGAAACACATGTTACTTCATGTACAAAGATGTACTTGTGCTACTTCAATGAAGCCACAAAAAGTTTATTTTACCTGGAGCAGCACCATAGATTGTTATTAGAAGTAACTGGAAGAAACTGTTACTGGAAGTGGAAACTGATTCCAAGAGAGAAATTGAACATAGAGAAATGACAAGTTCAACTTAGTTTGTGCACTCGTTTTACTGTACAAGAAAAGAATTCAAAGCTTGAAGGAAACTCTGTTCCTGATTTTTCGAGTGTGTTCTTTACTCACATAAAGCTTGTCTGTAAATTTCTAGTTGAGAGGATTACAAAAGGAAACTATATGCCATTTGAAGGCCAAAATAGATAAAAAGGAAGTAACGTTGTTTTAAAAGTGTTCTACTGCAAAGAAACAAAGACATGTAGGTTTAAAGGTACCTTATGCCTAGATATTTCACTCCTGACATGATTGTCTTGTTGCAGGAGTCAGTTATCCATTACCTCAATCTGGTCCTGAGTTCACCATAGCAATAAGGATTCCAAAAAGTAGGATCCAGTGAGAATGGTCAGCAAAAGGAGCCTGTTTTTAAACCAGTGATTAAAGGATGGTCCAAAAGAAATACGTGGGTTTTTTTTTTTGCTTGCTTGTTTGTTTAGTTTGTGCTGGTTCTGGGGCTTGAATTCAGAGTCTGGACACTGTCCCTGAACAGTTGTCTTTCTTGCCCTCCTGCCACCATAGGTAGTACTCTGCTGCTTGAGCCAAAACTCCACTACTGGCTTTTTTGGTGTTTAATACAGATAAGAGTTTGACAGACTCTTCTGCCTGTTGGCTATGAGATTGTAATAAATTCAAGTGACATCAACTGTATGGATTTCTCTTTTGAACCAAGACATGTTAGATGAAGTTTATTATAAAGCTAGTATTCAACAATTTTTTAAAAGAAGAGAATATGTTCAGCAAAGAAACCATAACTTAACTCAGGAAAAGTAGGAGCAATGAATTATTTTGGAATCATGTTCTCTGATTGGAAAGATTAGTATTGACTTCGTCGTTCCTTTTGAGGAACTTTTTCTGTTGGTCTTGGGGCTTGAACTCTGATCCTGGGCGCTGTCCCTCAGCATTTCAGCTCAAGTTAGGTGTTCTACCACTTTAGTTACAGCACCACTTCCGGATTTCTGGTGGTAATTGAAGATAAGATTCTCATGGATTTTCCTGACCAGGCTATCTTTGAACCACAATTCTCTGGTTTCAACCTCCTGAGTAGCTAGTATTACAAATGTGAGTCACCAGCACCCAGCTCATATTTGCATTTCTGTGCACTTAATGACACTATTTTGACAAAGAATGGAAATTTGAATCAAATGGTGTGACATTGCAGCTTTTCAATAAAATGGAGGTAGCAATAAATATTTCCTCCTTTTCCATGTTCTTACATTAATGATTGATGAGCTATGGGACTCTTACATTAGCATCCTCTGTTGCCTGCGTATGTGGACTTAGTATCAGAAATTGTTTATAGAGTAATAGAGGAAGACAGATTTGTAGAAAGCAAAGGAGATCAGGTATGAAAGAGCAGCATAGAAGTATATACAACTTATCACACAGAGATTACGAACTAGACTAAGTTATATGGTTATTGATAATCAAAAAATTGTTCTCTAGAACAGTTTATGGTATAACTTAGTTATTATTATCATTTATTCCTTCCATCTGGAGTTATTCCTTCTGCCAAAACTACTAATTAATCTCTGCGTTTTTGGTGCCATAACTTACCAAAAAATTTTCCAAATCTCACTTATACTACCCTTCTGATTGTGATTAGCAGTGGCCACTCAAGAGCCTGGAATCTTTGAATTTCCAGGATTAATCTTCACTGATATCTAAGCACATTCTTGGTATTAATTACCATGACCTATTAACAAAACGTTTTCTTTGTTCAACACAGTATTCTAATATAGGTAAAGTAAATGAATTAAGTACTATTGATAGGTATCAGTTGGAAGGAGCAATTATATATTCCAAGTATCGGTTCTTTATTTTGCATTTCCTAGCTAAATGACTCTTTTGCCAGTCCTGGGGCTTGAACTCAGGGCCAGGGACCTGTTCCTGAGCTTCTTTTTTTTTTTTGATTGAGGGTAGCACTATACCACTTGAGTCAAAATACCACTTCCATTGTTTCTTTTTCTGTTTATATGGTACTGAGTAATTGAACCCAGGGTTTCATGCATGCTAAGCAATAACTGTTCCATGAAACCACATTCGCAGAGCCCTAAATGACTTTCTTTATTTATATTAATAAGTTTTTTGTGAAAATACAGTACAGAGGGGTTATAATTACATGAGCAAGGTAATGAGTACATTTCTTATCAAGCATTTTTGCCTCCTACTTTGTTTCTCCTTACCATCCTTGCCCACCGATATCCCCCGCCCCTCGCCAAAGTTGTAAAGTTCTTTTTTCGACATAATGTCTTGTTGCAATGGGAATTTCTTAAGATGGCATTACTTTTTCATTCCGTTAACATGTATTACAATTTAGGCCAGGTGGTAGAAAAGGAAGTAGAAAACAATACTAAGTCCAGTAAGGCTGACATTCCTATCAAATCACTAAGGAAGTAGTGTTAAGACCTGCAGGACTGTTAGGGCTGTTGTATGTGACATTATTATGTAAAACACTATTAACTGTCATCCCTGACATCCATAATAATCTCCTTCCACTTTCCAGGTCAAGAACCAAATCTCTATGCCATTTTATTGATAGGGTGTGTTTCCTAGGAATGAAGAAGGATGATGTAGTAGGTGATGGTGGAAAAATATGTATATTGGCTCCCTGTCTACATTTTTTGCATGTTTAAAAAGTGCTACTGATGAACTCCCACTTACATCAAATTGACTTGCTGTTTGCACAAGATGCAGATAATTGAAGACATTTATTCTGGTGGATAGTCACATATATTAACAAAATCTATTTCTAGAAAAATAAGATACTAAGTAAGAAATTATAAATTATTGTGTATAAAATGATTTCTTTTCTTGGAGAACAAAAGGTAGTATTGAAATGTTTAACTTTCTTTGAGATTTTATGCTGTCTCAGTATCAAAATTTTCTCTAATTTCTGTAACATCCAAACATAAAAGACATGATTTGAAGATCTCAGTCGTTTTAGAAAATAAGGAACGTAATAGCATCCTTCCTGCAGAGACATGTAATGGCAAGTATGATTGATTGTATTATGGTTCTCTTTTTTTTCCTCTTTTTCTCAAGTGTTGCATATCTTGGCATATTACGCTATGTCCTGAATCAGCTTCCTGTAGGTGAGATTTACCTCAACTCTTCAGTGTCAAGATGGGTCATGTGACTTACTTCAGCTTACAAAAAGTAACCAAAAGTGGTGAAAGGCTATTTCTAGGCTAAGATTTCTATCTCATTATCTGTGTCTTTTTCTCCTTAGCTATAAAAATAGCATATTTCCAGAGGGAGTCTTCTTTCAACTTATATGTTGGAAGAGTATAGCATGTGAAATTGAGACAAAACTTAAATACATTCTCATACATATAACACAGGCAGAATTAAGCTATTATTAGAATATGATTTTAAGATGCTAGTTTCTTACCATTCTTTTATATCTTTATGATAGCTGACTATAGCACACCAGAATTTAACAAATCCTAAACAAGAACTAAACAAATTGATAACATTTCCTATTGGAAGGTATTACAATTTTTTTTTTCAGTTAAGGGGTAGGTTTATTCAGTAGAACTGCTGAGACCAGGCAAGGTTGGCACTCCACGTGGCTGGGAAAGGCCTGGGAAAGAGCAAGAGCTGGGAAAGAGAGGAAAGAGAGAGGAAAGAGAGAGAAAAGAGCAGAAACAGAGCGCGTCTGGGAAAGGTGGGAAAGAGATCTAGGAAAGAGAAGGGAGCTAGAAAAAAGAGAGGAAAGAGGAAAGAGAAAAGAGCAGATAGCACAGAGAGCTAGAAAAGAGCAGAGTGAGCAGAGAGAGTGCAGACAGAGAGAGCAGAGAGAGCTAGAAAAGAACAGAGAGATAGCAGAGAGCAGAGAGAGCTAGAAAAGAACAGAGAGAGCAGAGAGCAGAGAGAGCTAGAAAAGAGCAGAGAGAGCTAGAAAAAAGCAGAGAGAGAGCAGAGAGAGCTAGAAAAGAGCAGAGAGAGAGCAGAGAGAGCTAGAAAAGAGCAGAGTGAGCAGAGAGAGAGAGCAGAGAGAGCTAGAAAAGAGCAGAGAGATAGCAGAGAGCAGAGAAAGCTAGAAAAGAACAGAGAGAGAGAGCAGAGAGAGCTAGAAAAGAGCAGAGAGAGAGCGTCTGGGCCTGGCCTAGGCCTTACGGGTGGAGAAAGGTATGGCCACATCAAATTCAGATGTGACCACTTCCAGGTGTCCCAGTTGCCTAGGTAAAGCAGGTACTAGGTGGAGCATTCTGGCTGGCACCAGGCCATCTTGGTCCTCCATGCGGTGGGGAAAGGCTTGGGAAAGAGAGCTCGGAGAGCTGGGAAAGAGAGAGAGCTGGGAAAGAGAGAGAGAAGAGCTAGAAAAGAACAGAGAGAGAGCAGAGAGCAGAAAGAGCTAGAAAAGAGCAGAGAGAGCAGTGAGAGTAGAGAGAGCTAGAAAAGAGCAGGGAGCAGAGAGAGCTAGAAAAGAGCAGAGAGCAATATTGCAATTTTTTATAAATAAGCATTCTCCATGTGATCACTTTTGGGATTATCTATTTCTATAGATGTGTTTAATCACTCTAGAGCACTGTATCTAATATCCACAATCATTATCCAGACCTTGTGATTGAGATGAGGAAGGAAAAAAATATCTAGATTTCTCCTTCTCATTTCCTCTTCTCCTTTTTCTAGTGTGGATTCTCATATTTTCTCCAAATTCTCCTATTAATAAAGGAAGAATGACAGATTGTGGATATGAAACAAAAGACTTCAAAGCCAGAATTTTATTCTTTCAGAAATAGATGAAGTGAATCAGAGTGGCTCAAGGAAGAATAAAAACATGATTTTTTTCCCTTTCCCTATTTCACCATAGGCTCTAAACATGACTATAAATAGCTAGTGAACCATTTGTCTTGGCTAACATTTTTTTTATTACTGTGAAAATACTGTACAGAGGGGTTACAATTACATGGGCAAGATAATGAGTACAATTCTTATCAAGCATTGTTGCCTCCTCCTCTGTTTCTCCTTTCCATCCCTTCCCAGCCTCCCCTCGCCACCCCACCCACTCCTCCACCCCCCACCAAAGTTGTAAAGTTCGTATTCGACATGACAACTTGTACTTCTCATTGTTGCAACGGTGCACCTGTATCCTTATTTAAAGGACTTGTTTTTCCCTTTCCCCTCCAGAAATTATACCGACATCAAATACAGTGAAAGCAGGGGTTATACTGTGAGGGAGGGACATACAAAGCAACAAAGAAATAATCATATAATTGCGTTAGAAACAAATGCATGAAAGAAAAAAAACATTTAAAATACATATCTTAGGGTTTATTTTCCTAACATAACCTTATCTGACCTTTTCTGCTTGACTCATACACATACGAGATATTGCAAATAAGGGAAATCATGGGACCTATGTTTCTTTGGGCTTGGCTTACTTCACTTAATATAATTTTTTCCAAGACTTTCCATTTCCTAACAAATGGGGCAATGTCATTCTTTCTGATGGAGTAATAGAATTCCATTGTGTATATATACCACATTTTCTTGATCTATTCATCTACTGAGGGGCATTGGGTTGGTTCCATATCTTAGCTATGGTAAATAATGCTGCAATAAACATAGTTGTGCTGGTATCTTCATTGTGGTCTTGTTTGTAAACATTTGGGTAAATGCCCAAAAGTGGGATTGCTGGGTCATAGGGGAGCTCTATGTGGAGTCTTTTGAGGAACCTCCATACTACTTTCCAAAGTGATTGAACAAGTTTACACTCCCACCAACAATGAAGTAAGGTTCCCTACTGTCCACATCCCCTCCAGCATCTGTTGTTATTAGAGTTCTTGAATTTTTGCCATTCTAACTGGGGTGAGGTGGTATCTCAATGGCATTTTGATTTGCATTTCTTTTTTTTTTTTTTTTAAATTTTATTTTATTTTATTTGAGAACATACTGTACAGAGGGGTTACAATTACATGGCAGGATAATGCATACATTTCTTACCAAGCATTGCAGCCTCCTCCT
This sequence comes from Dipodomys spectabilis, assembly GCF_019054845.1. Taxonomy (NCBI): domain Eukaryota; kingdom Metazoa; phylum Chordata; class Mammalia; order Rodentia; family Heteromyidae; genus Dipodomys; species Dipodomys spectabilis. Next base: position 442,128 of record NW_024871314.1, on the reverse strand, counting down.
TTGTTTACCCTTCACCTCCCTTCCCAGCCTCCCCCCTCCCCCCCACCCAATCATACCCCCCTCCCCCCCCCCACCGACATTGTAAAGCTGGTTTTGACATGACATTTTGTACTTTTCATTGTTGCAACAGGTCCACCTGAATCCTTAAACGACTTGTTTTGACTAGGGAGTTTGAGGATTTCTTCATGTGTCTATTGGCCAACCTTCTTTCTTCTTCAGAGAAGTTTCTCTTTAAGACATTAGCCCAGTTATTTATTGGGCAGTTTTTTCTTTGAAGATTTGTTGTTTGGGAATTTAATTTTTTTGAGTTCCAAGTATGTTTTAGATAAGAGACCGTTATCCGTTTTATGGCTAGTGAAGATCTTCTCCCAATCTGTGAGCTTTCTATTGATCTTGGTAGCTATGTCCTTTGCATGCAGAAGCTCTGCAACTTCATGCAATCCCATTTGTCCAAACTTTCTTTGATTTATTGTGTTTCCGTGTCTCTATTCAGAAAATTTCGGCCTGCGCCAAGGAGACCTAGGTTTCCTCCTATTCCATCTTGCAATGTTTTCAGAGTGTCTGCTTTGACTCCGAGGTCTTTGATCCATTTGGAGCTGATTCTGGTGCAGGGTGATATATAAGGATCTAGCTTCAGTTTTCTACAAAGTAGTTAACCAATTTTGCCAGCACCATTTACTGAAGAGGCTTTCTTTCTTCCATTCTATATTTTTAGCTCCATTATCAAAGATTAGATGGCTGTAAGTCTGTCGGTTCACTTCTGGGATTTCAATTCTATTCCATTGGTCCTGAGGTCTGTTCTTGTGCCAGTAGCAAGCTGTTTTGGTTACTATGGCTTTCTAGAAGAGTTTGAAATTTGGTATTGATATTCCTCTAGCAGGGTTATTTCCGTTGAGGAGCGTTTTTGCTATTTGGGGTCTGTTATTGTTCCATATAAATTTTTGGATTGCCTCTTCTATTTCCTTGAAGAATAAGGTTGGAATTTTGATAGATATTGCATTGAATTTGTAGATAGCCTCGGGAAGTAATGTCATTTTCACGATGTTGAGCTTTCCAATCCATGAGCATGGGAGTTTTTCTCATTTTCTAAGTTCTGTTTTGATTTCCTTTTTCAAGTTTTTAAAGTTTTCATCATAGAGGACCTTCACTTCTTTGGTTAAGTTAATTCCTAGTTATTTTATTTTTTGTGGGGCTATTACAAATGGAGTTGCTTTCCTAATTTCAGCCACACTTTTCTCATTGTTGGCATAGAGAAAAGCCATTGATATTTGGGGGTTAATTTTATACCCTGCTAATTTGCCAAAGATTTGAATCAGCTTGAGTAATTTGGGAATGGAGTCTATGGGATTCTTTAAGTGCAAGATCATGTCATCTGCAAAGAGGGAGAGTTTTATTTCTTCTTTCCCTATTTGGAGCCACTTTATGTCTGCATCTTGTCTTATTGCTGTAGCTAGGCATTCTAATACTAGGTTGAAGAGAAGTGGAGAGAGTGGACATCCTTGTCTTGTTCCAGAGTTAAGAGGAATTGACTTTAGTTTTTCAACATTAAGTATAATGCTGGCTGTAGGTTTGTCATATACAGCCTTTATTGTATTGAGGAATGTTCCATGGATTCTTAATTTTTCCAAAACCTTCAATATAAAGGGGTATTGGATTTTGTTGAATGCTTTTTCTGCATCTATTGAGATAACCCTGTGTTTCTTATCCTTGCTCCTCTTGATGTGATGAATAATATTAATTGATTTGCGTATATTGAACCAGCTTTGCATCCCTGAAATGAATCCAGTTTGATCGTGGTGTATGATTTTTTGTATGAATTTTCGATGTCGATAGGCCAAAATTTTGTTGAGAAGTTTTGCATCAATGTTCATCAAAGAAATGGGTCTATAGTGCTCTTTCTTTGTTGAGTCCCTGCCTGATTTTGGAATGAGGGTTATGATGGCTTCATAAAATGTGTTTTGTAGTGAACTTTCTCTTTCAATTTCATTGAAGAGTTGGAGGAGTATTGGTGTGAGCTCTGCTATGAAGGACTTGTAGAATTCCGCTGTTAATCCACATGATCCTGGACTTTTCTTAGCTGGGAGGTCTCTTATTGCTGTTTCTATTTCAATACTTGATATGGGCCTGTAAAATCATTTAACTCATCTTGGTTTAATTTTGGCATGTCAATATTTGCTTGGAAAAGTTCCATTTCTGCCAAGTTCTCAGACTTATTAGCATAAAGTTTTGCGAAATATTCCCTTAAAATGTTCTGAAACTTGGTTTGTTCCGTGGTGATGTTTCCATTCTCCTGAGTTTATTTATTTGGGTGTGTTCTCTATTTTTTCTGTTAAGATTTGCTAAGAGTCTGTCAATTTTGTTAATTTTTTCAAAGAACCAAGTCTTTGTTTTGTTGATTCTTTCTATAGTTTTTTTGGATTCTAATTCATTATTTCTGATTTTATTTTATATATTACTTTCCGTCTACTGGATGGTGGTTTATCTTGCTGCTCTCTTTCAAGGAGGTTCAGATGTCTCATTAAATTGTTGGTTTCAGATCTCTCCAATTTGTTGATTTAGGAACTCAGAGCTGTAAACTTGCCTCTAAGTACTGCTTTTGCTGTGTCCCAAAGAAGCTGGTAATTTGTGTGTTCATTTTTGTTGAATAGCATGAACATTTGAATTTCCTTTCTAATCTCTCCCATGACCCACTCGTGATTCAGCAGTGTGTTGTTCAGCCTCCATGTGATACCAGATTTTCTTTGGTGTCTTTTGATGTTGATTTCTAATTTTCATCCCTTGTGATCAGAGAGAATGCAAGGTAGAACTTCAATGATTCTGAATTTAGACAAGTTTGCTTTGTGGCATAAAATGTGGTCTATTTTAGAAAATATTCCATGTGCTACTGAGAAAAATGTGTATTCTGATGCTGCTGGGTAAAATGCTCGGTAGATGTCTGTTAAATCTAGTTAATCTATGCAGCTGTTTAGATCTGTGGTTTCTATGTTGAGTTTTTGCCGAGTTGATCTATCTAGTGGGGAGAGCGGTGTGTTAAAATCCCCAACAATTAATGTCTTTGGATCTATATGGGATGTGAGGGAAAGTAATGTGTCTTGGATAAATTTTGGTGCTCCATTGTTTGGCGAATAGATATTTAGAATTGTAATATCCTCCTGAAGGAGAGATCCCTTAATTAGTATGTTGCAACCTTCTTTATCTCTTCTCACGAATTTTAATTTGAAGTCTATTTTATCTGATATTAGGATTACAACTCCCGCCTGTTTATGGGGGCCATTTGCTTGGTAGATTTTGTTCCAGCCTTTAACATTGAAAATGTGTTTGTTTTTACGGGCAAGATGTGACTCCTGAAGGCAGCAGATAGAAGGATCTTGTTTTTTAATCCAACTAGACAGTCTATGTTGCTTAATTACAGAGTTAAGTCCGTTAATGTTAAGAGATAAGACTGAGAGGTATTTGGGAGTTCCTGCCATGTTATCCACCTTCTTGGGGGCTGTGAAAACTGGGTTCTTCCTATGGTTCTTGGATTCTCAGTTTGGGTGCAGTTTCTTGGCCTTTATTGTGGTCTTGTTGGTTTTCTATGTGTAGGACATCTTTAAGAATCTTTTGTAGGGGTGGTTTGGTGGAGATATATTGTTTCAATTTTTCTTTGCTATGGAAGGTTTTTATTTGGCCTTCAGTTATGAAGGAGAGTTTAGCTGGGTACAGTGTTCTTGGTTGATATTTGTTTGTTTGTAGTGCTTGGCATACATCATTCCAGGCTCTTCTTGCTTTGATTGTCTCTGCTGATCAATCTGAGGTGATTATAATTGGCTTCCCATTTTAGGTGATTAATCTTTTCTCCTTGACAGCTTTAAGGATCTTTTCCTTGGTCTGAATTGATACTGTGTGGATTATAATGTGACAGTGGGATGTCCTATTCTGGTCTGGTCTATTTAGAGTCCTAAAAGCTTCTTGTATTTGAATAGGCCTATCTTTTTTCATGTTTCTGAAATTCTCTCCTAGGATCCTGTTAAACAAATTTCCTAGACCATTAACTTATGTTTCTAGGTGCTTGTGTACACCCATTATCCTTACCTTAGACATTCTGATGGCTTCTTCCAAGTGTTGGCTAGATCTCTCATATTTCTTGAACTTGTCTTGGATGGTTGTATGTTCTTTCTCTATAATGTCTATTCTGTCTTCAATTCCCGAGATTCGATCTTCTGCATGCTCTAACCTGCTGTCGAGTCTTTCTACTTTGTTTTTTTATTTTTTTTCCTTCTAGTTGGTCAGCTTTGATGGCTTCAAATTCTTTGTTGAAGCTTTGTTTTAGATCTTGTATGAACTTCTTTACTTCCTTAATTTGGTGTTCAGTGTTTATTCTCAAATCACTTAGTTGATTGGTTATGGTTTTTTGGACTCCCATTCCTTCTGTTGGTTTCCATTCAGCATTCCCTTGGTGGTCTCCCTGACTTCCTTTAACTCTTTGTTAATGGATTCCATGAATGCCTTTAGTGATCTTTGTGTATTCTCTTCCTGCTCTCTCAATTCCTGTATTACTCTTTGCTTAACTTTCTCACTTTTATGCCATTCCTGTAGTTCTCTTTGAGTGTTCTCAGCCTGCTCAAGCCATTTTTGCCTTTCTCTTTGTGTATTCTCAAGTTGCTCACGCAAATCCTGTATCAGTTTTTGAGTATCTTCCTCACGCTCAGGATATTCCTGTATAAACTTTCAGATTGCCTCCTCTCTCTCCCTATCACGCACATACAGAGTCCTTTGTATGTTTTCAATCTTTTCATTTATCATGTTTGCCAGCAGTGTTTGTAGAGCTATTTGGGAACTCTCCTCTGTTTTATTCATTATCTGTTCTGTCCCCTGATTATCATGAGTGAGAGTTGAGATACCCGGATTTTCCATTTTTCTTGTGTTTTTCCAGCTTACTCTGCCCATTTGGGATGAAATTAACACCAGTTTTGTGCTAGAACACTACCTTAAGGCAAGCATCACCCAAAGTCTGTATTTGCACAGTCAACAGTCTGTCGATAAAATCTAGTTCAACAGATACATCTATTCAACATCAAACAACTGTATACTAATGTGTACGAACCCCATAGAAGAATTTGGTAAACCAGAAATTATTAGGTTTAGGAAGAAATGTGGGTAAAAAAAAGGAATAGGGTGATGTGGGAAGGCACAGGGAGTGTTAATGAAGTCTTAATCTCAAAGCAGGAAATAGGTTGTTAGAATAAAAGTAGACAGAGAGAAAAAAAAGAAGAAAGAGAAAGGGAACAAAAAGAGACCAGAAAAAAATAGAAAGGTAAAAAATTAAAAGTATTATTCAGATTGAAAAACAAACTATCCAGGAAAGAACGTGAGTATAATGAGTGAAGGGGAGGGATATAAAGGAGATGTGAAAAACTTAAAAATAAAAATACTTAAAATATTATATAGGTATAATGAGGTAGTATTGCTATTAAGGAATTTAAGTATAAGAGGTTTTGAATTGAGTAATAAATTTGTGGATTAAGTGTGTACACAATGGGCTATAAGGTCTAATAATCGACTACAGGTTTAGCTGAGGATGTGTAGAACAGCAATTAAGTCACATAAAGAATGGAAGAGAAGAACAGGTGAAAAGGATAAGAAAGAAAGAAAAAAGATCAAAAGTTCAGTAGAGCTAAACAAAAAACTAAACAAAAACAAACAAAAAAGCGAGAAACACACACACACACTTATACCCCTAAAATAAAATTCTAAGAGGAAAAAAATATTACTAGAAAAAAATTTTTTTTCAAAAAAGGTAAAATTTAAAGATTAAAAAATTTTTTGAGAAAAAAAAATTTTATAAAACGTACAACAAAAAAAAAAATTGTTTGATTTTTTTGGGAAGGGTGGGAAAAATCCTGTGTCTCCCTTGTGTCCCTAACCAGCCTCTTGTTGGAGTTTCTGGTATGCTTGTGTTCCTATGTCTTGGTTAGTTACTTAAGTCAGTTTCTTTGAACAGGCAGAAAAATTCTCTACCATCTTCCTCCCACGTTATTTCAGTGGGAGGAGATGACGTTTTCCTCCAGTTTGGAGATGCTCTGATGAGGCTAGGTTCTGGGTTGAGTTGAGGCCTTTCAGCAAACAGTAGCTTTTCCTGGGGGCTGGTTTGTGAGAAACTCACAGAGCCCAGCCTGGAGCCACTCTCAGGGTTTCTGTTTACTGGATTTCAGTTGATTGTCCAGGCTGCTAAAGGGAGGGGCAGCCTCTGGCTCTGATTACCCAGTGAAGAAAGCCACTCCTTGGGTTGGCACCCGAGCAGGGTGACTTTTCCCTGGGTGGACCTGAGTCTGACAGGTCAGGTTAGGCTCTTATAACCTGCTAAAGATGACTGTATATTTATTCCAGGGCCTGAGTGGGAGCTAGCAGCTCTGTCGAGCTTTGTCGGTATCCAAGATATAGATCTCCGGTACTGGGTGAAGGAGGGCTGGCTTTCCCTCCTCTGCTCCCTGAGAAGGAGTGAGAATGTCAGGCTTCTACTCATGTCGAGTCTTGGTTCTTGGGTCGTCTCTTGTCTGCGAACTGCAGGATGAAGATGTCTGCACCTTGTCAGTTCTTGCTGGTGTTGAGTAGAATCTGCTCGCCCGCTGTGTCTGGCTCCTTTGTCCCAGACTCTCTGTGATTCAGGTATGGTGGCTGCAGTCACCGCCACCACTGCTGCTGCCTCCGCAGCGGCTGCTGGCAAGTACTCAGGGCTGTCTCCTTGCCTGTATTTTCTCTCTCTAGCCTAACTTTCTGTCCTGTGAAGGCACACTTGGTGTGATTCTCTGGCTTAGGACTGTTTATTGAAACTCTAAAACTGCTTTCTTTTTTTTTGGGGGGGGGGGTCCACTCATGGGGCCTGAACTCTGGGCTAGGCGCTGTCCCTCAGCTCTTCAGCTCAAGGCTAGTGCTCTACCACTTGAGCCACAGAGCCACTTCTGGCTTTTTTCTTTTTTGCTTGTGTGGTGCTGGGGAATTGAACCCAGGGCCTGAGGCATGCAAGGCAAGCGCTCTACCAATGAGCCACCTTCCTAGCCCCTCTAAAACCGCTTTCTATGTGAGAGCTTGTTTATCTTCCAGCTTCTCCTCCTCCATCTTCCTGCCTTTTCTTGTGTCTTGGCTAACTTTTTAAAAATACAGATTTTTAAAAAAATAATTTAAAAAAATTAAAAATAATTTTAAAATAAATAGTATTTTCTTGTTTGCTTTTCCGAGGCATGAAATAAGACTGCATTAACATTGTGTGAGTTGAGAGGCTAAATTTTATCAGAATCGAAACAAAATGAAAAATAGATGATTTTAAGATAAATAGCTTGTAGATACATTTTTACCTTGACATACCCACAGAGACATATTTTTTTCTTCTTTTCCTTTCCACGCTGAATCACCTTCAATAAGCAGTTAATGTAACTCAAATGGCTGTGTTTCTTTCAGAAATAGAATAGATCCAAAAAAGTTAGAAAAAGAGAACCAGTATTGGGTAATGCATTCTTTAAAAATAGAAGTCAAATAAATATTAAGCATGATTCCAAAATAATAACAATCAAGTGCTTTTGAAAAGAGAAGACTGTGAGCAGAATATACAAAAAGTGATAGTGCCACAACTACTTCAGGAGCTGCTCTCTGGCATTTAGGATTTCTAGTATATGACAATGTTTTAATCAGGATTAATTGCTTTCCAGGATTAATTTTTTTTAGTTATATTTCATTGAAGAAATATGTTGTTCAAAATTAATGAAAGGATAACAGTTTATAGTAGAAAGAATGCTACACACTTACTTTACATAGCAAAATACCTTTCCATAATATCTGTCTACCTCAAATAACTAATCCCTCAAATGTACATTTGCATTATATGTATATAAGTTTGTAAAATAATCACCTTTCATAATCCAATGAACACAAATATGAAAAATTATCAGATGGGGAAATATATTCAAATGGGTACTTTAATGTCCCAGGTGTAGTTGGAAAGGACATGATGAGGTTAAAACCATCAGAGACATGTAAAGATGCTACATTAGAAAATAAAGAAAACAACAACAACCCAGATTCTATATTTCTGGAAAGCAGAACAGCAAGTAAATGCTTTTTCCACTACAATCATTTGAAAAATATTTTTGTTCTGTAGGTGGCTCGATTTTAATCTAGTGAGACTTCTTTTAAATTTCTGTCCTTTAGAACTGCAAAGTGATAAATATGGATTATTCAAGCCAACTAACGTGTAGAAATATTTTACAGCAAATTTAGATTAGTTAACTAATTCAAACACAGCCTTTTCCTGATGCAACTACAGCGACACCACATTTCCTAGTTTTTGAGAATAAGAAAATGTTGCCCCTGGCTTTGTACACATGTATGATGTGCATACTACTTACGGGCCTTCAATAAAGAAGACTTAAAATTCTAAATAATATTTAAATAAGAGATTTCCTGTCTTTATTTTCACATTTGGGGATCACTAAATACCAAAATTATGTTGAAGGCTAGGGTAAGAATGTGGAAATGAAATCTGTCTCCTAATATTATAAAGATAATTTATGTCAATTTGAGTTACAGTTTCTAAAGTAATAAAAAATAAGGTAAAACAGATACAAAAACTCACTTTTCTCTCCTTCCTAACTTTCCAGCAGCTATTAGAGAATCCAGTAAATATACAGCCATCCCAGGATGGTATAAGATGGTATAGGATCACTAGATGGTCAAAAAGAAGATAACAAAAAATGGTTCCCTTGGAACAATGGGAAACAAAATCTACATCTACAGATTGTGATATAGCTAGAAAATAGTTTCCACTATTCTAAGTCTTTGATATTTTAGGTTCGTTTGCATAGCATCTTTCCACTCTCTTAAGAAATGAACCTTTATTAATACTCAAGTGTTTGCAGCTTATAATCCAGAAACAAAAAATGCTTTTGAATGTAAAGAAGAATGATAGTAAGAGTAATCTAGGCTACTTCTATAGCTATAGCTGATAAATAATAATGATATTGGGGAATAGTCCAATAATTTTGAACTTTTTCATAACTTTACTCTTTTCCAACACGAGAAGTCCTAATCAAAATATGATAAAAATTAATAGAGGATTTTATATTTTTCATTGTTCACAACAAAGTAAATACACATTTCTCTTTGCAAGCCTGACTTTGAAAGAGTCAGACCCTCAAAATTATTATATAGACAAAAGTTTACTGCTTTGACTTAGGTGTTTTCCTGCCTTTGGGTGTTGCTCTCTATTACTTTGGCAACTGCATAGAAAAACAAGATCAATCCATTATGCTTGTGTTGAATTGTTCAAAGTCAAGCTGTCTTCAAACAAAGTTTTCTGTTCCCTTCTTAACTGCTAATTTAAGTTTAATTATGGCTCTTTAAATGCAACAAAACGTTATACTTTAACGTACATTCTCATTGAAATTGATGAAAACAGGAGTGTCTATGATTGCTTAGTTGATAGTTTTCAAGTATTTTCCTTGGCTATTTTCATTATTGCCTTTGTTCCGGTCTTCTAATCAGGAACAGAGTGTTACCCAAAAATATCTTCCTAAGATATAGGATGTTAGATGGATATTAAAGATTTTCATCTCCTTAAAGACTGAAAAGCTCAAAAGACATTTTGCTACTACTGGCATTGTTAAGATGATTTCAATGTTTTGGTTCTTAAACTAAGTGAAATTCATGTGAAATGTTACTTGTTCCAACAATGATTATGGCTTATATTTTTCTGCTCAAATGAAATGAAATGTCTGACTATTTTGGAGGGCATATTTATTTTAGGGTAGGAGGCTTAATTATAGAAAGCCAAGGCATATTCCTAAAACAGGATTGCCTTTCACGTATCACTTAATTATACTTAAAGCATATAAATATAGAAATATTCAAATATGAATTGAGTGACAAATGTGCGATTTACAAAATTGATTCAATGTCAACAATTCCAGAAAGCAATTCTCTATATTTATATAAACTAGTATACCTAGTAAAGATTTAAAAATTGTTAGAATATATTTTTTAACATTTATGTCAAAATATTTGTTTATTTGTAACTGTTTATTTTTAATTTTTATTGGTCGTGGGGCTTGAAATCTGGGCCTAGACATTGTTCTTCAGCTCTTCAGCTTAAGATTAGTGCTCTACCACTTGAGCCACTGCCAGTTTTCTGGTGGTTCATTGGAAATAAGAGTCTCACGGACTTCCTGCCTAGGCTGGCTTTGAACCATGAGTCTCAGCTCTCAACCTTCTTAGTAGCTAGGGTTATAAGCATGAGACACTGGCTCCTAGCTACACAATTATTTTTTACATAGCTATGAAATATTCAGTTATATGTTGTGTAGTGATAAAGCAACATCATATCCATTAATTTCTGCATGTAATATTTCTTTTTAGTGAGAATGCTCAGAAACCTATCTTCTCGCTAGGATGAAATATCTATTCTTAACTATAATCACTTTGCTTCTTGTGGTATACAATTAATATATTAATTTTAGTTCTGGAAGTCTGCTAATTGAAGTTACATAAAACATGAATTGAAAAGTGAAAGAAGTTCATGGTTCCATTACTTGTTTTAAGAAAACAATTATGCCTTTTGTTTCCAATTATATTTCTGTGGAAATGTGTAATATTCATTGATTTAATTGTTAAAATTTATAACAGTTACATTATATCAAGTTGATTCAAACTTGTTTGGTCCTGGGGCTTGAACTTACGCTCCCTAAGATTTGTTGAAATTTTTTAACAATTTAACTATAGTTTTAATGCCAAATTTAAGACTGCTTCATCTCAAAATTGTCAAAACATCTTCCTTTGCCTTACATTTACATCTCTTTTTTTGTTTTATATGCCATGTTTTAATCCTGCTGGAAGTTAACATTTGAATAAATTGTTATGTTTAAGTCAATGTTCACTTTTTAATTTTCCCAAATACTGCCTAACTTATCACCTCTTATTAAAAAGAACGTCATTCCACAAATGTTTGGTTTTACTCCTTATTAAATATTCCTTGATAATATTTATGTGGATCTAATCTGGTGCCCTACAGACCCATTCAGGTGTATAATAATCCTTCCTCTACAAATATAACAATTTTACACTAATATTGGACAGAGAAATATATTCCAGTTTATTTTTCTTTGTCAATGACTCAAAGAGTGCTAGTCAGGTGTTTTTAAAAATTGTCATAAACATAAATAAAACTGTGAAACTGAGTGCTGTTAGATCATGCTTGTAATCATAGCTGCATAGGAGGCTGAGATCTGAGGATTGCGGTTGAAATACAGCTGCAATGGGAATGTCCGTAAGACGCTTATGTCCAATAAACCACCAGAAAACCAGAAATGGCACAGTTGCTCAGTGAGTAGAGCATTCACTTTGAAATGAAGAGCAGAAGCACAGCGCCAGGATCAGATTTCAAGCCCCATGAATGACCAAAAAAAGGGGCAGAGACAATTTATATCTTTTCTCAATTGTATCCTCCAATCGACAAAAATTATGTCTCCATTTATTTAGATTTTTGCTTTTATATTCAGCATTGTATAATTTTCAATGATGGTGAGTAAATAGCCCTTTAACACATTTTGACAATGTGTGAAGGTAGCACAAAGGAATTCACAGAAAACAGTTGAAATATAAAGGGCAATGGGAATGGAGAATGCCAGAAATGGGTTAATCAGGCTCTTCATCAATATGTGAGAGTGTAAGATATTTCAACAAGGTATCTTCATATAATTAATATACACCAATTAATAACTATCTTCCAAAGGCTTTGGTATTCAAGTATGACATAAAGGATAAATACACATTCTGTGGTGAAATGAAAGAAAGATAGATAAGAAAATGCATACTTATAATGATTGTGTAAATAAACTAAGAAATTCAGTCAACATTCTGAGGGCTCATGGCTCATTGGACTCGAAGGTTGCTGGTATCTAAGATAATTCTAAAATGTTAGACTTGATCCTATCTTTAAAACTGCTTAATACTATTGCTTTTTGAGTCAGTATTCTTTTTCTTGTTGCTAGTTGTGGTAGTGGTTCTGGGCCTTGAACCCTGGGCCTGGGCCCTGTCCCTCAGCTCTTCCACTCAAGGCAGAGCTCTACCACTTGAGCCATAATACCACCTCCGGCTTTCTGGTGTTTTATTAGAGATAAGAGTCTCATGGACTTTTCCTGCACAGGCTGGCTTTGAACCATGATCCTGAGATCTCAGGCTCCTGAGTGCCTAGGATTACAGGTGTGAGCCACCAGCGCCTGGCTCCTCTTTACAATATCTTCAACATGAAATAAAATAAAGTAAAATCAATAAAGGGCATGTTTGGCAAATAAAGTAAAACGATAACTTACAGACAAATGAAAATAACACTATATGTATATGTATATATACATGTATGTACACATCTGTATATTCTTATATATGTATACATATATAGGTATTTGAATATATACACATATAAGTATGAATACATGCATATGTACATGTAGTCTGTACACATATATATTTATTTAAATAGACTTGAATCAGAAATATATTAAGAGCATATTAATGCCAATGAAATTCTTTAACCATCCTGAAAAAGTTATTCAAAAATCCAAATACATATCTCTATAGTAATATAACAACAATCAAGGAACATATGGAAAGATCATAACCTAGACAATGCATACATATAGAGATTAGTGGAAATAGAAACAATAAGATAGCCCTGCACAACCATTATGTTGAAATTGCAATCCTTATACATTGGTGATTGGCACTTAAAATGATATAGTCAGTTTCTTAAACATACTGGAAATCTTTAAGACATTACACATAGAATTGTCTCTATGATCCAGCATTTTGAATTATAATTTTATATACAAAATAGATTCCAACATATGTCCAATGAGACATATGTACAAGAATATACATTGCAAAACCCTTCATAATAACATATAATAAAACATTGAAATGTCCATTGAGGATGTTATTCCAATATACACATGCATACAAAACAATATGCTCTATCCATGAATAAAATTTACAGGGACTTACTTTGGAAATAGTCATATTACATGGGAGAAATGGATAAAATAGACTACATTTTCTAATTATATGAGGTTTTTAAAATTGGCACATCTGTAGAGGTAGAATATGAAATAATAGCTGCTCAAGGGGAGAGTAGGTGGAAATGATGACAGGAAATGACTATTAATAAATATTTAAGTATTTTGAGAGGGTAGTAATGATAAAATGTTCTTACTCCAACTCTTTAACATTCTAAGAATCATTGTACTTTATCGAGGAATTAAAGATTGCATTTGCATTAACCTTAGGAAAATTTTTAGAATAGTAGTGTGTGAATCTGAGTGATAATTTAGAATTTAAAATCACAGAATTCTATAATGCACAACTTTAGAATGTTGATGAATAAGACTATCAAGAAAATATGATCTGTGATATATCCTCTGAGTGCCTATACAAGACATTAAGAGCCAATGAATATTCTACAAATTCATGTAAATTGAGCTATGAGATAGGGTTGAGAAGGATGAGGGATAATGATCATCAAGATGCATTGTATTGGCCATGGAATGTGGCTTAGTGGTAGATGCTTGCCTTGCATGTGTGAAGCCCTGCGTTTGATTTCTCAGTACTACATAAACAAAAAAGCAGGAACTGGCACTATGAAACAAGTGATAGAGTACTAGCATGAGGAAAAGAAGCTCAAGGACATTTCCAAGGCATGAATTCAAGCCCCAAGACTAGGCAAAAAAAAAAGTGCATTTTATTAAGCCGGGCACTAGCGGCTCACGGCTGTAATCCTAGATAATCAGGAGGCAGAAAATTGAGGTTTGAAGCCAGCCCAGGCAAGAAAGTCTGTGCTATTATTATCTCTAATTAAATCTCAGAAAAATCAGAAAGTGCTGCTGTGCCTCAAGTGATAGAGTTCTAGTATTCATCCAAAGGAGCTCAGGGACAGCCCCCAGGCCCAGAGTTCAAACCTCAGGAGAGGAAAAAGAAAATAAAAAAACCTCACTATACAATGTTAATATACTGCTTTGTAAAACAGCAAGTCCCACACAACTACTTTAAGTTAATTTAAAAAATGATAAAATACAAGTCATTTTGGAAACCAGACAAAGATAGTATATACGGGACAAAGTAAATGTTATATCATGCAGTTTGTGTTGAATTTTGTTCTATAGTCTTCTTAAATCACTTATGAAATTGACAATACTGCCAATTATAGGTCAATTTCCTTGAGGAACAGTTTATATTCTGCTGTCTTGTATACGAAATCATAGAGGTGATTTTTTGCCATGTATTGACCTATATCTGATATTTTAAAGTAGATTTGTCCTCATATAATATTAATTTAATCAATCATTTCATTAGGGTGATGTTGGTTAGATTTTTTCCAGTAAATTTTATCCCTTATAATAAATGAGAGCATGGTATGACAGTCTCCTATTAATATGAAAATATGATTTATAAAATCAACTTAAAAGGGGGAAAGATTAAACTTGACTTCTGATTTTAAATATTTCAGATTATGTTTCTTATCCTCATTGATTGGACTGGTGGTGGGACAGTACCCCATGTCAAGAATACGTGTTGGAAAATGTGTATTCATGAAAGCTAGGGAGTAAAGAAGAAGAAGAATAGGACTGGGAGAGGGAGAAGGAGGAAAAGGGAAGAGAGAGAGGGAGAAGGAAAAGAAGAAGAAGGAGACAGAGAAGAAAAAGCAGGAAGAGGAGGAAAGGACTTGATCTTAACACCTTTGATCACAAGTTCTCAGTGACCAAATCTCTACAACTCTGTCCACATGAAAAGTTTCACCTCTTTATGGCAACTTAGTGAAAGCTAATTATTAATCTCAATCTTTTATGATTTCAGATTTAATTTCTAGAGTGGTGGGTAGGTATTTCTATACATTGTGATAACTTCTGTTCCTAAATTTTTAATTGAATTAATCAAAGAAGCTATTTGGCATGGAGGTGGTTTGGTTATACCATTGCTGGAAAAATATTTTGAGTGCAAATACATTTTATTTAACAGATAAGGAAGCTTCGGAGATTTCATTTTGTGACCTTCAAAAATGACTATTTCATCTAACTCAAAATTGCTTTAATTTTTCATAATTTTATGACATTTCTATTCAAGTTTTTGTCATCTATAGTTAGGTTGATGCTTTCTAGTTGAAGGAAAAATAAATACGATCACAATCATTTATTTCTTAATTATTCTATAGAGTAGGAATAATATGAATTTCCTACCATTCAAAAATGTTATATTCAAGTCTATAGGAATAATTGCATAAGTCATGGAATATCTTGCTTTATCTCATACGGAGATTGATTCAATTTCTAAAAATCACTGTTGACATAAACTACATGAAATTCCGTGTTTCTCTGAAATGTCTCAGTAATCAAACCTCAGAAATATATAACCAGTAATTAAGATTTTTATATACTCAAAAAATGTATGAATCTATATTTTACGTCAAAAAAGTTTAGGTTTAAAAGAAGAGAAAATCATGTGACCACAGTAGATAATATTTCATTTAATGAAAAAGTACTTCATTCACCCTGACACAACCTATTGCTTTTAGCTTACATGAGAAATTTGATTAACAATCCCTTCATCACTTTTGAATATTAGAGTATTTTAATTTGTTCAAAGATTCTGTCATTTAAACCTTTGAGTGTATATTTTTTCATAAAAATGAAAACTTTTTTTCACACTGCAGGTTCAGATTCAATAACTAAATAAATATCTAAATGTTAATTTGTTAAATTGAGCCTTTAGAATTCAAATGATAAAAAATTTATTTTATTCTTACATATATTATATTAGTGCTGAATATGGGTATCTCAAGGTTGTAATCCTCACTACTCAGGAAGCTGGGGTTCAAAGCCAGACTTGACAACAAAGCTATCATCTTATAAATATGTTAGAAACAATTACAAGAAAAAAACATTTGAATACTTATTTGGGGGTCCATTGCAACTAACATGAACTTATCTGACCTTTGCTGCTTGTCTCAGACATGTCCCTTCCCCACTGCTTTCATTGTATTTGATGTTGGTATAATTTGTGAAGTGGAATGGAAAAAACAAATGGTTTAAATAAGGATAGAGGTGAACCCATTGCAAGTATGAGGTGTAAAAATCGTTATGTTGAATAACGAACTTTACAACTTTGGCCAGGTGAGGGGCGGAGGGGGGATAGATGGGAAGGGTTGGGAAGGGGAAACAAAGGAGGAAGCAATAATGCTTGTTAAGAAATGTACTCATTACCTTGCTGAGGTAATTATAACCCTCTGTACGGTATTTTCACAATAAAAAATAAAAAAAATTTTAAAAAAGCCAGACTTGGCAAGAGTTTGTGAGTCGCATCTCAATTAATCACACACACACACACATCAAAACACACGCACACACACACAAAGCCGGAAGTGGAGTTGTGGCTCAAATATTAGAGCAATGTCCTTGCTAGGAAAAAAATCAAGGGATAGGTCTGGAGTTCAAATCACAATAACAACACACACACAATATTATGTATAAATTCTTATTTTAGTTGGAAGAAATAGACAATATAATGGAAAGTAATATTTGTTACGTATCCTGAAATTTTGTGAATACGTTTTTATTACAATTTGTCTTAAGATATAACTTAGGTTATTAATATTAATATAGTATATTTATAATTACTCATAATACCTTGGAGTATAACAGTTGGTATTTTTTCTATAGCCATAAGAAATAGTCTGAGTAAAAGAACGAAAGGAAGAAAGGAAGAAAAAGAAGGAAAGAAAGAAGGAAAGAAAAGGAAGGAAAAGAGAAAGAGAGAGAGGGGTAGGTATGGAGGGAAGGAGGAAAAAGGGAAAGAAGAAAAAAAGGAAGGAAGGAAAAAAAGGAAAGAATTAAGGAATTAAGGAACAAAGAAACGAAGGAAGGGAGGGAGGAAGGAAGGGACAAACAATTTAATTTAAAAATGTGCTATGTAGCCCGACGTAAACTTTTAATTAACCCTTTAGTAAATGCAAGTTTGCAATTTTCATTTCTCTGCATGTTCCCCATGCATGAATGAAACCAACAAATGAAGGTTCAGAAATAACCAGGTAAATCTGTTTACATCTGTAGTAAATATGTATGCAAATCTTTTTCTCATTTTCCATACATCATCAAATAACTATTTGCAAACATTTCACATTTAGTTATAAATATTCTAAAAATTGAGGTAACCAAGGGATTTTAATATATTATATAATGTGAATACTAGTAATTATAATGCTATTAATATTAGTCTTCATGTTATATTCATTGTAACATTTTTATTATGTATTTTATCAGAGAAATTAGCATACTCTGATTTTGGTGTTCGTGGGAGTCCTAATAGCGGACAGTAATTAAAATGAAAGGAGATTTGTATTTGTTGGCACAAATGACTATTTCTGAAAGCAATTAACTCATTCCAGATTGTTCAAATACATCAGAAGGGCCTTAGAAAGGCTGTACCACGTTAACATGGTTACCTATGATGTGATTCAAGAGCCACTAAAAAATCATACTTCATTTTGCCTTCACTATAATTATTCCCATTGTAAGAAGAATCACTCACATACTTTACATGATATAATCTTGTCCTTAAGTTATTATGTTCTATGAAATAATATCCAAATGATACACTACACTGAGTTAAAGAAAAAGTTGCAAAATGTATTGGATATTGTAACTCCTTCCGATTACACGTATTGAAATTCTATTCCCGTGTCTGATGACATTAGAATCAGTCTTTCAGAGATGACCCTGCAATAATGACCCTGATGAAAGAAGCCCAATATAACTAGTCTGCCATGTGAATGTCCAGCAAACAGATTATAATGAAAGTAGACCCCCATAAGACAAAGATTTGCTTTGAATAACCATTTTTAAAATCAATGTTTAAGCTTCTGGAGTATGGATAATATACTCCTGATGTTTTTATGCCACTTACTTTGAAATATTTTAAGAGCCCAATGGCTGACAAAAAGCAAAGTTTTGATTTAAATTTCACAAATTCTGATAAAAAAGATTAATAAGGTTTTATTATTTGAATTTTATTCTCCAAGTCTCCAGGTTTTTAATGGGAATTGAATTGAGGTTCAACTCTCTATTCAACTATCAAAATTAATTTTTTGAATATTTTTATTATCTTTAGTTGTACAAAGGAGTTGCCATTCACTGAAACAGTGTATGGATACAGTGCATCTTGATCAATGTCACCCCTTTCAACACTCTCATCCACCCCTACCAATCACCCCCAATCCTTATGTATCTCAATATTATGTTATGGAATTTCTTGCAATTTAACAAAGCAGTTTATGTGTACAATGCAACTGGAATTGTGTTACCACTTCAACATCTTCAACCCCGTTTCACACTACCCCTTGCTTTGTATATTTCAATCCTGGGAAGTATACAATGGATTCTTGCCTGTATTCTATCCTTTTCCCCTTCAATTTCCTACCCCACTCACATTGCAACCCACTATGCTCTTTTGCACTACACATTTAATAGTATTTATTTTGTTGGGCTTTGACTTAGCATTTAAGAGAATTATGAAATTTTCACTCTCCATCGACTCTGACACTTCAGATAATTCATTTGTACCTCTTTGCATACCATCCAGTGTGTTTACTTTTACATTTATAGACACTCCTATATACGAAAAGTGAGGAAAGTCATGCAAACTAAGTTTCTCTGGGTCTGCTTTATTTCACTTAATATTATTTCTTAATTTAATTTAATTTTTTTGTGAACATACTGTACAGAGGGGTTAAAATTACATGGGCAGGATAATGCGTACATTTCTTAACAAGCATTGCAGCCTCCTCCTTTGGTTTACCCTTCACATCCCTTCCTAGCCTCCCCCCTCCCCCTCCAGTCCGAAACCTTCCACCCCCTTTCCCCAGCCCACCCCCCCGCACCGACGTTGTAAATCTCGTTTTGGATATGAAAACTTGTACTTCTCATTGTTGCAACAGGTCCACCTGTATCCTTAAATGACTTGTTTTTCCCCATATACTAGATATTGCAAATAAGGGAAAGCATGTTTCTTTGGGCCTGGCTTACTTCACTTAATAAAATTTTTTCCCAGTTTTTCCATTTCCTAACAAATGGGGCAATGTCATTCTTTCTGATGGAGGCATAGAATTCCATTGTGTATATATACCACATTTTCTTGATCCATTCATCTACTGAGGGGCATCTGGGTTGGTTCCATATCTTAGCTATGGTAAATAATGCTGCAATAAACATAGTTGTGCTGGTAGGTTTAGAGTGGTCTTGTTTGGAAATATTTGTGTAAATGCCTAAAAGTGGGATTGGTGGGTCATAGGGGAGCTCTATGTGAAGTGTTTCCAGGAACCGCCATAGCGCTTTCCAAAGTGGTCGAACAAAGTTACATTCCTACCAAGAATGAAGTAAGTTTCCCTTCTGTCCACATCCCCTCCAGCATCTGTTGTTGTTGAGTTCTTGATTTTTGCCATTCTAAATGGAGTGAGGTGGTATCTCAATGTTGTGTTGATTTGCATTTCTTTTATGGCTAGGGAGGTTGAGCATTTCTTCATGTGTCTATTGGCCATCCTTCTTTCTTCTTCAGAGAAGTTTCACTTTAAGTCTTCAGCCCACTTATTTATTGGGCAGTTGTTTCTTTGAGGATTTGTCGTTGGGGGATTTAATTTTTTGAGTTCCAAGTATATTTTAGATATGAGACCCTTGTCTGTTGTATGACTAGTGAAGATCTTCTCCCAATCCCTGGGCTTTCTATTGATCTTGCTAGCTATGTTCTTTGCCATGCAGAATCTCTGCAACTTCATGCAATAACATTTGTCCAAATTTTCTTTGATTTGTTGTGTTTCCGGGTCTCTATTCAGAAAATTTCGGCCTGAGCCAAGGAGACCTAGGGTTTCTCCTATTCCATCATGCAATGTTTTCAGAATGTCTGCTTTGACTTCGAGGTCTTTGATCCATTTGGAGTTGATTCTGGTGCAGGGTGATATATAAGGATCTAGCTTTACTTTTCTCCAAGTAGTTAACCAATTTTGCAAGCACCATTTACTGAAGAGGCTGTCTTTCTTCCATTCTATTGTTTTAGCTCCCTTATCAAAGAATAGATGGTGATAAGTCTATGGGTTCATTTCTGGGTTTTCAATTCTATTCCATTGGTCCTGAGGTCTGTTTTTATGCCAATACCTAGCTGTTTTGATTACTATTGCTTCATAGTAGAGTTTGAAATTTGGTATTGATATTCCTCCAGCAGTGTTCTTTCTGTTGAGGAGCGTTTTTGCTATTCGGTGTCTTTTATTGTTCCAGATGAATTTTTGGTTTGACTCTTCTATTTCCTTGAAGAAAGAGCTTGGAATTTTGATAGGTATCGTGTTGAATTTGTAGATAGCCTTGGGAAGTATTGCCATTTTCACGATGTTAATCTTTCCAATCCAGGAGCATGGGAGTTTTGCCATTTTTTAAGTTCTGTGTTGATTTCCTTTTTCAAGATTTTAAGGTTTTCATCATGGAGGTCCTTCACTTCTTTGGTTAGGTTAATTCCTAGGTATTTTATTTTTGTGGGCCTATTTCAAATGGAGTTGCTTTCCTAATTTCATCCACACTTTTCTCATTGTTGTCATACAGAAAAGCCATTGATTTTGGGGGGTTCATTTTATATCCTGCTACTTTGCCAAAGTTTTGAATCAGCTTGAGTAATTTGGGAGTGGAGTCTATGTGATCTTTAAATACCAGATCATGTCATCTGCAAAGAGGGAGAGTTTCATTTCTTCTTTCCCTATTTGGATCCCCTTTATGTCTGTATCTTGTCTTATTGCTGTAGCTAGGCATTCTAATACTAGATTGAAGAGAAGTGGAGAGCGTGGACATCATTGTCTTGTTCCTGAGTTAAGAGGAAATGGCTTTAGTTTTTCACCATTAAGTGTAATGCTGGCTGTAGGTTTGTCATATACAGCCTTTATTGTACTGAGAAATGTTCCATGGATTCCTAATTTTTCCAAAATCTTCATCATAAAGCGGTATTGGATCTTGTCGAATGCTTTTTCTACATCTATTGAGATAACCATGTGGTTCTTATTCTTTCTCTTGTTGATGTGATGAATAATATTAATTGATTTGAGTATATTGAACTAGCTTTGCATCCCTGAAATGAATCCTGTTTGATCATGGTGTATGATCTTTTGGATGAATTGTTGAAGTCGATTGGCCAAAATTTTGTTGAGAAGTTTTGCATCAATGTTCATCAAAGAAATGGGTCTATAGTTCTCTTTCTTTGATGAGTCCCTGCCTGGTTATGGGATGAGGGTTATGATGGCTTCATAGAATGTGTTCGGTAGTGAACTTTCTCGTTCAATTTCATTGAAGAGTTGGAGGAGTATTGGTGTGAGCTCTGCTTTGAAGGCCTTGTAGAATTCTCCTGTAAAACCATCTGGTCCTGGACTTTTCTTAGCTGGAAGGTCTCTTATTGCTATTTCTATTTCAACGCTTGATATGGGCCTGTTAAGCTGGTTTAACTCATATTGGCTTAGTTTTGGCATGTCAATGTTTGCTAGGAAAAGGTCCATTTCTCTCAAGTTCTCAAACTTAGTAGCATAAAGTTTTGAGAAGTATTCCCTTATAATGTTTTGAATCTTCGTTGTTTCCGTGGTGAGGTTTCCATTCTCGTCTCTGAGTTTATTTATTTGAGTGTGTTCTCTTCTTTTTCTGATAAGATTTGCTAAGGGTCTGTCAATTTTGTTAGTTTTTTCGAAGAACCAAATCTTTGTTTTGGTGATTATATCTATAGTTTTTTTGGATTCTAATTAATTTAATTCTGATTTAATTTTAATTATTTCTTTTCCGCATACTGGATTGGGGTTTATCTTGCTGCTCTTTTTCAAGGAGGTCATTAAATTGTTGGTTTCAGATCTCTCCAATTTGTTGATGTAGGAGCTTAGAGCTATAAACTTGCCTCTGAGTACTGCTATTGCTGTGTCCCAGAGAAGCTCGTAATTTGTGTGTTCATTTTTGTTGAATAGCATGAACATTTGAATTTCCTTTCTAATGTCTCCCATGACCCACTTGTGATTCAGCAGTGTTTTGTTCAGCCTCCAGGTGATACCAGATTTTCTTTGGTGTCTTTTGTTGTTGAGTACTAATTTTCATCCCTTGTGATCAGAGAGAATGCAAGGTATAACTTCAATGTTTCTGAATTTGGACAAGTTTGCTTTGTGGCCTAAAATGTGGTCTATTTTAGAAAATGTTCCATGTGCCGCTGAGAAAAACGTGTATTCCAATGCTGCTGGGTGAAATGTTCGGTAGATATCTGTTAAATCTAGTTGATCTATGCAGCTGTTTAGATCTGCAGTTTCTCTGTTGAGTTTTTGCCGAGTTGATCTATCTAGTGGGGAGAGTGGTGTGCTAAAATCCCCAACAATTAATGTCTTTGGAGTTATATGGGATTTGAGGGAAAGTAGTGTTTCTTGGATAAATTTTGGTGCTCCATTGTTTGGCGAGTAGATATTTAGAATTGTAATATCCTCCTGAAAGAGAGATCCCTTAATTAGTATGTAGCGACCTTCTTTATCTCTTCTCACGAATTTTAATTTGAAGTCTATTTTATCTGATATTAGGATTGCAACTCCCTCCTGTTTATGGGGGCCGTTTGCTTGGTAGATTTTGTTCCAGCCTTTAACATTGAAAATGTGTTTGTTTTTACGGGCAAGTTATGACTCCTGAAAGCAGAAGATAGAAGGGTCTTGTTTTTTAATCCAACTAGACAGTCTATGTCCCTTAATTGGACAGTTCAGTCCGTTAATGTTAAGAGAAAGGGCTGAGAGGTATTTGGGAGTTCCTTCCATGCTATCCACCTTCTTGGGGGTTGTGAATACTGGGTTCTTCCTATGGTTCTTGGATTCTCAGTTTGGGTGCAGTTTCTTGGCCTTTATTGTGGTCTTGTTGGTTTTCTATGTGTAGGACATCTTTAAGAATCTTTTGTAGGGCTGGTTTGGTGGAGATGTATTGTTTCAATTTTTCTTTGCTATGGAAGGTTTTTATTTGGCCTTCAGTTATGAAGGAGAGTTTAGCTGGGTACAGTATTCTTGGTTGATAGTTGTTTGTTTTTAGGGCATGGCATACATCATTCCAGGCTCTTCTTGCTTTGATTGTCTCTGTTGAGAAATCTGAGGTGATTCTAACTGGTTTTCCTTTATAGGTGATTAATCTTTTCTCCTTGACACACTTAAGGAACTTTGCCTTGGTCTGAGTTGATCCTGTGTGGATTATAATGTGACTGTGGGATGTCCTATTCTGGTCTGGTCTGTTTGGAGTTCTAAAAGCTTCTTATATCTGAATAGGCCTATCTTTTTGCATGTTTGGGAAGTTCTCTGCTAGGATCCTGTTAAACAAATTTCCTAGGCCATTAACTTCTGTTTCTAGGTGCTCCTCTGCACCCATTATCCTTAGATTAGGCCTTCTGATGGTGTCTTCCAAGTGTTGGATAGATCTATCATATTTCTTGGACTTGTCTTGGATCGTTGTATGTTCTTTCTCTATAATATCTAGGCTGTATTCAATCCCTGAGATTCAATCTTCTGCATGGAATAATATGATTTCATATTAACATATTTTTACTATTTGTAATAATTAACTCTGTTTAATATGGTAATATCAATATTCCAAATGTGTGTATGTTGTGTGTGTGTGTGTGTGTGTGTTAATGTGGGTTTTTTGTGTGTGTGCTTTGGGTGTACGTTGTAATGTTTGGGCGATCACACCATTGCTTCACACATGCTATGCCAATGTTTTACCATTGGGCTATAGTATTTTAAATTATTACTTTTAAATTTTCATTTCCTATTACTTCAAAATCATATATGATAAAATATGATCCATCTTCTATCCACGTTAGCAATTTTTATTGTTATTTACAATATTTCTACTGCCTTTCCACTTCCAAACTCTTGTGTTTGTTATTGATAAAGGTTTATTTTGCTTCTTTTCTCTCTTCATTCTTTTTCCCTTTAGAGTTTACCTATCCTTTCTTTTATTTCTTTGGAAATTAATTATCATCTTCCTATTACAATTTCTTTACGTTGTAACAGGTTTATACAATGCTTTATTTTCTATTTTATTATCTATTTTTCCCATGTTCTCTGATTCTCAGTCAAAACTACTAGGTGGATTAAAACGAAACTTGATTCAGGACACCTTATATTCCTCTTTCTCTTCTCTGAAGTCTTTCTGTTTTTTGAAACACAGTACCAATGACATACAGCTCCTATGTGGTCCATCATTCTATCCCCTCTCACTCTCTTCTGCTGTGCAACGTTATCTAAATCTTAACTCATTCCTAAATTAATTTTAGAAAACAAATATAGTCTTAGAGCAAACTAGCCTTGGAATAGATTTCTTAATTGTTTTGAAAGTACAAAAGAATTGATAATCCTTTGCATTGGAAATCATTTTAAAATGTTTATCACTTATTATAATTCATATACCAAGCAAGAATAATTTTATATAATCATTACAAATATCATTTTATTACTACTGTAAACTAGAATTAAAGTCCAATCCCAATCTATTACCCAAATCTCATTATTCTTAATTCCTAATCATCACCTAAATATCTTAAACAATCTAAATAGTCTTGTCTTTAACATAGATGTAAATATTCTATACTTTTACTTAACATTTTCCAGGGGCATGTATTCATGTTTCTAAGAAATGTTCACAGCAGTTAAAATTTGCTTTTGTGAAATTAATGTGATACATTTTGTTGTTGTTGTTTGCAAGACTTTGGCATTGTCCCCAAAGTTTTTATGCTCAAGGACAGCACTCCAAAACTGGAAGCACAGAGCTAATTCCTGTTTTTAGTGATTAATTGGAGATAAGACTCTAACAAGTACTTTTCTGTCTGGGCTAGTTTCGAACACAATTCTACGATCTCAGAACCCAGAATAGCTCAAATTATAAGCGTGTCACTGGCACTTGGTTTGATGTATTTTTTAAATTTTAATTATGTTTTAAGATGTATTTTTCACTATAATGTACATCATTCTACACAGAAATTTAAATATATGTACATATTTCTGATGACAAATAATCTCTAAAAATCTATATCTTTCTGCACATAATGTATATATAGATATATATGTATATGTATTTCTGAAGACAGACTCCCTCTAAAATTTTTATGCTACTATTTTGACCTTTTTCATTTCAAAGATATACAGTCTTTATCTAAAAGTTCCTGAGAATAAAATAACTAATACTTGATTTGAAAGTAGAGTTTATTACTTTAAAGGAAATTTTAGATATGCACATGATATTGTAGTAACATTTAGAGTATATCACTTGAAAAAAGTTCTGTTCAAACTCTTAAATATTTGTGTGTAGTGACGGAGAGAGAGGAAGTTAATTCATACTGGTTAGGAATTTGTAATGCTTCAAAACTCTATTCCATAATTTGTTAAAAGCACATAGTCAAGCTACCTGATATGGTTTAGTTTTTTTTAGTTTCTTTATTTGTTCAAAATTTTAATATGGATGTATGCACAGTGGTAACATT
Source organism: Dipodomys spectabilis (assembly GCF_019054845.1). Classification (NCBI taxonomy): domain Eukaryota; kingdom Metazoa; phylum Chordata; class Mammalia; order Rodentia; family Heteromyidae; genus Dipodomys; species Dipodomys spectabilis. The sequence continues at coordinate 416,556 of NW_024871314.1, read as the reverse complement.
AAAATTATTAATCAAAAGACAAATAATAGCAACGTCATAGACACATACCAGACTTTCAATAATTAGCACTTATGATGCTAATAACTTTGGTGAGGATGATGACCACAGTGTAGCCTGATGATGACTTATTTTTATTTCTGCATGAAAAAAATTGTGATTTTAAACCAACAAACTGAATTTGACTCTTTTCTTATTTGTAAGGTAAGATGGAAAATGTAAGGACTCTTCACTTTTCTTTTTTCTTGCTCTAGAATTCAACAAATTCATTCTTCAATATTTCTGGTAGATTATATCCATTTACAGATGAGAAATGTAATGCCAACAGACAATGTAGTGAGTAATTAATGATACTAGAATTTGTGTCTGAGATATTCACTCTGTGTGCTTACATGGAGCAGTAATTTGGTGATGGAGAGGAACAATATGAAAGTCTATGGGGAAAAAGCATACTATGTAAGCAGTTGTTTTAGGACAAAGTGACCAATGATGAGTATTTGAAACAGGCCAGTTTCAGTTGCATAAAAAGGAGTACATAGAAATTATATTAGTGACAGAAACAGAAAATCTTGATCATTCATCTTATCTAACAGACGGAAGTAGAAGAGTAAGAAGAAATCTAAAGTGCTTCCACGTCTCTGGCTGGCAACCATGTTAGTAATATTCTTGGTGATAAGGACTACAGGTGGAAATGATGGATTTAGAGGAAAAAACTCTCTGATAGTTCTAAAATTTATGTTAAACAGATGCATAGATAAGTCTTTTTAGACATCATTAAAATATCCACGAAAAAAAACAGATTTAGAGAGGTAAACGAGGGAACAAATTGTCAGGAAGATACTGAAGGAAATACGCTATTTGGATTTGAAAACTAAAAGGACATAGACAAGTTCAATAAGAACAGTGTTTTGGTGAAAGTCATATTAATAAAATTTTGAGATATGAATGTGAAGCCATAAAATTCTGGATCCATGAATTCAACAGATCCTGTTGATTTAAAATATTGAGAACAAATTCTTTTATCCTGACCTTAGAAGAATTATACAAATATAACTGTCATGATCTTTACTTAGAGGAATTCTGTGAATATTTTTGAAGAGTTTGTTTAGCCAGGTGATTATAGATTGATCTACAGCACAGATAAGACTAATTTGTCTACAGTTTCAATGAGTGACCCATGTATCCATTCAGTTTGGGATTTTATTGAAATATCTTTAGATATGTTTGGATATTTTATCAGCCTATTCATTATAAATGTAAGACAAGTAACACTGATGTTACTGATGTTACTGAACAGTCCTGGAATTGATTCTTCGTTAGAATAGAAAATGCCTGATTGACACATCATAACTGACATATATTCTATTTAAATCTAGTTCTTGTTAGGGATATCTCCATGCTGAAATAACCCTGTCAATCAACATGCCACAAATTCTTATATGTAGGAAGTACTCTTATAAACTTTAAATGTTTATTGAACGGGAGAGTTCAGACATTACCCTTACCACTAGGATTAAATGCCTAAAAAGATAAGACATTTTTCTTTAATGCCTTTCTTTCATTTTCTCATCCATATTTGCAATAGGGAAGGATTCTGATGTAACAATAATAAAATGGTGACTTGTATTAACACAGTATCTAAGATCCAGTGTTAATTCGGATACTTACTAATAAGCTCCAGGTTTTGTGGATATTTATATTTCTCCTGGGTAAACTAATGAGCTCCAAGAAAATGTCCCTAAGGAGCCTTTCAATTCTAATATCACTGTTTGTCTCAAAATGCTTTAAATTCTATGCCCTCTAATGTGAGCATAGGGTTATAATGTGGAACTATTCTCCTCAGAGAGTGAGTACTACCCTATTGCTTAACATGTACAAAGTACCTTCATACATAGACTGGGCATGTGCAAACAAGAAGTGGTAGTTGAACAATGTTCTTAGCAGTTTTTACAGATGAAATGGAAATAGAGCAACCATGAACTCAAAAGGAATGTGCAAAAAAAGACAAAGGCACAAAGTAGAATGTGACAAGGAATTGTTGAAGTATAATTTCAAATAATCTGCTCATGTGTGAGGGTGTGTTCAAAGCACAACTTCAGAAAATGTAGTTGGATATCTTGGGAGAAAAAACTACTTTAAACTATTCTGGGATAATTGTACAATTAGAAGCCCCTTAGTCTACCTCTAATCAGCCACATCATCAACTTAGGCACTATTTTCCAAGTGCAAAGTGAGAAAAAGAGGGCTCATCACAGTTAGTGTTCAGGTTGAAATAATGGCAATCCCATACCTTTTCTTATGTCTTCATTTATTTAGGAGCATTAAAGTAGGAAAAAGCCAAGTAAACATTTTGCATGTACCTAAATTAAGTGCGACGTATTATATTGATCTCTTTTTAACTTGGAAGAAATAGATTATGTCTTTTATACTCTAATTTGGGACAATGATCTGCTGTCAGTTATTTTCTTCTCTTCCCCTTCTTTTGCCCTTCCACTTACATAATTATTATTTAAAGAGACATACCTGAGCTTTCATTTCTAAATTCTTCAAAATTATCTCAACTACTTCATACGTCTGGCAACCTCCTATGTCTTTCTCAAGGGAATATTTTATCACTACCATTTTTATTCTATATGATATTGGATATCTTCCTGCCTAATTCAGTGCAAGATATAGATAGACTCATTCAGATATCTCAACACATGCCACCATAAAATCCTGACTTAGAAATCATGATGTTAGAATGTCTGGGGAAGTGGCATCTGTCATTTTTGAATGACCCTAAGTGATACTTACATGCAATCATGTTTTAAACCAATATGCCACTCAGTTGATGAACGAATTGACAAAATGTGGTACACACACACACACACACACACACACACACACACACACACACGGTGGAATTCTATGCTTCTAAGTCATAAGGAAATGGATAGACTTGGAAATATCCTACTAAGTAAAATAAGCAAGACACAAAGAGACTCCATGGTTTCTCTCATTTGTAATAAGTAGGAAATGTCTAGGATAGTCCTAGCAGATGAGCCGAATGTCTCAATAGTTATGTATATATGACCATATAAGATAATGCTGAGCAAAATAAACTCCTAGATATGGAAACAGAGGTTTTTCTTTGTGGTTGTTGTTTTTGATGTACAATGTGATTTCTTTTTCTTTGTGTTTACCCCTATGGTTTATCCCCTACTATATTTGATTTTGGGATCCTGTGTATTGTATATACATATATCTTAATTTGGCAAGAGAAGAGGAACAACAAAATGGCGAGACAAAGGGCAAAAGACAAACCAGTGCAATAGCAATACTCACAAGACTTGTTGGAAATTTACATTACAACTTGTAAGGGGTATTGGGGTGAAGGAAAAGTATGAGAAAAATGAGGGAGGAGGTAAAAAGTTCGACATGCTATATATTTACTACCTTACAATTACTGCAACCACTTCTATATATCACCTTGACAATAAAATTAAATTAAAAAATAAGCTACATAAAATATAATTTCACTATATTGATATAGTAAATATTACTCTATGTGGATTACCTTTTTAAAAAATGAACACTATTTGTCTTCTAATTTGTATTAATTACCCCTTTCTTTATCAGATGGTCATCAACTTGAACGTTATCAAACTATACAAATTTTTCAGAATATACTTGCCATTATTTTGGAAAAAACACATTATTTTAGTATTGTCATACTAAAACAGAAAACAGTTCAATTCTTTGGAAACTCCTAACTTTTAAAACTGACTAATTGTTAAGAGGACAAAATATATGTATTTTTCAACATTCCTGTAACTACTAACTACTCATTTTCAAATTCTGAACATGCCGAACCAGAGACATTCAAAACAGTACCTGTTTGCATTTTATTCTGCAATTGATGCAGTTTCCAGTGTGGGGGGGTACATATTTAAAAGTCAACAGAAAAAATAGCCACATTCTGGTAGAAGATAAAACTATGAAGTATCTATAATAAATTCCTCAAGTGTAAACATATGTTCATCAGAGTAAGCTATTATTTCTATGACCATCAATCCTAAGTTTTTATGCTGTAAATTCATTCTAGCCCAACAGTTTCCAACTTGTAAGGTCGACCTTAAAATTCCCTAAATTCACATCAGGACTAGCTTATCATTATTGTGAAAAAATACTACACTTCTGCTAATGTGATGCTCTTCCTATTGGGGAAAGAACACTACACTAAACTTTGCTGCATCATTTTCCCCCCAGTGGTATTCTTGAGATCAAAACACTTGCAAATATTATTTATAGCTATATTTTTATCTATCACAGATATTCAGGAGATCTGAATACCTGAATATGAAGATCTGAAGCTTATGGTTCAAAGCCCACACAGGCAGGAAGGTTCCTTAGATTCTTATCTCCAATAAACTGCTCATGAAAAGCCAGACACAAGTGGCACTGTTGTTCAAGTGGAAGAGCAGTAGCCTTGAGCAAAAACAGGCTCAGGGACAGTACCCAAGCCAAGAATTTAAGCCCGAGGATAAAGCAAACAACAAAACCAAAATAAAAACAAATCCCAAACCTAGCATTTTTCTCATCGTATACAGAGGTATGTAATTAAGGAAATTTCTTCCTGTGTTATATATAGGTAGAAGAAAAAGGATGTCACACAATTACTCTATTCATACCATGGTGCACCAAAGTCTCAAAAAATTCCTCTTTTTCTAAATTTATAAATTAATGTCATAAATTTGTTGGCAACTTTGTCTAGATTATTCACATTATCATGTTACACAAGAACTGTTGCAATTATCTATTAACTAAGTTCTAATTATACCTCACTTGAAAGAATATTTTAGGCAAATAGAATGCCAGAATCATTTGTGAATTTGTGAATTAAATCTTCTATCCTATAGAATATGGAATACAATATGAAATAGAATATGAAATTACAAAAAAATTACAAACAAAAATATTTATTTTAAATCTAAATTCTAATTTAGACAGGTCTACAAAGTCCTACATTAGATGAACTTCGCTATTTCCCCAGGCTTAAGCTTTTGTAATCCTTCATCATTTCCTTGGAATCCAACAGAATGATGCTTACATTTTCAATTTTTTTGGTTGGGAATCTTGAGCTCTTTAGCATCTGGGAATGTTCTGTAATGATGACAGCATTTAAAACACAACTGAGGATTACATATGAGTTGCATTTCAATAGGAAACTTGACTTCTTAAAACGTAATGACAAAATTAGCCAAAACTTGCAACTGTGTATTCCTTTCTTGTTTTTTTATTCCTTTCTGGTTTTGTTTTATTGAGACAAAATTATATTACCTAGTCCAGGGAAGGTACCACTATGTAATTCCACTCTCTAATCTCCTGTCTTAGTCTGAGTGCTAGAATTCCAGGCTTGTATCTCATTGTCCTACCATACTTTGTTGGTTTATTTAATCTTGATATAGACTAGCATTTCTGAACTTCTCCGATAATATTTTTCAAAAGACTGATGGCTCAGAATGTTTATGTACTATTTTCGAAGATCTTCTAACATTTGACACAGGATATGAACGTTTTCAGATGCACCTGCAGGGGTCTCTGTTTCATTCCTCCATGGATTCAACCCTTCAATAACGATTACTTGAGTACAGCTCTCTTCGCTCTGGGAGAAGCAAGTAAGCAACACACATCTGCCACAATGGCGGAGGAGAAGCTGGAATCTGAACAAGCTCTCACATAGAAAGCAGTTTTAGAGTTCCAGTGAACAGTCCTAAGATAGAGAATCACACCAAGTGTGCCATCACAGGATAGAGAGTTAGACAAGAGAGGGAAAGCCAAGGCAAGAAGACATATCTGAGCGCTTGCCAACAGCCACCGCGGCTGCGGCGGCAGGGTCGCGGTGGAGACCACAGCCGGGGCCATACCTGAGCGCTCACACAGAGAGTCCGGGACAAAGGAGCCAGACACAGCGGGCAAGCGGGTTCTACTCAACACCAGCAAGAACTGACAAGGAGCGGACATCTTCATCCTGCAGTTTGCAGACCAGAGACGACCCAGGAGCCAAGACTCGGCGTGAGTAGAAGCCTGACCTCCTCACTCCTTCTCAGGGAGCAGAGGAGGGAAGGCCACCCCACCCCCCCCCAGCACTGGTGATCTCCATCTTGGATACTGACAAAGCTCGGAGGAGCTGCCAGCTCCAACTCAGGCCTTGGAATAAAACGAGTCATTTAGCAGGTCACAAGAACTTAACGGTGAAGTGACCTGCCAGACTCAGCTCCATCCAGGGAAAAGTCACCCAGCTCAGGTGCCAGCCATTGGAGTGGCTTTCCTCACTGGGTAACCAGAGCCAGAGGCTGCCTCTCCCTCTAGCAGCCTCAACAATCAATTGAAAAACAGAAACCTTAAGAATGGCTCCAGGCTGGGCTCTGTGAGTTTTTTCACAAAATAGCCCCAGGGAAAAGCTACTGATTGTTGAAAGGCCCAACTCTACCCAGAACCTAGCCTCACCACTGCATCCCCCTCTTTTGTGATTCTCAAAGCAGATCACCCTCCCATTAAACTAACCTGGGAGGGGGATCTCAAAATCTTGGGTAAAGCAGAGCATTTTTCTGCCTGTTCGAACAAACTGACTTAAGGAAACAATCAAGCCACAGGACCTCAAGCTGACCAGAGACTCCAACAAGAGGCTGGTTACAGACAAAAGGGAGATACAGGATTCTTCCCACCCCTCCCAAAAAAAAAAAAAATCAAAGAACTTTTTTTTCTTCTTCTTCTTCTTTTTTTTTCTGTTCTTTTTGGGGGGACCTTATATATATATAATTTTTTTTCCTTTTCTAAAAATTTTATTAATCTTTAATTTTTGCCTTTTTTTGAAAAAATAATTGTTTTCCAGTAACTTTTTTTTCCTCTTATAATTTTTATTTTAGGAATAGGTGAGTGTGCGTTTTCCTTTCTTTTCTTGTCTTCTTTCTCTTTTTCTTTCTTTCTTCACTATCTTTTTGTTTTTTGTCTAGCTCTACTGAACTTCTGATCTTTTTTTCTCCCTTTCTTATCCTTTTCACGTTTCCCTCTCTTTTGATCTTCTTTATGTGACTTAACTCTTGTCCTGCACATCCTCAGATAAACTGGTAGTTAACTAGTAGACCCTATCCCCAATGTGTACACACCTAATCCACAAATTTATTACTCAATTCAAAACCTCTGAGACTTAAATTCCTTAATAGCAGTACTACCTCCTTATACCTATATAATATTTTAAGCATTTTTTTTTAAGTTTTTCACTTCTTCTCTATGTCCCTTCCCTACTCTTAATATACTCACATTCCTCTCTAAATGGATGGTCTTTTAATCTCCATAATAATATTAATTTTTACGTTTCTATTTTTTTCTGGTCTCTTTTCATTTCCCTTTCCCTTTCTTCTTTTTCTCTCTCTCTCTACTTGCATCCTACCCAACCTAATTCCTGCATTGGGATTAGGACATAGTTAACTCTCCCTGTGCCTCCCCACACCAATCTATTCCTACTTTTACCCACATCTCTCACTAACCCTAATAATTTCTGGTTTTCCAAATTCTTCTCTGCAGTTCGAAGACCATTAACATATAGTTGTTTGATGTTGAATAGATGTATCTGTTGAGCTAGATTGTATCTGTAGACTATTGACTGTACAAATGAAACTTTGATTGATGGTTGCCTTGAGATAGTGTTCTAGCACAAAACTGGTGCTATTTTCATCTCAATAGGGGAGAGTAAGCCGGAAAAACACAAGAAAAATGGCAAATCCGGATATCTCAATTCCCAATCTTGATAATCAGGGGTCAGAACAGATAATGAATAATCCAGAGGAGAGTTCCCAAATAGCTCTACAAACACTGCTGACAAACATGATAAATGAGAAGTTTCACAACTTACAAAGGACTCTGTATGAGTGTGAAAGGGAGAGAGAGGAGGCATCCCAAAAGCTTATACAGGAATATCATAAGCGTGAGGAAGCTACTCAAAAACTGATACAGGATTTGCGTGAAAAAATTGAGAATACTCAAAGAGAAAGGGAGGAATGGCATGAGCAGGCTGAGAACACTCAAAGAGAACTGCAGGAATCCCACGAATGGGAGGGAAGAGAACTAGAGGAATCCCACGAATGGGAGGAAGTTAATCAAAGAGTAATACAGGAATTGAGAGACCAGGTAAAGAATACACAAAGATCACTAAAGGCATTCATGGAATCCATTAACAAAGAGCTGAAGGAAGTCAGGGAGACCACAAAGGGAATGCTGAATGGAACCCAACAGAAGGAATGGGAGTCTAAAGAAACCATAATCAATCAACTAAGTGATTTGAGAATAAACACTGAACACCAAATTAAGGAAGTAAAGAAATTCATACAAGACCTAAAACAGAGCTTCAACAAAGAACTTGAAGCCATCAAAGCTGACCAATTAGAAGGAAAAGAGATAAAAAACAAAGTAGAGAGTATGACAGCAGGTTAGACCATGCAGAAGATCGAATCTCAGGGATTGAAGACAGCCTAGATATTATAGAGAAAGAACATGCAACCATCCAAGACAAGTCCAAGAAATATGATAGATCTATCCAACACCTGGAAAACACCATCAGAAGGCCTAAGCTAAGGATAATGGGTGTAGAGGAGCACCTAGAAACAGAAGTTAATGGTCTAGGAAATTTGTTTAACAGGATCCTAGCAGAGAACTTCCCAAACATACAAAAAGATAGGCCTATTCAGATACAAGAAGCTTTTAGAACCCCAAATAGACCAGACCAGAATAGGACATCCCACCGTCACATTATAATCCACACAGGATCAACTCAGAACAAGGAAAAGATCCTTAAAGCTGTCAAGGAGAAAAGGGTAATCACCTATAAAGGGAAACCAATTAGAATCACCTCAGATTTCTCAGCAGAGACAATCAAAGCAAGAAGAGCCTGGAATGATGTATGCCATGCCCGAAAATCAAACAACTATCAACCAAGAATACTGTACCCAGCTAAACTCTCCTTCATAACTGAAGGCCAAATAAAAACCTTCCATAGCAAAGAAAAATTGAAACAATACATCTCCACCAAACCAGCCCTACAAAAGATTCTTAAAGATGTCCTACACATAGAAAACCAACAAGACCGCAATAAAGGCCAAGAAACTGCACCCAAACTGAGAATCCAAGAACCATAGGAAGAACCCAGTTTTTGCACCCCCAAGAAGGTGGATAACATGGCAGGAACTCCCAAATACCTCTCAGTCCTATCTCTTAACGTTAATGGACTGAACTCTCCAATTGAGCGACATAGACTGTCTAGTTGGATTAAAAAACAAGACCCTTCTATCTGCTGCCTGCCGGAGTCACATCTTGCCCGTAGAAACAAACACATTTTCAATGTTAAAGGCTGGAACAAAATCTACCAAGCAAACGGACCCCATAAACAGGCCAGAGTTGCAATACTAATATCAGATAAAATAGACTTCAAATTAAAATTCGTGAGAAGAGATAAAGAAGGTCACTACATACTAATTAAAGGATCTCTCCTTCAGGAGGATATTACAATTCTAAATATCTATTCGCCAAACAATGGAGCACCCAAATTTATCAAAGAAACACTACTTTCCCTCAAATCCCATATAGATCCAAAGACATTAACTGTTGGGGATTTTAACACACCACTCTCCCCACTAGATAGATCAACTCGGCAAAAACTCAACAGAGAAACGGCAGATCTAAACAGCTGCATAGATCAACTAGACTTAACAGACATCTACCGAACATTTCACCCAGCATCATCAGAATACGTGTTTTTCTCAGCCGCACATGGAACGTTTTCTAAAATAGACCACATTTTAGGCCACAAAGCAAACTTGTCTAAATTCGGAAAAATTGAAGTTATACCTTGCATCCTCTCTGACGACAAGGGAATAAAATTAGAACTCAACACCAAAAGCCACCAAAGAAAGTCCAGCATCACATGGAGGCTGAACAACACACTGCTGAATCAAGAGTGGGTCATGGAAGAGATTAGAAAGAAATTAAAGTGTTCATGCTATTCCACAAAAATGAACACACAAATTACCAGCTCCTCTGTGACACAGCAAAGGCAGTACTCAGAGGCAAGTTTATAGCTCTGAGCTCCTACATCAACAAATTGGAGAGATCTGAAACTAACAATTTAATGACACATCTAAACCTCCTTGAAAAAGAGCAGCAAGATAAACCCCAATCCAGTAGACGGAAAGAAAAATTCAAAATTAAATCAGAATTAAATGAATTAGAATCCAAAAAAACTATAGAAAGAATCAACAAAACAAAGAGTTGGTTCTTCGAAAAACTTAAAAAAATTGACAGACCCTTAGCAAATCTTATCAGAAAACGAAGAGAACACACCCAAATTAATAAAATCAGAGATGAGAATGGAAACATCTCCATGGAAACAACTAAGATTCAGAACATTATAAGGGAATGTTTCTCAAAACTTTATGCTAATAAGTTTGAGAACTTGACAGAAATGGACCTTTTCCTAGCAAATATTGACATGCCAAAACTAAACCAAGATGAGTTAAACTATCTTAACAGGCCCATATCAAGCACTGAAATAGAAACAGCAATAAGAGACCTCCCAGCTAAGAAAGGTCCAGGAACAGATGGTTTTACAGCGGAATTTTACAAGGCCTTCAAAGCAGAGCTCACACCAATACTCCTCCAACTCTTCAATGAAATTGGAAGAGAAAGCTCACTACCGAACACATTCTATGAAGCCTTCATAACCCTCATCCCAAAACCAGGCAGGGACTCATCAAACAAAGAGAACTATAGACCCATTTCTTTGATGAATATTGATGCAAAACTTCTCAACAAAATTTTGGCCAATCGACTTCAACAATTCATCCAAAAAATCATACACCACCATCAAACAGGATTCATTTCAGGGATGCAAAGCTGGTTCAATATACGCAAATCAATTAATATTATTCATCACATCAACAGGAGCAAGAATAAGAACCACATGGTTATCTCAATAGATGCAGAAAAAGCATTCGACAAGATCCAACACCCCTTCATGATGAAGGTTTTGGAAAAATTAGGAATCCATGGAACATTCCTCAATACAATAAAGGCTGTATATGACAAACCTACAGCCAGCATTATACTCAATGGTGAAAAACTAAAGCCATTTCCTCTTAACTCAGGAACAAGACAAGGATGCCCACTCTCTCCACTTCTCTTCAATCTAGTATTAGAATGCCTAGCTACAGCAATAAGACAAGATGCAGACATAAAGGGGATCCAAATAGGGAAAGAAGAAATAAAACTCTCCCTCTTTGCAGATGACATGATCTTGTATTTAAAGAATCCCAAAGACTCCACTCCCAAATTACTCAAGCTGATTCAAAACTTTGGCAAAGTAGCAGGTTATAAAATTAACCCCCCAAAATCAATGGTTTTTCTGTATGCCAACAATGAGAAAAGTATGGCTGAAATTAGGAAAGCAACTCCATTTGTAATAGCCCCACAAAAAATAAAATACCTAGGAATTAACTTAACTAAAGAAGTGAAGGACCTCTATGATGAAAAATTTAAAATCTTGAAAAAGGAAATCAACACAGAACTTAAAAAATGGCAAAGCCTCCCATGCTCCTGGATTGGAAAGATTAACATCGTGAAAATGGCAATACTTCCCAAGGCTATCTACAAATTCAACGCAATACCTATCCAAATTCCAACCTCATTCTTCAAGGAAATAGAAGAGGCAATCCAAAAACGTATATGGAACAAAAAAAGACCCCGAATAGCAAAAACGCTCCTCAACCGACAGAACACTGCTGGAGGAATATCAATACCAAATTTCAAACTCTACTATAAAGCCATAGTAATCAAAACAGCTTGGTATTGTCATAAGAACAGACCTCAGGACCAATGGAATAGAATTGAAAACCCAGAAATGAACCTACAGACCTATAGCCATCTAATCTTCGATAAGGGAGCTAAAACAATAGAATGGAACAAAGACAGCCTCTTCAGTAAATGGTGCTGGCAAAATTGGTTAACTACATGTAGAAAACTAAAGCTAGATCCTTATATTTCACCCTGGACCAGAATCAACTCCAAATGGATCAAAGACCTCAAAGTCAAAGCAGACACTCTGAAAACATTACAGGATGGAATAGGAGAAACCCTAGGTCTCCTTGGCTCAGGCCGAAATTTTCTGAATAGGGACCCGGAAACACAACAAATCAAAGAAAGTTTGGACAAATGGGATTGCATAAAGTTGCAGAGCTTCTGCAGGGCAAATGACATAACTAGCAAGATCAATAGAAAGCCCACGGATTGGGAGAAGATCTTTACTAGCCATACAACAGACAAGGGTCTCATATCTAAAATATACTTGGAACTCAAAAAATTAAACCCCCCAACAACAAATCCTCAAAGAAACAACTGCCCAATAAATAAGTGGGCGAAAGACTTAAAGAAAAACATCTCTGAAGAAGAAAGAAGGATGGCCAATAGACACATGAAGAAATGTTCAACATCCCTAGCCATAAAAGAAATGCAAATCAAAACAACATTGAGATATCACCTCACTCCAGTTAGAACGGCAAAAATCAAGAACTCTAACAACAACAGATGCTGGAGGGGATGTGGACAGAAAGGAACTTTACTTCATTGTTGGTGGGAATGTAAACTTGTTCAACCACTTTGGAAAGCAGTATGGAGGTTCCTCAAAAGACTTCACATAGAACTCCCCTATGACCCAGCAATCCCACTTTTGGGCATTTACCCAAATGTTTACAAACAAGACCACACTAAAGCTCCTAGCACAACTATGTTTATTGCAGCATTATTTACCATAGCTAAGATATGGAACCAACCCAGATGCCCCTCAGTAGATGAATGGATCAAGAAAATGTGGTGTATATACACAATGGAATTCTATGCCTCCATCAGAAAGAATGACATTGCCCCATTTATTAGGAAATTGAAAAACTTGGAAAAAATTATATTAAATGAAGTAAGCCAGGCCCAAAGAAACATAGGTCCAATGGTTTCCCTTATTTGCAATATCTAGTATATGTATGAGTCAAGCGGAAAAGGTCAGATAATGTGATGTTAGGAAAATGAACCCTTAGATATGTATTTTAATGTTTTTTTTCTTTCATGCATGTGTTTCTAACGCATTTATAAGATTATCTCTTTGTTGCTTTGTATGTCCCTCCCCCACAGTATAACCCCTGCTTTCACTATATTTGATGTCAGTATAACTTGTGGAGGAGATGGGGAAAAACCAGTTGTTTAAGGATACAGGTGGACCTGTTGCAACAATGAGAAGTACATGTTGTCATCTCCAAAAGGAGCTTTACAACGTCGGTGCGGGGGGGGGGGGGGGGGGAAAGAAGGGGAAGGAGAAGGATTGGGATTGAAGGGGAGGGGGGAGGCTGGGAAGGGATGTGAAGGGTAAACCAAAGGAGGAGGCTGCAATGCTTGGCAAGAAATGTACGCATTATCCTGCCCGTGTAATTGTAACCCCTCTGTACAGTATGTTCACAAATAAAATAAAATTAAATTTAAAAAAAATAACGATTACTTGACTTTCTTACTCTCTCTGGTCCCTAACTATGTAATATTCTCAAGCATTTTGGGGGGAAATTTCACTTGAGGACTTTCTAAAATTAAAAAATTATCACTTGATTCTAGTCTTAGGACATTTTTTTTATTATTTTCTAACATTTCTACACATTCTGAGAGTTGTTTCATATGTGTGTTTGCACATATAAGTGCCTCTGTGTGTATGTGCATGTTTGTAGGTATATATATGATAACCTCAAGCTCTTATTCAGCAATCTTGCTTATAACTAGTATTCCATCACATGAGCCATTCTTCCAGTGCAGCTTTTGGCTGGTAATTATAAATAGTGTCTCAAAGACTGTTCTCCCAGGCTGGATGCAAGCTGAACTTCCCAGACTCCTTTACATTCTTAGGTTCTATTTTTCCAGGAGTATCAACTTTTAAACTAGAAACATTTTTGTGAGTGCAAAAGCTGTAGCCCAGATTTTTAACTCGAGTTCATATAAAGATAGAGAAACATACACGTTACATTTACTGAGTGTACACTGTTAGAAATGTGATGTTAAGAGGGATGCTGGTGGCTCATGCATATAATGCTAGCTACTCATGAGGCTGAGATCTGAGGATTGCAGTTCAAATCCAGCATGCGTAGGAAAGTTTCTGAGGCCCTTCTCTCCAATTAACCAGCAGAAAACTGGAAGTAGCACTGTGCCTCAAGAGGTAGAGCGCTAGCTTTGGACTGAAGAGTGGAGGCCCAGACTTCAAGCCCCACAACCATCCAAAAATAAAGAAAGAAAGAAAAAGAAAGAAAAAATGGAAAAAGAAATGTGATCTTAGCCACCAGTTCATTGCTAGTATAATTCCTGCTTTCTCAACATGTCCTTTTTTTCCAATTAAGTCCATGCTCTTATATCTGACTTACTTGGAACCAGAATTATTCTTCCGTTCTATTTTTTACAAATTTGCATGATTAGCTACCATGATTTAGAGTTAGTAGATGAAAGAGAGTGGCCTTATCCTTCATGTTTCATTAATAGTAATGCTTTCTCTATATCACTCCCGTAGATCTAAATACTGGCTTTGGCTTTATTGTTTCAAAGTTGTGTTTTGCAGAGTCTTCTATAGTGTATTGGACCATTATATTTAAACACAGAACTTCTCTTTCTCCTATTATTCTCATTGTATCTCCTACTGTTAACTTACGTACACTAGGGAACTAATGAACAACACACACACTTACTAAAAAATGTTTCTGAGAATCTTCTTCCCACTTAAAATTGGTCTTAATTTATAGAGCATAGGAAATTTCAACTGAATGTACTCCAGGATAATTTCTTTCATTTTTTTTATTTTGAAAATGATGTACAGAGGGGTTAGAGTTACATAAGTAAGTTAATAAGTGCATTATCTAATGAGCATTGTTACATCCTCTTTGTTTTTCCCCGTCATCTTTTTTCTCTCCACCATCCAAACTCCCCCCTCCCATCCCCAAGTTTTAAAGTTCGTTTTCAACATAGTGTCTTGTTCATCTCGTTGTTACAATGGGTCATACTGTTTCCTTGTTTCAGCGTTTTATTTCCCTTCCCCTCCCCACATTAGAAAAATGTATATGTAAGGTGCAGGTTAACGACATCAAATACAGTGAAAACAGGGGTTACACCATGGAGGAAGAAAATAGAAGAGAAACAAAAAATCACATAGTACATTTAGTACATTAAAAACAATAACAAAAAAGAAAACAACAAGTTGTGTTCCTATCTTGAGGTTCATTTTACTTAACATCATCTTATATGGCCATATGTACATGGATAATGTTTTATAAACCATGACAATTCCATATTTTCTCATTACTAAGTTGTCTCTGAAACACGTGTTACCTCATGTCCAAAGATGTACTTGTGCTATTTCAATGAAGCCAGAAAACATTCATTTTACCGGGAGTAGCACCATAGATTGTTCCTGGAAGTAAGTGGAAGGAACTGTTATGGGAAGTGGATACTGATTCCAAGAGAGGAATTGAACATAGAGAAATGACTAAGTTCAAGTTAATTTGTGCTGTCCTTTTTACTGTACAAGAAAATAATCCAAGGCTTGAAGGAAACTCTGTCCCTGACTTGTTCCAGTGTGTTTTTTACTCATATAAAACTTTTCTGTAAACTTCTAATTGAGAGTATTACAAAAGGAAACAATCTGCCATTTGAAGGCCAGCATAGAAAAAGAAAATAACTTTGTTTTAAAGTATTCTACTTCAAAGAAACAAAGACATGAGGTTTTAAAATGTCTTATGCATGGATATTTAACTCCTGAGATGATTCTCTTGTTGCAAAAGTCAGTTATCCATTCCTTTAATCTGGTCCTGAGTTCACCATAGCAATGAGGATTCCAAAAAGCAGGTTCCAGTGAATATGATAAGCAAAAGGAGCCTCTTCTCAAACCAGTGCTGTAAGGATGGTCCCAAAGAAATATGTGGGTTTTTTGTTTGCTTCTTCATTTGCTTAGTTTTTTCTGGATGTGGGGCTGGAACTCAGAGGCTGGACCCTGTCCCTGAACAGTTGTCTTTCTTGTCTACCTGCCCTCAAATCTAGTACACTACTGCTTGAGCTAAAACCCCATGTCTGGCTTTTTTGGTGTTTAATTAGAGATAACAATGTGACAGACTCCCCTGCCTGGGTTGGCTTTGAACTGAGAAAACCAAGTGACATCAACTGTATGGACTTCTCTTTTGAAACAAGAAATATTAGAAGAAGTTTATTTATAAAGCTAATATTTGGTAATTTTTAAAATAAGAGAATATATCCATCAAAGAAGCCATAACTTAAATAACTCAACTAAAGTAGGTGCACTGAATCATTTCAGAATTATTTTTTATGCATAGGAAGATTAATATTGACTTCGTAGTTCCTTTTGGGGAAACTGAAAGTCATATTTGCACTTGTTTTGTTTGTCATGGGGCTTGAACTCTGCTCCTGGGCACTGTCCCTCAGCTCTTCATCTCAAGTTGAGCACTCTACCACTGTAGCTACAGAACCACTTCCGGGTTTCTGGTGGTTAATTGAAGATAAAAGTCTCATGGACTTTCCTGACCAGTCTGGCTTTGAACCACAATCCTCTGGTCTCAACCTCCAGAGTAGCTAGGATTACTGGCGTGAGCCACCAGCACCTGGCTCATGTTTGAATTTACTGCATTTAATGACACTATGTATACAAAGAATTGAAATTTGAATCAAATGATGACATTGCAGCTTTTCAGAAAAATTGAGGTAGGAATAACTAAGTCCTCATTTTTCCATGTTGTTAAACTAATGACTCATGAACTATGGGACTCTTACATTAGCATCCTCTGCCATCTGTGTAGGTGTTATTTAATATTAGGAAATATTCATAGAGAAATAGAGAAAGACTGAGATTTTTAGAAAGCAAAGGATATTAGGAATGAAAGAACAACATAAAAGGAGATACAACTTATCACACAGAGATTAAGAACTAGCCTAAGTGATTTAGAATGCTAAAGGTAATGTGGAATGAACCTAGTTGATAACCAGTTCTTCAATAACCCAAAATAGTTCCCTAGAACAGTTTCTGGTATAATTTAGTTATTATTATCATTTATTTCTTCGAGCTGGGGTTATTCCTTCACTTCTGTTAAAACTATTAATTAGCCTCTGCTTTTTTGGTGCCATGACTGACCAAAAAAGATTTCCAAATCTCACTTAGACTACCCTTCTCATTGTGATTAGAAGTGACCACTCAAAAGCATGGAATCTTTGAATTTCCAGGATTAATCTTCACCTGATATCTAAGCACATTCCTGGCACTAATTGCTGTGACCTGTTAACAAAAGGGTTTTTTTAAAACACAGTATCCTAATATAGGTTAAAAAAAAAACATGAATTAAGGACTACTGTTAGGTAATAGTTGGAAGGAGCAATTATATATTCCAAGTATGGATTCTCTATTTGGCATTTACTAGCTAAGTGACATTTTTGCCAGTTCTGGGGCTTGAACTAAGGGCCAAGGAAATGTTCCTGAGCTTTTGGGTTTTTTTTTTTTTTTTTTTTTTTTTTTGCTCAAGGCTAGCACTCTACCACTTGAGGCACAGCACCACTTCCAGTGTTTCTTTTTCTGTTCATGTGGTACTGAGGAATTGAGCCTAGGGTTTCATGCATGCTAAGCAATCACTGTACCATGAAGCCAAATTCTCAGAACCCTAAATGACTTTCTTAAGATGGCATTACTTTTTCTTTCCAATACTTTGTATTATAATTTGGGCCAGGTGGTAGAAAAGGAAGTGGAAAACAATACTAAGTCCAGTAAGGTTTACATTCCTATCACATCACTAAGGAAGTACAGTGTTGACCTGCAGGACTCATAGGGCTGTTGCATGTGACATTATTATTGAAAACACTATTAACAGCTCAGACATCCAAAATATTCTGCTTCCACTTTCAAGGTCAAGAGCCATATCTAAGCCTTTTTGTTGATTGGGTGTGTTTCCTAGGAAGGAAGAAGAAGGATGTGGAATATGATGGTTGAAAAATATGTATATTTGTTCCCTGTCCAAATTTTTTGCAACCTAAAAAAATGCTACTGATGAACTCCCACCTACATCTAATTGGCTATGCTGTCTGCACTGGCCTTAAGCCGTGTTGGCTTAGGTTGAAGACACCTTATGTGTATATTCCCTATGTAGGATATCTTTCTCTCACCATTACCTATAGATAGGTATTCTAGGCAAGGCCCGTGTGTGTGTGTGTGTGTGTGTGTGTGTGTACACCAGAGCCCAGACTCTGGTTCCACAGGCCTGTATAATCCGGAGTGTCTTTCTCCCACTTGGCAGGCACTCTTCTGCTCGAGACCTGCGGCTCCGAGTCCAGCTCCCTCCCGAGTCCCTGGTCTCTGCAAGGGGGTCTGAACGTGGATCTTCACATACTGACCCTGATTCTACGCAAAGCCTGGAAGCCACCTTCTACCTTGGAGCCTACAGAGACCAATGGAAAATGGAAGTCTGGGTGACTTCTTAGAAGGTATCTGACTCAACCTCCTTCTCCCCTCTTTCTCCCCCGATCTGTGTACTGGAAGTGTCCCTCTGGATGAGACCCCCATCCTTGGGCTGTATGGGGCCAGAGCTGCCGATTAGCTGAGCAGGTGGAGCCACATCTCCTTAATTTTGACCACATGCAGCCCCTCTTCACCCAGCACTCTCCTGTCAAATCTTCCACACCCTTTCCAATTTTACATATTTTTTGTGGCCTAATGTCTTTATTTTTGCTTCTTAAATCTTCCTGCTCTTAGAAACCCCTCCTACCCACCCTCCCAGCAGAAATAGCTTTTAGAAGCCCTGCCCACCACACGTGCCAAAGTTCCCCACACACACAAACAGATAAGATCTGCACCCGAATGCCCCCAGAAGCCCAAGTTGCTGAGTAGGTCCTGCACCACCCCAAAGGGGGCCATCTTCCCTCCTCGTCCCTCCTACCTTGTTCTATCCCTGGCCACTCATGACCACCAAGATCTCTCCAGGCTTTCTTCACTTCCTGCATGTGCGGGTCTCTCCATCTGTTGGGAATAGATTTTAGGAGAAACCCCCCCCCACATACACAGAGTACCAGATGCCGCATCTGAACCGACCACCCACTCTCCCCCTCCCCCATGCCAGCCCTTCACTGCTCCACCCACTGCTGAGCCAGAGGGTGCTCCCTGTACACCGTGCATCCTCCATTGCTCCTTCCTGGACTTGATTCTGCACTGTGCTTTCCCTCTCCACCTTCCCCGTGCAGGAAGGACCTCTCCATGTCTGGATAAGGCTTGTGGGACATGCCCCTGCCCCTTGCCCCACCTAGGGAGCCAAAGGCGCAATACCACCCCTCCCCCCACTCCAGGGAGACAACTCATTGGGAGAGATGGGCTCCCTGGTGGGGCAGGGGTAGGCCCAAGCACCTGGCTCATGTTTCCCCCTCTTCCTTCCTGGACTGTTTCTGCTGTGGGCTCTGCAGGTGCACACGGCCTCCTCCAACTCCTTTCCTCTGGAGATGCCTTTTCTCACCCCACCTGGAGAGGTCACTAGCTGATTCCCAACCCCCTCACCCCACTCCCATCCCTAGCTCCTTCTTGGATCCCTCTTGGCTGTCCAGCCCTATGCAACCAAGTCTGATCTGTGTGGGAAATCCAGAAGCTGGCCTGCATTCCTGTGGGAGGCTCTCTCCTCCACTGCTCCCAGATGTGTCTTGAGTTCCCTCCCCCATGCTCACCCATTTCCCTGGGAAATGACCTCTCAATGCCATAGCCACACACAGATCCAAGGCTCTCTGTTGGCTCCTGGGCCATGTCAGCCACAGTGGGTCTGAATTAGAGAGGCCTCAGTAGCCAGAGGGGACCCACAGGTTGAGGGCAGCCTTTCCTATCTGCTACATTCCCTCATCCCAGGATATTAGTCTGGGAGGAGGTGCTGGTGCCCTGTGGCCCCACTTGTATGGTCTAATGTGTTGTAGCAAAGCCCAAGGGAGGCCTAGCCCCCCTCCCCCCCCGCAGGCAGATGGCAGCAGCCCCGAATTCTCCCTTCCTACTTTCTCCCTTCCCTGAAGGCCAACATCAAGATTTCCCAAATGGAGGCCCACCCCTTCTCCCCTACTGGTCTCTGAGGGCTCCGCCTACTAAGTCCACCCACACTGCTGGGTTGGCCTGCTCCCCATTTGCTGTCCCTCCCTGGCAGCCCGGGTTGGTTCTCATTGAGGAAGCCTAGAAATCCTGCCTTCCTCTTCCCTGCTTGGCCAGCCCTTTCCCACTGACTGCTCCTGCCTCTCCTGCCCCGCCAGTCCCTCTCCTGCTTCTCCTAACCATAGGGGCCTAGGGGCCCAGCAGGCACAACACCGAGACCCCATCCCCATCTGCTCCATCCTTGCTCCTCCATTTCCCCCATCAGCCCTACCTCCTCCATTCCTGGCCTGCCCCTGTCCTAAGTTTCATGCCCCTTCCACTTATCCCACCCCTCCTGGGCAGCCTGGCCCTCCCAGAATGGCAAAGTCTCCATGGGCCATTAAGAGTCAGTTCCCAGTCTTGGAGCTTGCTCCAACCTCATCCCTTCCAGGCCAGGGCCATTCTCTGCTTTCCAGGAAATGACTTCTGGAGCTGTCCTGCTGCCATGGGCTGATGCGAGGTGGAGGAAGAGTTGCTGGGGCCTCAGCCTGAGGGTCTTGCCTGGGGTACCAGGGCTGCAAAAGGCCTACTGGGAACAAAGCACTGGTTTGTGGGTCTTGCCTGGGATCCGAGAAGCAGCAGGAAAAATGGGGCGGGACCAGGCTCAGGAAACAGATGCCAGCAAGCCTGAAAGGGCAGGGCTTTGTCGCGAGTCTGTCCCTGTGATGCAGGTGGGAGGAGAAGGAAGTGGGTGGGCCCAGTCAGGCCCTTGCATCTGTTCTGCCCTGAATCCAGGGGATGGAGGGAGACCTAAAGGGTCTGCTCAAGGGCTGATGGGGGAAATGGAGGAGCAAGGATGGAGCAGATGGGGATGGGGTCTCGGTGTTGTGCCTGCTGGGCCCGTAGGCCCCTATGGTTAGGAGAAGCAGGAGAGGGACTGGCGGGGCAGGAGAGGCAGGAGCAGTCAGTGGGAAAGGGCTGGCCAAGCAGGGAAGAGGAAGGCAGGATTTCTAGGCTTCCTCAATGAGAACCAACCCGGGCTGTCAGGTCTGCTCAAGGTGCAGGTACTGATGGGCAAACCGATGGGATGGGGCCCTAGTTCAGGTGCCGCCCAAGGCGCTGCTGCTAGAGAACCCCATGGCAGAAACCACCCCAAGCACCCCACTGGCAGGCGAGCTATGGGGCTGACCCTGGGGCTGGTCTTGCCAAAGAATGTGGATGCCAACTATATTTTAGATATGAGACCCTTGTCCGTTGTATGGCTAGTGAAGATTTTCTCCCAATCTGTGGGCTTTCTATTGATCTTGCTAGCTATGTCCTTTGCCATGCAGAAGCTCTGCAACTTCATGCAATCCCATTTCTCCAACCTTTCTTTGATTTGTTGTGTTTCTGGGTCTCTATTAAGAAAATTTCGGCCTGAGCCAAGGAGGCCTAGGGTTTTCTCCTATTCCATCCTGTAATGTTTTCAGAGTGTGTGCTTTGACTCCGAGGTCTTTGATGCATTTGGAGTTGATTCTGGTGCAGGGTGATATATAAGGATCTAGTTTTAGTTTTCTACAAGTAGTTAACCAATTTTGCCAGCACCATTTACTGAAGAGGCTGTCTTTCTTCCATTGTATTATTTTAGCTCCCTTATCGAAGATTAGTTGGCTATAGGTCTGTAGGTTCATTTCTGGGTTTTCAATTCTATTCCATTGGTCCTGAGGTCTGTTCTTATGCCAGTACCAAGCTGTTTTGATTACTATGGCTTTATAGTAGAGTTTGAAATTTGGTATTGATATTCCACCAGCAGTGTTCTTTACACACACACACACACACACACACACACACACAGAGGAAGGTAGTAATGATGAGCTGAGCTAGAACTGGGGGCAGTCCTGAGGCATAGACATAGTAAACTCTCAAAGCAGATCAAGTACTTTCTCCCTAAGTCCTTCTTGGACTGAGGGTTCTGGGCCATGGCAGTTAGTACCATGGAACCTGCCCCTTCATCCGTGCATGGGGCCACAGGACCCAGGGAAGGACACTATGGATGCTCCTTTGTAGTCGGCCCACGATTGCAGACCTTCATATACCCCCACGCACTGGTGAGGAAAGCAGGGCTCTGAGCTCTGGGACTCTAGAGATAGCGACTGCTACAAGTAGCAGCCAGCCGGCTTTAGATTCCTGAGCCTACAAGTCTATCATGAGCCCAACTCAACACCTGCTCAAGGTGTGCCTGATGATTAACACTGTTGTGATACTTGTATGAGTGGGTGTTACCTGCTGTGCCATTTTGCAGCCCTTGCCCCTCCTGGCACAGAACTATGATCTGAGACGTCGATTGCCCGGTCAGATGCACACTGCACCCATGACAGATGCCATTCTGATGACCCGACCAATGACCTCCGTACCCCAGGGCTGGATTCTTCTCTGATACTGTGGCCTGCTCTATAGGAAAAGGCCTCAAAAGAGGCTGCACTCAAGACTTGTAGAACACCAAGACGTTGGGAGATCCTCAGGGGCCCACTGGAAAGTACTCTGCCTAGAGTCACAGAGTGAGGTCCAAGAAGGCCAGGTGTTGGTCATGGGGCTTGAACTCTGGGCCTGGATGCTGTCCCCCAGCTCTTCAGCTTGCCACTTGAGTCACAGGGCCAATTCCAGTATTCAGGAGGTTCCTTTTAGATCAGAGTCTCCCGGAATTCCTGCCTGGGGTTGGTTTTGAACCGTAATCCTCATATCTCAGCTTCCTGAGGAGCTAGGAGGAGAGGGCTGAGTCACTGGCACCTGGCTGATCTGACCTTTCAGTAGCTCCTGAAAGCTTTTCTTTATTTTTTTAGGTGCCAATGCTGGGGCTTGAACTCAGGGTCTGGCCTCTGGTCTCTTAACTTTTTCCCTCAAGGCTGGCACTCTACCACTTGAGCCACAGCTCCATTTCTGGCTTTTGTAGTTAATCTGCAAGAACAGTCTCACTAACTTTTCTCACCTGAGCTGGCTTGACTTATGATCTCTGATCTCAGTCTTCTGAGTAGCTAGGATTTACAGGGGTTGAGCCACTTCTGGCATTGTGCTAGAAGCTTTTCTTAAGCAAGCATTCTTCCCTGTGTTTGCCTTGAATCCTCCATGCAAAGGAGGCCTGAGGGTCAGGAGGTGTGAAAAATAGGCTTCCAGCCACAGGAAATGGCTGGAGTCCATGGTGAAAAGACAAGCTAATCTTCCCCCTGGGCCCATTCTGGGAACCCACCATTTGCCCTACCTGTGTCTCAACAAACCTTGACCCAGCCTTGAATGTTCTGCCAGAATGTCTGAAGCCACAGAACCTTCATTCCACCTACACCACTTGCTCCATACGACACATAAGGACCTTTGCCCATGATGGACCTTCTGCCTGAGGCTCTCTGTCCGGTTCCATGCCTTAGAACTCCTGTGGAATTTTGGCACTGGTTATATCACCTCCTGGAGCAAATCTTTCCTTCCCTTCTCCCTTTTTTTAATTATTGAGTTGCTATAGATGGAACTTTGTGCAGAGTGACTGGCAAATGTTCTATCTTGGTGTGTTTTGTGTGCATGTGCGTGTGTGCACACGCGCGAGCATGCGTGTGTGTGTGTGTGTGTGTGTGTGTGTGTGTGTGTGTGTGTGTGCCAGTCCTGATGTTTAAATTTATGGTCTGGATGTTATCCTAACCCTGAGCTTTTGTGCTCAAGGCTAGCACTCTACTACTAGAACCACTGCTCTACTTCTTGCTTTTTGGGTGTTTAATTGAAGAAAAATGTCTCATATAGACTTTTTGTTAGTAATTGGGATCCTCAGATCTCAGCCTCCTGAGTAACTAAGATTACAGGGGTGAGCCAGCAGCACCTGCCTTCTACTCTACCTCTTACCTATAACCTTGGCCCTCCTCTGTGTCCCAGAAGAATATGTCTCACCAGACTCACTTTTTTTTTTCTTTTTGCAGGTCTTGGGGCTTGAATTCAGGGTCTGGGTATGTTCCTGAGCTTCTTTTGCTCAAGGCTAGCACTCTCTCACTTAAACCACAGTGCCACTTTTGGCTTTTTCTGTTTCTGTAGTACTGAAGAATGAAACTCAGGGCTTCATTTGTGCTATGTAAGCACTCTACCACTAAGCCACATTCGCAGCCCACTTCTAATGGGAATTATGAGAGTGGGATTTATTGAATTATCCCTTTTGGCGTAGAAATAGCTGATTATTTCATGTCTATGCCAAGATTTGGGACTAGCTTTTGACTTGGCAATGAGGAATGATAGATGAGTGATAGCCACCAGGCCCCAGAGGTCTAGGCTCACATCCTACACAGGGATAGAGACTATGCAGAGAGAACCTTGGACAACTCCTCCAACCTAGGGACTGTGGACTCTCTGGAAGCAGTGGCTGGCTGCAAAGTATCCCAATGGGATGCCTCAGACAGAACATTATGCACCCGTTGCACACACTAGCCCAGGCAAAGCCTTCAGGTCTTCAGTTATTAAATGGCAGAAGGTGCTTTGGTCAAGCTGCTGGCTCACACTTAGTACTCTATGAGGGCTTGTCCCAGTTTGACCAGGTTGGGGTGGCTGGGGATGGGCAACCTGCTGAATGCCCATCATCCATACAGAGATCCATGTAGTTATTGCCTCCTTTTTGGGGGAGGGCGGGTACTATTGTACTATGATCCTAGGCCCTGCTCTTGAGCTCCTTTTGCTCAAGGGTAGCGCTCTGCCATTGAGTCACAGCCCCATTCATGCTTATTTTTCTGGTGATCTCTTAGAAAGAAGAGCCTCTGCAGTAAATGGTGGTGGCAAAATTGGTTAACTACTTTTAGCAAAATAAGCTAGATCCTTATATATCACCGTGCACCAGAATCAACTCCAAAAAGATCAAAAACCTCAGAGTCAAAGCAGACACTCTGAAAACATTATAGGGTGTAATAGGAGAAACCCTAGGTCTCCTTGGCACAGGCCGAAATTTTCTTAATAAAGAGCCGGAAAAGCAACAAATCAAAGAAAGGTTGGACAAATGGGATGGCATGAAATTGCAGAGCTTCTGCATGGCAAAGGACATAGCTAGTAAGATCAATCAAAGCCCACGGATTGGGAGAAAATCTTCACTAGTCATACAATGGACAAGCGTCTCATATCTAAAGTATACCTAGAACTCAAAAAATTAAATCCTCCAAAAACAAATCTTCAAAGAAACAACTGCCCAATAAATAAGTGGGCTAAAGTCTTTAAGAGAAACTTCTCTGAAGAGGAAAGAAGGATGGCCAATAGACACCTGAAGAAATGTTCAACCTCCTAGCCATTAAAGAAATGCAAATCAAAACAACATGAGATACCACCTCACCCCAGTTAGAAAGGCTATAATCAAGAACTATAATAACAACAGGTGCTGGAGCAGATGTGGACAGAAGGGAACCTTACTGCATTGTTGGTGGGAGTGTATACTTCTTCAACCACTTTGGAAAGTAGTATGCAGGTTCCTCGAAAGATTCCACATAGAGCTCCCCTATGACCCAGCAATTTCACTTTTGGGCATTTACCCAAATGTTCACAAACAAGACCACATTAAAGCTACCGGCACGACTATGCTTATTGCAGCATTATTTACCATAGCTAAGATATGGTACCAGCTCAGATGCCCCTCAGTAGATGAATGGATCAAGAAAATGTGGTATATATACACAATGGAATTCTATGCCTCCACCAGAAAGAATGACATTGCCCCATTTGTTAGGAAATGGAAAGACTTGGAAAAATTATATTAAGTGAAGTAATCCATGCCCAAAGAAACATAGGTCCCATGGTTTCCCTCATTTGCAATATCTAGTATATGTCTGAGTCAAGCAGAAAAGGTCAAATAAATTGATTTCTGGGAAATGAACCCTAAGATATGTATTCAAATGTGTTTTATCTTTCATGTGATTGTTTCTAACACATTTATAAGATTATTTCTTTGTTGCTTTCTATGTCCCTCCCCACTTTATAACCCCTGCTTTCACTGTACTTGATGTCGGTATAATTTGTGGAGGGGAAGGGAAAAAACAAATCGTTTAAATAGGGATACAGGTGGACCTATTGCAACAATGAAATGTACAAGTCGTTATGTCAAAATATGATCTTTACAACTGTGGGGGGAGTGCTTGGAACGATGATTGTGTGTTGGGGTTAGGGGCGGGGAGAGAATGGGAAAAGATAGGAAGGGGAAACAAAAAGGAAGAGGCTACGATGCTTGATAAGAAATTTACTCATTATCTTGCCCATGTAATTGTAACCTCTCTGTATAGTATTTTCACAATGTAAAATAAAAGCAAAAAAAGTACTAATTAAATTAATAGTTAGTGTATGATTATATAAAACTACATTGACTAATTTTCAATTAATACTTTATTATTTATTCAATCATGTTACTTAAAAAAGGAAGGAATAATTTAAATGCCAATAATTTGTAATAATATTTTATATGCAATTTCCTAGTATACATATATCTCTCTCTTGCTATATATATGTATATATGCATCTATTTATCTATCTATCAATCTACATATTTATGTGTTCATACACTTGTCAGTCATCGGGCTTATTTGTAGATTGCTCGCTTACTACGTACAAAGCCCTGAGTTCGATTCCTCACTCCCTTGTGCACAGAAAAATCTAGAAGTCGTGCTGTCGCTTAAGCAGTGGAGCACTGGCTTTGAGCATAAAAGCTTCGGGACTGTGTCTAGACCCTTTCTCAAGACCCAGGACTGGCACCAAAAAAAAAATAAAATAGAATGTTCTGACTGCAACAATATAAGGATAGTACTGCAAATATACCTCATCACAGAACAAGCATGGAGTCTGGTGCTTGCAGCTGCCATCTTACCTGACTTAGCCAGAGGTAAACCACTGCAACCCAGCTCCACGGAACCAGAAGTTGCTGGTTCACTCACCACTGTCATCCAAGATACTCGGGGGCTGATTTGTGAAACTCTGAGCTGTGGTTCACAGTAGTAGAGCTCTAGCCTTGAGCAAAAGACCTTAGAACAGTACCCCCAAATTTTCAGTGCATTCCCCATGGCTCTTTGCAACAGAGAGTTATGATCTAGGTGTCTGTAGCTGAGGTCTGTCACCCTGCCTACTCAAGAAACTGAGATGTGAGGATCTGGGTTCTAAACTATCCCAGACACAAAAGTTCCCATGAGACTATTATCTCCTATTCACCACTTAGAAACTTGAAATGGAAGCTGGGCACCAGTGACTAACGCCTGTCATCCTAACTACTCAGGAGCCTGAGAGCTGAGGATCATGGTCCAAAGCCAGCCTGGGCAGGAAATTCCTTGAGATGGACAATTCTCTCTAGTGACCCACCAAAAACCTGAAGGGGTGCTGTAGCTCAAGTGGTAAAGCGCTTGGTTTTAGCTGAAAAGCTCTAGGATAGACAGCACCCAGGCCTAGACTTCAACTCTTCCAACTTACAAGAAAAGAAAAGAAACAAACAAACCAAAAGAGGAGTGGTTAGAATGCTTTGCATGTATGAATCCCTGGAATTGAATCCTCAGTACCACATCACTAGAAAAAAGCCTGAAGTGGCCCTGTGGCTCAAGTGGTAGAGTGCTACCCTTGTACAGGAGAAACTCAGGAACCATGCTCAGGTCCTGAGGTCAAGTTCCAGGACAAGTGTATGCACACACACACACACACACACACACACACACACACACACACACACACACAGATACCAGAAGTGAAGCTGTGACACCAAATGGTGGTAAAGCACTGAGCTTCTGTTCTGAGCTCATGGTCAGCACCGAGGTCCTGTGTTCAACCCCAAAAGCTAGCCATCCAGGGCTCGACTAGGATAGGTCAAAGGTTTCAAAATCTGATGCACTTCACCAGCCCTAGATGATAGGAAACTTTGGGATTTTGCACAAGTGCTTAGATTTAGCAAGCTTCTGGAATCCTAGGGAGGCACCATTGCCAATTAGGAATCTTTTCATTAGGTTCAGCTCCCTTATTGTCTGCCAGAAGGACCCATGAATTAATTGGAGCAGGTTATTTCAATACTGGAACATAATCTAACAAAGACAGGATAAGTGCAGGGAACTTGGCCTGCCACAGGAGCTGGCACAAATGAAAGCTTCCTGGGGAGAGAGATAGCTTAGAGTACAAAGAAGCCTTTTTCTCCTGTCCTTCAAATTTTGCCTACACTCATCCTCACTAATTGGCTCAGATGGAGTTGTTTGTTACACAGCTGTACAGGAGGGGGGCCTTTTTGTCTGTCTGTCCAGACCATGAGGCAGACTTCCTCCAGCAGCCTGGAGTGCACAGAAACCCTCAGGCTACACTGGGAACAGTGAGGGGAGCCCTGGAACATGCACTGTTTTGAAAGCACTCTCTGTGCTATGAAATCATTCTATTCAAAGCAAATTTCCTAGCTGAGTGCCTTTCAACATAGCTACTCTGGATCTTTACCAATAGAAATACATGCATACATACATGGGGAGACATGGATTTACTACTTTTTCTTTTTTGGCAGGTCTGGGGCTTGTACTGTGAGCCTAGTCACTCTCCCAGAGCTTCTTTTGTTCAAGGGTGGTGCTCTGCCCTTGAGTTTCAGTCCGCCTCATGGGTGTTTATATTCCTGTGATCCCTTAGAAATAAGAGTGTCCTGAACTTTCCTGTCCCGACTGAATTCAAGCTGCCATTCTCTACCTCTCAGCCTCCTGAAGAGCTAGGATTACAAGCATGAGCCTCTGAGACCTGGCTTTCTTTTATTCTTGTTGTTCTTTGTTTTATCATGACAATCTGAAATCTTCACAGTGTCATACTAATGGTTTGCATTTCGAAGTAAACTACCCAGGCCTGGAGTTCAAATGCCAGGACTGATACTTACAAATGGAGGGAGATCTTGAGAAAATCATTCCTATTCATGGGAATGCTTAATGGACTGTCATAAAAGTAACAATTAAATTCACAGTTGTTCATGATTCTCCTAAAGAATGCCACACAAAAAGTATTGGATTATGTCTTTCATTCTAGCACCATGGTATGATTCTCCTAATTAAAGAATACTGACTACTTTTACATTAATGCTTTGATAAGTATTAAACCATGATACTTCATTAAATGGAGGCTTAAATTAATAACTAATAATTCACAATATATATTATTCAATATCCTCATATTGTCTCTCTCTCATATATATATATATGGAGAGAGAGAGAGCAAATTACACATCTATCTATCTATCTATATCTATATCTAAATCTAGGCCACTACTATGGCTTGATCACACGTGCTCAGAACTGGCTGGCAGCTCAATTTGCCAAAGGCTTTGTCTACAACTGACACTTTCATGAATTGGGCATTGTGGGTTGTGAGTTCATATCCCAGCATGGCCAAAAGTTTATAGGTGGAGTAATAAGCGAATTTTGACATATTTTTTCTCCTTTTCTGTAAAAGTCCTGGGTCTCAGTATGATGTAAAATCCAAGTGCAAATATATCCATGTGATAAGATGTAATAAATGAAATAAATATTATATATGTAATAATAAAATAAAGAATAAATAGATAAGGATAATAAATGTCATATGGGGTAAACCCATGTATGTAAAAAGATTTCATACATGAATATTATTTTTTCCAGTGCTGTGGCTTGAATTTGGTCCTGGAAATTGGTCTGAATTTCTTGTTTTCAATGACGGTGAGCTTCCTGTCCCCCAGAGTGCCACAGAGATATCCAGACCCTGAGTTCAAATCCCAAGCCTGCAAAAAAATGGTGCAAATTCCAAACCAATGCCTTGTATTTTTGGCCAGGCCCGGGGCTTGAACTCAGCTAGTAGCAACTCTGCCTCAGTTTTGATCATCCTAAGCTGGGGTGCAACCTCTGGACCCACAGCCCATCTTGAGATCCCAAGACCCAAGTTTAAATCTCGGGAAAAGTGAGGGGAGCCCCAGAACATGCACTGTCTTGAAAGCACTCTCTGTGCTGTGAAATCATTCCATTCAAACCTTTCTTCACAGCAACTCTAGATGGTCACTGATAGAAATACATGCATACATACACAGACACATAGAGTTACTGGCTCTATTTTTGTGGCAGGCCCTGAGGCTTGAACTGTAACCCCAGGCACTGTCCCTGAGTTCCTTTTTCTCAAGGAAGCACCGTATTGTGTCTTAACCCATGATTACCCTAGGCTGATTTGCAGCATTTACACCCACAGATGATCCGGTCATCCTAGGACCCCAGTTAAACTCCCAGCACTGGCAAAAATACATCAAACCAACAAATATGGATGAGGAAAAAACCAGCAAGTATTACACAACCGTTTTACCTTTGTTTCCTTTGCACTGTGACCACCATGGGTCTTAATAACTCACCTTGAAAATTGTATGTTGTCCCGACCCGCAGGACTTCAACCAGGGCAATGAACCTAAGCGAGAAGGAATGAAGGGACAAGAGACACGAAGAAGGACAGCAAGACAAGGATTCTGATCAAGCTGCCAAATTTTATTTTTCACACAGGGGTATTTATATGCTTAGAATAAGGAAGCTTTTTCATTGGGCATAGCAGCTGCAGGATGCTTGCTTAGGGCAATGTGAAAAGGTGGTCAATAGCAGCTACCTGGTCTTTGTTTGGGGCAGGATGCAAAGACCAGATTCTGTAAATAGCCTCGAGAGATGTTCCAGCGAGATAGTCAAGCTTATCATGCAGAGAGACTCCCTGCAGGGCTCTCTACAGTATGTGACCTTGCATGGCCAAAGGCTCACAGATTGTTGGTAAAGCCTAAGCCCCACCCAGATACCTATGCCGTGAGTTCTATCCTCGGACTGCCACCTACACACAGCTGAAGATCCTAGGAAACTCGTCCCTATCTATAGGAACATTAATAGAATATTTGACATGTACAAATTGAATTACTATTTATCTAGTCTTTCTAGTATAATATTGTATGCATAAATATATATCATAGATTAATTCAATTAATAACTTCTACCATGATTAATTAATGGAGGCATAATTTTAGACCAAATAATTGGTAGTAATAGAATATATAATTGGTAGTAGTAGAATATATAAAAATAAGATGTAGACATCACTTTATATAGAGTTATACACTAGATTCTACATAAATGTCTGTCTCTCTCTGTATACATTTATTTATAGATGCATATTCATATGTAAATACACACACACTGCAATCTACATATCTATCTTTTTATATATTGGCCACTCCTAGGGCTTCATCTCAGGTCCTGAAATTTGCCTGAAAACTTCATTTGCATCAGACTGGTGTGCTAACATTGACCCATTCATGAAGTTGGCCTGCTAGGTTCTGAGTTCAAATCACAGAACTGTCAAAAACTTAATCCTAGTGGAAGAAGCCAATTGTCCCACTTGTTTTCCTTATGGGTGTCAAAATTCCTGCGTCTCAGGAATGATGTTTAATACATAGGCAAATTTATGTCCTATGTAATAGGATGTAAAAAATGTTATATGTGTAATCATACTCACTAAAATACATAAGAAATACATACAAATAAAATAAAAAGAATAACTACACTAGCTGCAATATAAGTAAACATGTGTATGCAAATATAAATCATGTATTTAAAATGTATATGAATATTATTTTTTTGAGTGCTAAGACTTGAATTCAGGCCCTGGGAACAGGCCTGACTTTCTTGTCTTCCAGCATGGTGAGATTCCCCTTCCCCGACAATGCTGCAGATTTTCCGAGAGTCTGAATTCAAATCCCAGGCCTGGCAAAAAAATGGCATGAATTCCAAGCCAAGGAGCCTCATAATTTTATAAATATTTTTAATGAATTTATTTATTTATTTATTTTTATTTTGTCAAGCACAGAGCTTGAACTCAGGTTGGGGCAACTCTGCCTCAGCTTTGATCGCTCTAGGCTGGGGTGCAACCACTGGACACACAGCTGAACCTGGGTTCCTGGGCCCCAAAGATTTACAGGAAAAAGATAAATAAAATGACACAGATAAAAATCTGGCAACTTGCAAATGGCTATCTGTTTTACATTTGTTTTTTTTGCAAGGTGACCATCTTAGGTCTGAATGACATTGATGAAAAGTTTTGTAACCTGACATTGCTGAAGGCTGGTGGGCTACCAGGCAAGCCATAGGTCAACACGGCAACATAGGCCCTGTGGTCGAGGCCCGGTCCTGACCCCTTCCAATGGTGGGAGATCCTAAGAGTCTCATTCCTATTCATAGGAATACTGATGGAAGATTATGAATGTCAAGATTAAATTAGTTGTTCCTGAATGATACTACTATAAAAGTAGTGATTTTAGGAGGCTGATGGATTTTAATGAATATTTTGACACATTAAAAGAATACTATTAATTACATGGATGCAATAGTTTTGTGACAGTGGTTGATTAAATTAATAATTCATTAAGAATGAACACAATAATACTAATTACATGGGGGTATAATAAATACCCAAGAATTGTTAAAAATGTAGTCTATATAACTGAACAATATATAAACATCTCTGGTACTCTATAAAGATCTATATTTATTTGTGTACTACCATCCGCATGTCAATCTGTCTTATTTTGTCAACCCCTGGGGCTGGATCTCAGGTGCTGGTAACTGCTTGTCAGCTCCATATGGCCCAGGTTGGCTGTGCTGACACTCGCCCATTCATGAATTGGTCTTTGTAGGCTTTGAGTTCAGATGCCAGCACTCACAAAAATTGAATCGTGGAGTAAGAAGCACTGGTGACACGTTTTCCTTTTCTGTGAGCATCTGGGTATCAGGTATGAAGTTTCATATATAGGCAAATCTATATCCCATGTAATAAATGTAATAAATATTCCATGTGTAATACCAGTCAATAAAATAAATGGTAAATAAATGAATAAAACAACAAATAAAATGCATAACTTCACTAGGCACAATATGGGGTCAACATACGGGGCTCAGTCTCATCGGCTGGGAACTGCCTAGCAGCTGAATTGGTTAGAGGCTGCTGTGCTGACAGTCACTCATTCATGAGCTGAGCCTTCTAGGCCCTGAGTTTAGATCCCAGCCCTGCCAAAAATGCAATCTTGGAGTAAGAAGTCAAGAGTGACACATATTTTCCTTTTCTATGAAATTGCTCCGTGTCAGGTAGGATGTGTAATTCGTATGCAAATCTATATACTATGTAATAGGATGTCATAAAGGTAAAAATGTCATAGGTGGAAAAATGGTCACTACAATAAATGAAAAACAAATTGAATTAGTAGCGAATCATTCTGGGATAATATTAGACAAAATAATTATAGGATGTGGATTAAGTTTAATTAATATATTATTAAGCATTAACAGAATGAAAAGTAAATGGAGACATAGTTAAATACCTAATAATTGGTAGTAACACATGATGCATAAATTAATTATAAATAGAGGTCTCATTCTATAAAATATGTAATTATATGTATGGATGTATGTACATATATGATAAACAATAACAGTAAATTGAGTAATAATGTTTTATCAATTGTTCAACTGGGATATATAATTAAACGGAGGCATCATTTAATACCTAACATTGGTAGTACTATTAGCTATAATTTAATAATATGCATAAATCTCTCTCTCTATATTTTTTTTGGGTCCAGTCGTGGGCCTGAAGTCTGGGCCTGGGCTCTGTCCCTCAGCTCGTCAGCTCAAGGCTAGCACTCTACCACTTGAGCCACAGCACCACTTCCGGCTTTTTTTTTCTGCTTATGTGGCGCTGAGAAATTGAACTCAGGTCCTCATGCTTGCAAGGGAAGCGCTCTATCACTGAGCCACCTTCCCAGCCCACATCTTTCTTTTTGTACATATAATATTTATATACAGCATTCTCTATTTATACCTCATGCACTCCTGGGACTCGGTGGTTGAGTGCTCGCCTAGTAAGCAGGAAGCCCTGGCTTCCATTCCTCAGTACCATATAAAAAGAAAAACCAGAAGTTCTGCTTTCTTTCAATCAATTGTGTACTAGCCTGGAGCACAAACGCTTGGGGAGAGTGGCTAAGCCCTTACTAAAGGCCCAGGACTGCCGCAAAAAAAGGTAGACTGTTCTAACTGCAACTATACAAGGTCAAGACTTCAAATACTTCATCACAGAGCAAGCTAGGAGTCTGGTGCTGACAGCTGCCACCTAACCTGACTTATCCAGATGTAAATCACTGCAACCCAGCTCCACCGAACCAGACGCTGCTGGCTTACCTCAGTCATTTTAGCTGCTCACGGTCTTTAAAACCCAGCCCTAGCAGGAAGTCTGTGAGACTCTTCCAAGTGGTAGAGCTGTAGCCTTGAGCAAATGTTATTAGAACAGTATCCCTACATTTCAGTTCAAGCCCCATGGGTAACCTCCCCCCCAAAAAAACACTCCACTAAACCATTAGATGTGAACTTGTGTGGTTTGTGAAATGTTCCTCAAAGAATGGTGATACTGAAGAAAACATGTTGATTCTAATGACAGCTTGTGGAATACAGCTATGTGCTGAGTCCTTCATAAGGTGCTCTGTGCTGAGTACTGCACAGGGTGCTATGTGCTGAGTCCTTCACAGGTTGAAGTGTGCTGAGTCCTGAATTGGGTTCTGGGTGCAGTGTCTTTCACATGATGCTGTGTATTGAGTCCTTCAAACAGTGTCATGTGCTATGTCCTTCACAGGGTGCACTCTTTCATCTGGTCCTTGTAAGAGCTCCACAACTGAGATGCTTGCACAGATAAGAATATTGAGGCTCAGATATATCTCCATGGAAGGAACAAAATTAAGTATAACTGAAAACTAGTGAGTTGTCTCCTGCAGACCATTGTTTTGTTTGTTTGTTTTCTCAGTCATGAACCTTGATCTCAGGACCTAGATTTTGACCCATACCTCTTGGGCTCAAGGCTAGCACTCCACCACGTGGAGCCAAGGATCCCCTTGCAGCAGACTACCATGGCCTAGGGGTCGATAGATGAGGTTTGTCATCCTGCCTTCTCAGCAAGCTGAGATCTGAGGATCTGAGTTCTAAATTATCCCAGACACAAAAAGTCCCATGAGACTATTATCTCCAATTCACCACTAAGAAACATTAAGTGGAAGCTTGGTGCTTGTGGCTCATGACTATCATCCTAGGTTCTCAGGAGGATGAGAACTAAGGATCATGGTTCAAAGCTAGCCTAGGCAGGAATGTCTTTGAGACACTTAGCTCCAGAGGACCACCAGAAAACCTGAAGTGATGCTGTGGCTCAAGTGATAGAGCACAAGACTTGAGCTGAAAAGCTCAGGGACAGCACCCAGTCCCAGACTTCAACTCCTACAACTAACAATATCAAAAAAAAAAAAAAAACCCAAAACCAGAAACAATCTAACAAACCTGAAGTACAGAGCTGGAAATGTGCCTTAGGGGTAGAGTGCTTTGCATATATGAGACCCTGGGCTTGATTACTCAGGACAACATCACTAGAAAAAGCATGAAATGGTTCTGTGGCTCAAGTGAGAGAAGGCTATCCTTGTACAAGAGAAATTAGGCACAGTGCTGAGTTCAAGCTCCACGACTGTATGCGTGCACACACATGGACATACACACACAGATGCACACACACACACACACACACACACACACACACACACACACACACACACACACATAGACCAGAAGTGAAGCTGTGACACAAAATGGTAAAGCACTGGACTTCTCCACTGAACTTATGGTCAGCACCAAGGCCCTGTGTTCAACCCCCAAACCTAGCCATCCAAGGCCCAATTAAGAGAGGTCAAAGGTTTCAGAACCTGATGATCTTCATCAGCCCTAGATGACAGGAAGCTTTGTGATATCCAACATGTGCTTGGATTTCTCAAGCTTCCAGAAAACCAAGGAGAGGTATCATAGGCCCATTATCGCTGGCAATGAAACATTTCATTAAGTTCAGTGCCCTAGTTGTCTGCAAGAAGAACTTCTGAATTATATTGAGCACTGTATCTGAGCACTGGAATATAGTCTCACAAAGGCAGGATAAGTGCAGGGAACTTGGCCTGCCACGGGAGGTGGCACAAATGAAGGCTTCTTGTCAAAACAGAGCACTGGGAAGAGAGATAGCTTGGAGTACAAAGAGGCCTTTTTCTCCTGGCCTTCAGAGCACACACAGACTCATCCTCACTAATTGGCCCAGATGTGGAGTTGTTGCTACAAAGCTGTACAGGACTGAGGCCTTTTGTCTGCTTGTCCAGACAATGAGAGAGACTTCAGTCCAGCCCCACATCTGGGCTTTTCTGTGATCTCTTTTTTTTTTTATTTTAATTTTTATTTTTTGTGACCATACTGTACAGAGGGGTTACAATTACATGGGCAAGATAATGAGTACATTTCTTATCACGCATTGCAGCCTCCTCCTTTGTTTACCCTTCACATCCCTTCCCAGCCTACCTCCTCCCAATTCTCCCCCCCATGCACCAAACTTGTAAAGTTCATTTTCGACATGACAACTTGTACTTCTCATTGTTGCAACGGGTCCACCTGTATCCTTAAACGACTTAGAAATAACAGTGTCATGGGCTTTCCAATACTGGCTGGATTCAAACTTAGGTTCTCTACATCTCAGCCTCCTTAGAGCTGAGATTACAGTCAGCAGCCACTGTCACTTCCCTTTCTTTCCTTCTTCATGTTTTACTCTGGACAAGCTGACTTCTTAACAGGGTCATTCCATTGGTTTGAATTTATAAGTAAACTACCCAATGTTCTTTATAGCTGCTTTCTCTGAGAACGATTTACTCTCCTCATCTTCTCCTCTTGTCACAGGTTTGCAGCCAAAAGTGAGAAATGAGTGTTCCAGGATTCGGGAGCAAATGTCCACAGGACATGCCAGTTCGGTCACTTAGCATTGAGCTGCAGTAAATTTACTGTCTCAGGATGAGTGGATCGAAAGCTGGAATGATCCTCATGCAGTCTGCAGTGCTCCTTTTGCCTGTAAAATGAACTAATAATTATAAGTGTTTCCAACCTTAAGTATCTAGAACACACTAGAAGCATATTCTAGTTTCTGTTTTTCTCTAGTACCTCTCGAGATTTAGACTAAAGGTTTGTGTGGAGCGGTTCCTCGGCGAATCCCTGAGGAAAGTTGCTTGAATCCTCCTCAGGAGATAGCCATCCAAAGTCAGCCTAAGCAGGAGGTCTGTGAGCCTCTTTTCTCCAATAAACCACCAGAAAACCAGAAGTGAAGCAGTGACCCAGAGGGTAGAGCTCCAGCTTTGAGAGAGAAAGCCAAGCAGGAGATACTGGCCAGAGCAGGCAGTAAGGCCTGGGAGGCGATTATGTCCAATTTTTATCCACCAGATGGCTGGAAGTGGAGCTGTGGTGGTGGTAGAGCCTCAGCCTTGAGTAATACAACTCAGAATTGCATAGGGTCCTGAGTTTAAGCCATGGGATGACCACAAAAAAAATTCAAAGAGAGAAGGCCAAGTTATGTATCAGTGCCTTACCTACTTATGTGTGTATTACCTCCCTGATTACAAACAGACCATATGCAATGCTTCTGCTTTTATTTACTGATTTATTTTTCAGAGATGCCTGTTTCACATACTGCATCATTATCTTCATTTCAGGCCCATCACTTTTCTCTTCCAGAGTTCCAGGCCTGTGTCCTTATATGATACACACTTAGGCTCTCAGCAGGGTTTATTTACATTTTATTATGAGGCCAACACAGGAACAATCACAAATCGAGCAGGGGAAGACAAGATCAGGTTTCTTAGAAGTAACCAGTATTCAGAAAAATTAACTTGGGGACGAAAAATGGCAGCCTACTTATGTAAAAACTACCATTAAGAAAAT
Source organism: Dipodomys spectabilis (assembly GCF_019054845.1). Lineage (NCBI taxonomy): Eukaryota > Metazoa > Chordata > Mammalia > Rodentia > Heteromyidae > Dipodomys > Dipodomys spectabilis. The sequence continues at coordinate 378,591 of NW_024871314.1, read as the reverse complement.
ATGAGAAGGAGAGTTCCGGGAAGATGGCGGAGGAGAAGCTAGAATCTGAACAAGCTCTTGCATAGAAAGCAGTTTTAGAGTTCCAGTGAACAGTCCTAAGCCAGAGAATCACACCAAATGTGCCATCACAGGACAGAGAGTTAGACAAGAGAGAGGAAGCCAAGACAAGGAGACACATCTGAGCGCATGACAGCAGCCGCCGCGGCGGCAGCAGGGTTGCAGCGGCGACCGCAGCCGCGGCCATACCTGAGCGCTCACACAGAGAGTCTGGGACAAAGGAGCCAGACGCAGCGGGCGAGCGGATTCTACTCAACACCAGCAAGAACCAACAAGGAGCGGACATCTTCATCCTGCAGTTTGCAGACCAGAGACGACCCAGGAGCCAAGACTCGGCGTGAGTAGAAGCCCAACGTCCTCGCTCCTTCTCAGGGAGCAGAGGAGGGAAGGCCACCCCACCCCCCCAGCACTGGTGATCTCCATCTTGGATACCGACAAAGCTCGGAGGAGCTGCTAGCTCCAACTCAGGCCTTGGAATAAAACGAGTCATTTAGCAGGTCACAAGAACTTAACCGCGAAGTGACCTGCCAGACTCAGCTCCATCCAGGGAAAAGTCACCCAGCTCAGGCACCAGCCATTGGAGTGGCTTTCCTCACTGGGTAACCAGAGCCAGAGGCTGCCTCTCCCTCTAGCAGCCTCAACAATCAATTGAAAAACAGAAACCCTGAGAATGGCTCCAGGGTGGGCTCTGTGAATTTTTCACAAAATAGCCCCAGGGAAAAGCTACTGTTTGTTGAAAGGCCTCAACTCTACCAGAACCTAGCCTCATCACCCCTCTTTTGTGATTCTCAAAGCAGATCACCCTCCCATTAAACTAACCTGGGAGGGGGATCTCAAAATCTTGGGTAAAGCAGAGCATTTTTCTGCCTGTTTGAACAAACTGACTCAAGAAACCAATCAAGCCACAGGACCTCAAGCTGACCAGAGACTCCAACAAGAGGCTGGTTTCAGACAAAAGGGAGATACAGGATTCTTCCCACCCCTCCCAAAAAAAAAAAAAAAATCAAAGAACTTTTTTTTCTTCTTTTCTTTTTTCTTTTTTTTTTTTTTCTTGGTACCTTGTATATATAAAAAAATTTTTTCCTTTTCTAAAACTTTTATTAATCTTTAATTTTTGCCTTTTTTGAAAAAATAATTGTTTTCCAGTAACTTTTTTTTCCCTCTTACAATTTTTATTTTAGGAATACGTGAATGTACGTTTTCCTTTCTTTTCTTGTCTTCTCTCTCCTTTTCTTTCTTTCTTAATTATCTTTTTGTTTTTTGTCTAGCTCTACTGAACTTCTGATCTTTTTTTTTCTCCCTTTCTTATCCTTTTCACCTTTTCCTTTCTTTTGTTCTTCTGTATGTGACTTAACTCTTGTCCTGCACATCCTCAGATAAACCCATAGTTAACTAGTAGACCCTATTCCCCATTGTGTACACACTTAATCCACAAATTTATTACTCAATCCAAAACCTCTGAGACTTAAATTCCTTAATAGCAGTACTACCTCTTTATACCTACATAATATTTTAAGCATTTTTTAAGTTTTTCACATCTCCTCTATCTCCCTCCTGTTTTCTCATTATATTCACATTCCTCTCTAAATAGATGGTCTTTCAATCTCCATAACTATATTAATTTTTACGTTTCTAATTTTTTTTTCTGGTCTCTTTTCATTCCCCTTTCCCTTTCTTCTTTTTCTCTCCCTCTCTACTTGCATCCTACCCAACCTATTTCCTGCATTGAGATTAGGACATAGTTAACTCTCCCTGTGCCTCCCTACACCAATCTATTCCTAATTTTTACCCACATCTCTCCCTAACCCTAAAAATTTCTGGTTTTCCAAATTCTTCTCTGTGGTTCGAAGCCCATTAACATATAGTTGTTTGATGTTGAATAGATGTATCTGTTGAACTAGATTGTATCTGTAGACTATTGACTGTATAAATGCAAACGTTGGTTGATGGTTGCCTTAAGATAGTGTTCTAGCACAAAACTGGTGCTATTTTCATCTCAAATGGGCAGAGTAAACCGGAAAAACACAAGAAAAATGGCAAATCCGGGTATCTCAATTCCCAATCTTGATAATCAGGGGTCAGATCAGATAATGAACAATCCAGAGGAGAGTTCCCAAATAGCTCTACAAACACTGGTGGCAAACATGATAAATGAGAAGTTTGACAACTTACAAAGGACTCTGTATGAGCGTGATAGGGAGAGAGAGGAGGCATCCCAAAGGTTTATACAGGAATAACATAAGCGTGAGGAAGCTACTCAAAAACTGATACAGGATTTGCGTGAACAACCTGAGAATACTCAAAGAGAAAGGGAGGAATGGCGTGAGCAGGCTGAGAACACTCAAAGAGAACTGCAGGAATTCCATGAACAGGAGGAAAGAGAACTGCAAGAATCCCACAAACGGGAGGGAGCTAATCAAAGAGTAATTCAGGAATTGAGAGACCAGGTAGAGAACACACAAAGATCACTAAAGGCATTCATGGAATCCATTAACAAAGAGCTGAAGGAAGTCAGGGAGACCACAAAGGGAATGCTGAATGGAACCCAACAGAAGGAATGGGAGTCCAAAGAAACCATGACCAATCAACTAAGTGATTTGAGAATAAACACTGAACACCAAATTAAGGAAGTAAAGAAATTCATACAAGACCTAAAACAGAGCTTCAACAAAGAACTTGAAGCCATCAAAGCTGACCAATTAGAAGGAAAAGAGATAAAAAACAAAGTAGAGAGTCTTGACAGCAGGTTAGACCATGCAGAAGATCGAATCTCAGGGATTGAAGACAGCCTAGATATTATAGAGAAAGAACATACAACCATCCAAGACAAGTCCAAGAAGTATGATAGATCTATCCAACACCTGGAAGACACCATCAGAAGGCCTAATCTAAGGATAATGGGTGTAGAGGAGCACCTAGAAACAGAAGTTAATGGTCTAGGAAATTTGTTTAACAGGATCCTAGCAGAGAACTTCGCAAACATACAAAAAGATAGGCCTATTCAGATACAAGAAGCTTTTAGAACCCCAAATAGACCAGACCAGAATAGGAAATCCCACCGCCACATTATAATCCACACAGGACCAACTCAGAACAAGGAAAAGATCCTTAAAGCTGTTAAGGAGAAAAGGGTAATCACCTATAAAGGGAAACCAATTAGAATCACCTCAGATTTCTCAGCAGAGACAATCAAAGCAAGAAGAGCCTGAAATGATGTATGCCATGCCCTAAAAACAAACAACTATCAACCAAGAATACTGTACCCAGCTAAACTCTCCTTCATAACTGAAGGCCAAATAAAAACCTTCCATAGCAAAGAAAAATTGAAACAATACATCTCCACCAAACCAGCCCTACAAAAGATTCTTAAAGATGTCCTACACATAGAAAACCAACAAGACCGCAACAAAGGCCAAGAAACTGCACCCAAACTGAGAATCCAAGAACCATAGGAAGAACCCAGTTTTCGCAGCCCCCAAGAAGGTGGATAACATGGCAAGAACTCCCAAATACCTCTCAGTCCTATCTCTCAACGTTAACGGACTGAACTCTCCAATTAAGCGACATAGACTGTCTAGTTGGATTAAAAACCAAGACCCTTCTGTCTGCTGCCTGCCGGAGTCACATCTTGCCCGTAAAAACAAACACATTTTCAATGTTAAAGGCTCGAACAAAATCTACCAAGCAAACGGACCCCATAAACAGGCCAGAGTTGCAATCTTAATATCAGATAAAATAGACTTCAAATTAAAGTTCGTGAGAAGAGATAAAGAAGGTCGATACATACTAATTAAAGGATCTCTCCTTCAGGAGGATATTACAATTCTAAATATCTATTCGCCAAACAATGGAGCACCCAAATTTATCAAAGAAACACTACTTTCCCTCAAATCCCATATAGATCCAAAGACATTAACTGTTGGGGATTTTAACACACCACTCTCCCCACTAGATAGATCAACTCGGCAAAAACTCAACAGAGAAACCGCAGATCTAAACAGCTGCATAGATCAGCTAGACTTAACAGACATCTACCGAACATTTCACCCAGCAGCATCGGAATACACGTTTTTCTCAGCAGCACATGGAACGTTTTCTAAAATAGACCACATTTTAGGCCACAAAGCAAACTTGTCTAAATTCAGAAACATTGAAGTTATACCTTGCATTCTCTCTGACCACAAGGGAATAAAATTAGAACTCAACACCAAAAGCCACCAAAGAAAGTCCAGTATCACATGGAGGCTGAACAACACACTGCTGAATCAAGAGTGGGTCATGGAAGAGATTAGAAAGGAAATTCAAATGTTCATGCTATTCCACAAAAATGAACACACAAATTACCAGCTCCTCTGTGACACAGCAAAGGCAGTACTCAGAGGCAAGTTTATAGCTCTGAGCTCCTACATCAACAAATTGGAGAGATCTGAAACTAACAATTTAATGACACATCTAAAGCTCCTTGAAAAAGAGCAGCAAGATAAACCCCAATCCAGTAGATGGAAAGAAATAATCAAAATTAAATCAGAATTAAATGAATTAGAATCCAAAAAAACTATAGAAAGAATCAACAAAACAAAGAGTTGGTTCTTCGAAAAACTTAACAAAACTGACAGACCCTTAGCAAATCTTATCAGAAAACGAAGAGAACACACCCAAATGAATAAACTCAGAGATGAGAATGGAAACATCACCATGGAAACAACCAAAAATCAGAACATTATAAGGGAATACTTCTCAAAACTTTATGCTAATAAGTTTATGAACTTGACAGAAATGGACCTTTTCCTAGCAAATATTGACATGCCAAAACTAAACCAAGATGAGTTAAACCAGCTTAACAGGCCCATATCAAGCATTGAAATAGAAACAGCAATAAGAGACCTCCCAGCTAAGAAAAGTCCAGGACCAGACGGTTTTACAGCGGAATTTTACAAGGCCTTCAAAGCAGAGCTCACACCAATACTCCTCCACCTCTTCAATGAAATTGAAAGAGAAAGCTCACTACCGAACACATTCTATGAAGCCATCATAACCCTCATCCCAAAACCAGGCAGGGACTCATCAAAGAAAGAGAACTATAGACCCATTTCTTTGATGAACATTGATGCAAAACTTCTCAACAAAATTTTGGCCAATCGACTTCAACAATTCATCCAAAAAATCATACACCAATATCATACAGGATTCATTTCAGGGATGCAAAGCTGGTTCAATATACGCAAATCAATTAATATTATTCTTCATATCAACAGGAGCAAGAATAAGAACCACATGGTTATCTCAATAGATGCAGAAAAAGCATTCGACAAGATCCAACACCCCTTTATGATGAAGGTTTTGGAAAAATTAGGAATCCATGGAACATTCCTCAATACAATAAAGGCTGTATATGACAAACCTACAGCCAGCATTATATGAAATGGTGAAAAACTGAAGCCATTTCCTCTTAACTCAGGAACAAGACAAGGATGCCCACTCTCTCCACTTCTCTTCAATCTAGTATTAGAATGCCTAGCTACAGCAATAAGACAAGATGCAGACATAAAGGGGATCCAAATAGGGAAAGAAGAAATAAAACTCTCCCTCTTTGCAGATGACATGATCTTGTATTTAAAGAATCCCATAGACTCCACTCCCAAATTACTCAAGCTGATTCAAAACTTTGGCAAAGTAGCAGGGTATAAAATTAACCCCCCAAAATCAATGGCTTTTCTGTATGCCAACAATGGGAAAAGTGTGGCTGAAATTAGGAAAGCAACTCCATTTGTAATAGCCCCACAAAAAATAAAATACCTAGGAATTAACTTAACTAAAGAAGTGAAGGACCTCTATGATGAAAAGTTTAAAATCTTGAAAGAGGAAATCAACACAGAACTTAAAAAATGGCAAAGCCTCCCATGCTCCTGGATTGGAAAGATTAACATCGTGAAAATGGCAATACTTCCCAAGGCTATCTACAAATTCAACGCAATACCTATCCAAATTCCAACCTCATTCTTCAAGGAAATAGTAGAGGCAATCCAAAAATTCATATGGAACAATAAAAGATCCCGAATAGCAAAAACGCTCCTGAATGGAAAGAACACTGCTGGAGGAATATCAATACCAAATTTCAAACTCTACTATAAAGCCATAGTAATCAAAACAGCCTGGTATTGGCATAAGAACAGACCTCAGGACCAATGGAATAGAATTGAAAACCCAGAAATGAACCTACAGACCTATAGCCATCTAATCTTCGATAATGGAGCTAAAACAATAGAATGGAAGAACGACAACCTCTTCAGTAAATGGTGCTGGAAAAATTGGTTAACTACATGTAGAAAACTAAAGCTAGATCCTTATATATCACCCTGCACCAGAATCAACTCCAAATGGATCAAAGACCTTGAAGTCAAAGCAGACACTCTGAAAACATTACAGGATGGAATAGGAGAAACCCTGGGTCTCCTTGGCTCAGGCCGAAATTTTCTGAATAGAGACCCGGAAACACAACAAATCAAAGAAAGGTTGGACAAATGGGATTGCATAAAGTTGCAGAGCTTCTGCAGGGCAAATGACATAACTAGCAAGATCAATAGAAATCCCACGGATTAGGAGAAGATCTTTACTAGCCATACAACGGACAAGGGTCTCATATCTAAAATATACTTGGTACTCAAAAAATTAAACCCCCCAACAACAAATCCTCAAAGAAACAACTGCCCAATAAATAAGTGGGCGAAAGACTTAAAGAGAAACTTCTCTGAAGAAGAAAGAAGGATCCCAATAGACACATGAAGAAATGTTCAACATCCCTAGCCATAAAAGAAATGCAAATCAAAACAACTTTGAGATATCACCTCACTCCAGTTAGAACGGCAAAAATCAAGAACTCTAACAACAACAGATGCTGGAGGGGATGTGGACAGAAAGGAACCTTACTTCATTGTTGGTGGGAATGCAAACTTGTTCAACCACTTTGGAAAGCAGTATGGAGGTTCCTCAAAAGACTTCACATAGAGCTCCCGTATGACCCAGCAATCCCACTTTTGGGCATTTACCCTAATGTTTACAAACAAGACCACACTAAAGCTACCAGCACAACTATGTTTATTGCAGCATTATTTACCATAGCTAAGATATGGAACCAACCCAGATGCCCCTCAGTAGAGGAATGGATCAAGAAAATGTGGTATATATACACAATGGAATTCTATGCCTCCATCAGAAAGAATGACATTGCCCCATTTGTTAGGAAATGGAAAAACTTGGAAAAAATTATATTAAGTGAAGTAATCCAGGCCCAAAGAAACGTAGGTCCCATGGTTTCCCTTATTTGTAATATCTAGTATATGTATGAGTCAAGCGGAAAAGGTCAGATAATGTGATGTCAGGAAAATGAACCCTTAGATGTGTATTTTAATGTTTTTTTCTTTCATGCATGGGTTTCTAACACATTTATAAGATTATCTCTTTGTTGCTTTGTATGTCCCTCCCCCACAGTATAACCCCTGCTTTCACTATATTTGATGTCAGTATAACTTGTGGAGGAGATGGGGAAAAACCAGTTGTTTAAGGATACAGGTGGACCTGTTGCAACAATGAGAAGTACAAGTTGTCATGTCCAAAACGAGCTTTACAATGTTGGTGCGGGGAGGGGGGGGGTAGGGGGGGAAGGGGGGGAAGGAGAAGGATTGGGATTAGGGGGGGAGGGGGGAGGCTGGGAAGGGATGTGAAGGGTAAACAAAGGAGGAGGCTGCAATGCTTTGTAAGAAATGTATGCATTATCCTGCCCATGTAACTGTAACTCCTCTGTACAGTATGTTCACAAATAAAATTAAATTAAATTTAAAAAAAAAAAGAAAATATGAGGGGGCTGGGAATGTGGATTAGAGAGAGAGTGATTGCCTAGCATGCAAGAAGCCCTGGGTTCAATTCCTCAGTAGCACATACACAGAAAAAGCCAGAATTGGTGCCGTGGCTCAAGTAGTAGAGTGCTAGAGACAGTGCCCAAGCCTTGAGTTCAGCCAAGAACTGGCAAAGTGATAGATAGGTAGGTAGGTAGGTGGGTGGGTAGATAGATAGATAGATAGATAGATAGATAGATAGATAGATAGATAGATAGATAGATAGATAGATAGATAGATAGATAGATAGATAGATAGATAGATAGATACAAAGATGATAGATGAATCTGGTCGTGGATGTCAGGAGGGAAGAAGGGAACAATTAGCACTCATGAGGCCTTCTGCAGTGTGCCAGGATACCAGCATCACATTCACATAACCACAGAGCAGGAAGACTGTCTCTCTCCCACTTCTCAGGCAGCTGAGGGCCCCAGAGCCAAGAGGGAAGACCCAGGTTCTAACTAAAGTGCTTGGAGAGAGAAGAGAAATGGCCCTGCCTCTCCTTGGACTGGGGATTAGCATTAATGATGTGCAGAATGAAGGAAGGAGAATGGACTCACCGAGGTAGAAAAAGGGCCTTCAAATCTGACAGATGAAGAGTGAAAAACCCACTCCTTAAAACCAGAGATCAGGGTTTTCAACTCTGTTCCTCCCCTCCCCCACACACACACTCACACACTAAACTGGCTCTCTATTGGTAACCTAAAGATAGCTTGAGGCTCCCTTCACCTGAGGGAGGAAGGTTAATCAGTCATTGTGTGAAGAGGCTGAGAAAAGCCTGACCCTGGTGTAACTCTAACAAATGTTTGAAGTTCTCCCCGCCCCACCCACCCCAGTTGCTGGTTGTATCTGGAATGAATGGTTTTGCAGCTCACTTCCCTGTTGAGTGTGTACATTCTGCTTCCTAATCCTGCAGACCTTGGTCTCTTCACCTAGCCTGGCTTTTGCAACTATTTTCTGTCTTTCAAATACAGTGTTACAATGGAGTTCTTCCTGCTAACAGGGCTAGGGCTTGGATCCTGAGAACTTCATCTGAACCCAGGATGGGTCAATAATGTTTCTTTCCTGCTTCTATAGCTTGAGAACTCTAAGAACAATTAGAGTGCAAGTAACTTCTCATCACCAAGGGAAACCCAGGAAGCTCTTGAATATCTGACCTTTCAGAAGTGGAAGTCAGAGTGTCATAGACTTTCCTACTCTGGCTGGCTTCACCCTGTGATCTTGAGACCTAAGCTAGGGTGATGGGCGTTAGCTACTAAGTCTCTGCTAGGTTCAGAACTGTAATGACATTGTAACTACAAGTCACAAAGGGCTTGGGAAGCATATTAACCCTTTCAACATTGGACCTTTCAGAACCCTGTAGGACACAAGGTTATAATGCTAGAGTCTCAGAGGCTGGGCATATGGATCTACTAAACTTGAACTTTGAGCTCTGACTCCAATTCTGGTATACATCAGCGTTCATTTTCCAGAGAATGTTCTCTTAATTAGCAAATAGGAAAAGTACTTTAATTAACCCTCACTTTTTTCCAGTTGTGTGTCTTGAACTCAAGCCTGGGCACTGTCCCTGAGCCCTTCAGTTCAAAGCAAACAGTACCACTTGAGCCACAGTGTCTTTTGGTGATTCATTGAAGATGAGTCTAACAGGCTTTCCTTGCTTAGCCTTTCTTTGAATTGTGGTCTTCAGCGCTCAGTCTCCTGAGAAGCTAGTTTTCCAGGTGTGAGCCACCAGCATCTGACCTATTATTTTTGAAAGTCCTAGGGCTTGATCTTAGGGCCTAGGCACTCTCTCTGAGCTTCTTTTTCTCAAGACTAGAGCTCTACCACTTGAGCCACTCCACAGCTTCTGGGTTTTCCTGAGTATGTGGCACCGAGGATTCAAACCATGGCATTCATGCATGCTGAGCGAGCTCCTTACCACTAAGTCACATTTCTTGCCCCACCCTTACAATTTTATCCCTCAACTTGCCTATCCTCAAGAAAAGGCCTCTGATCATAAATCATCTAAAGAAATCCCTATAGGAAGGTGTCCAAAGATAAAGAAGACAAAGCTCATCTGTGGGAGAGACTCTAAACATGTGAAGACTGTGACAAATGCTTCCATTTAATTATGTATCATGTTTCAACACTTAATAAAGTATAAATGAAAATGAGTCAATGTCCTAAATTATTGTGAATCACTTTATAATAGATGTAAAACATGTACTAAATATTATGTGTATAATAATACTAAATACAATAAACAATAAAGGAATAAAATAAAAAATAAAATAAAAAATCAATAATAAAAATAATAATATGTAATAAACATGCATATGTAAGTATATGTAAGTATATATCATATATTACACATGTATAGAAATATTTTTTTCCATTTCAGGGCGTTCATTTGGGCCCTCAGAACTCTAGCCTGAATTTGTTTTCCTCAAAGACAGTAAGATTCACCTTCACCCATGGTGCAAAAGAGTTACCTGGAAGGTGAGATCAAATCACAGCAATTACAGAAATACTGGCCCCAGTTCCAAGACAGTGGCTTAATTTTTTAAATGAAAGCAGTTATGTTCATTCAGTTCTATACAGAACATTTAAAAAAAGCAGTGTAGAATTTTGTACAGCTTTTGACATCTTTACCTTATCCCCAAAGTGCTTCTCTGAGCACTACATTGTTTCTTTTTTGTACATTTTTATTGCAAAAATGTTGTACAGAGGGATCACAGTTACATGAGCAAGGTAATGAGTTCATTTCCTATTGAGCATTGTTGCCTCCTCTTTTGTTTTGTCCCTACCATCCCTTCCCTCCCATCTCCACAACTACTCCCCCTGCCGAGCTCAGTGACTTTTTTTTTATTTTTGGCTTGGCACAGGGTTTGAACTCAAGTAGTGGCAACTCTGCACCTTCCCTCACATTGCTACAAATTTACCAAGATCCTGAGTTCAAATCCCAGGCTAAGGAAGGAAACTGGCAGAAATTCCAAACCAGAGAGCTTTATTTCTTTTTAATTTAGTTAAATAATTAATTAATTTTTTATTTATTCTTTCTTTTACCAACTACACATCTTGAACTCAGTTCATGGCAACTCTGACTCAGCTTCCATCACCCTAGGCTGTGGTGCAGTCTCTGGACCCATAGCCGATCCTGGGATCCTAGGCCCTGAGGGTTTGCAGGAAGAAAAAAAAGTAGGATACCACAAAAAGTGGCGAGCTTCAGAGGGCTGGGGTATTATGTCTTTTTCTTTGCACAGTGAGTCTGAATGACAAGGCTGCAAGGTGGACATGACCTGCCATTGTTCATACATGCAAGGCAAGCACTCCACCACTGAGCCACTTTCTATTTTCTCATTCCTAGAAGAAGCTGCACATAAAAACAACACTGATCTTCATTTTCAGTCTGTACCTTTGAGTACGGAGGAACATCTATCCTCTGCTCTCCATCAATTACCTACTTTCCAGTTAGAATGACTTGGAATAATAAAAATGGAAAAAGAGAAAATAAATCATCATGAAAATAAACAGATGCAGAAAATTCACTGTATTTTTCTCACAAGTTCAACCATTATAAACTATTGGGGAAATACAGGGACACCTTATTCTCACTGGCACTGAAAGTCTCTAGTTAGGCAATTCTGATGAAGATGAGGAACAAAATGAAAAAGTGAGGAATCGTATCAATTGCAAGAAAAAAATTGGAGTAGGATCCAAGCAAATTTCTTCTTTGGGCTGCTGAAAATAATCGGCTTACTAGAGTGTGGTGACTACTTTCCATAAAGGCCACTCATGTGAATACTAGGGATGACAATGAATATACCCCTCTTCATCGGGAAGCCTACAGTGGACACTTAGATATTGCCCATGAGTTTGTGGCTCAAGCAGCAGATATTCATGCAATAATTGTTAATGGCTGGACACCCCTGCGCAGTGGTTACTCGTGAAATAATACCAGCGTGGCGTCTTTCTTACTTCATCATGATGCAGATACCAATGCCCAAACTAAACGCCTCTTGACTCCCTTACATCTTGCTGCTGGGAACATAGATAGCAAAGATACACTGGATCTCCTTCTGTTGAGCAGGTCTGAAGAACAACTTGGAAGAAACTGCCTTTGATATTACCAAAAGGATAAGTATGTATCACTACCTCTTTGAAGTTGTGGAAGGCTGTACAAATTGTTCTATTCAGTTGTAATGGTTTGGTTAAGTTTCTTTTCTTTTCTCTTTTTTTTTCTTTTTCTTTTTTTTTGTTGAGTTTTATTATTTTATTGTGAAAACACCATACAGAGGGGTTAAAATTACATGGGCAAGGTAATGAATACATTTCTTATCAAGCATTGTTGCCTCCTCCTTTATTTCCCCTTCCCATACCTTCTCATCTCCCCCCACTCCCCTCCCCCCTCATTACTCCTCCTCCCCTGCCAAAGTCGTAAAGTTCGTTTTTCTACATGACGTCTTGTACATCTCATTGTTGCAATGGGTCAACCTGTATCCCTATTTAAACAATTTGCTTTTTCCCTTCCCCTCCACAAATCATACCAACATCAAATACAATGAAAGCAGGGGTTATACGGTGGGGGAGGGACATACAAAGCAACAAAGAAATCATCTTATAAATATGTTAGAAACAATCACAAGAAAGAAAAAAAAACATTTGAATCCTTATCTTGGGGTTCATTTCACCTAACATCAACTTATCTGACCACTTCTGCTTGTCTCAGACATATACTAGTTACAAATAAGGGAAACCATGGGATCTATGTTTCTTTGGGCCTGGCTTACTTCAATATAATTTTTTCCAAGTCTTTCCATTTCCTAACAAATGGGGCAATGACATTCTTTCTGAGGGAGGAATAAAATTCCATTCCATAGAATTCTATTTTCTTAATCCATTCATCTACTTAGGGGCATCAAACAAGACCATACAAAAGCTACCAAAACAACTACGTTTATTGCAGCATTATTTAGCATAGCTATCAGTTACGTTTCTTAAACATCAAAATGCCAGTCCACTCTTTGTGTCCATACAAAATATTTTCAGAATTCAAATAACAGCAATATCTTACTGTAAAAATTCCGTGGAATTTTTCCAAGTGAATTGCCTGACTTTGATGTCAAATATATTTGAGTTGTTTGTGTACATCTACAATGATTTCTGCAGAGTTTGTGATTTTTTAATCAGAAATAATTTGATCTTATCTGTTGAAATGAGTAGTACAGAAACTCAAGATATTTCTGCTTCTGGTCTGAAAAAAGTATATTTTAAAATATTCTATATTCTGTGTTTGCATAATATCCATAATCTATTTCATTCTTTCCTAGATATACTTTGCATTCAACATTGTTTTATAATATATATATTCATTAATAAATGTGTCCTTTCAGATTGTATTCCATATAGAAAATTTAAGATTATTTTTTTTCTAGGTTCTTTTTTTTTTTTTTGGTCCAGTCGTAGGCCTGAACTCTGGGCCTGGATGCTGTCCCTCAGCTCTTCAGCTCAAGGCTAGTGCTCTACCACTTGAGCCACAGCACCACTTCCGACTTTTTTCTTTTTGCTTATGTGGTGCTGAGGAATCAAACCCAGGGCCTCAGGCATGCAAGGCAAGCGCTACCACTGAGCCACCTTCCCAGCCCCTTTTTCTAGGTTCTTATAGTAGTATATTTTTTTTGGATAAAATGACAATGTTAACTAATTTCAAAAGTTTTGTAAAGGTTATTCTATGTAAAGGCCTTTCTAAGGTGAAGATTTAATACACTGATGTCAAACTAATGTTTAATTCTAACACTTGCGTATATTGTTACACTTATAATTTTGTAATCAACTTTTTAATAACTGTTTTTCATTTCTGCAACTGAAGAATGAAAAACATGGAATACTTCACGAATTTTCATATTATCCTTGTGCAAGTGTCATGTTAATCTCTGCATTGTTGTAATTTGGGTATACGTGCTGCTGAAGCATGTAGTATCCTCTAAATTTAAGTAGTTAATGATGCAATCTTTATATAGGCTTATATCCTTGGGTGCCTATTTGTAGCAAGGAAACCTTATTGTTCCTAACAATACTATTGATCTTATTTCCCTAAAATAATGTATATAGTGGGAAAAAAATTATATTGTTCGGTTGATTGCTCACATTTGCATTTTTTGTCAATGACAATTTTAAGTCTTTTTCATTTTAGATTTGATCATACTTTGAAGCACTTATAGCTAGGTCCTAAGGTGATGACTTTTTCAAGTACTTATTTACGTAAATGAGTTAGCTTTGTGGAGCTAATAGATTCAAAGTAAGCCCTGCTTAAGAGCTACTTCTAAACTTCTGCAGCTAAAATTTTCCCAAATGAGGTCTTACTGGCACAAATGTCTACCCTTTATCCTTCTTCCACGTAGGAACAGACCAACCAGAATATCCTACCCTGACAGCATAGTTTGTCTTACTAGAACAAAACTAATCTTAGTTACAAGGGATCATAGAGAGATGAACAGTTCGGACAGAACTGTTCAGACTAGAAGGTATTTTATCAAAATTTAAGTGTTTATTATACCTACCATTTCAAAAGTAGCTAACGCCAAGGTGAAAAAATTCTTCATATGCATGATTTCCTGATGTCTGGCCTGTCTACCTTCCAACCAGGCAGGAACTTACACTACTGCCTTTCTATCACCAAATATTTCCATAGCTCCAGGAGAAGTTCATGTTTCTCCTCATTATTAGGCCTTAAATTGGTAATGTTTTAATCACAGTGTTTCCTCTTGCCTCCAGGCTGTAAATCTACAAATGGTAAAGCTTTAGGTCTATCTCTACCTAACTCTGAGGTACAGATAATGCAATAATACTTTAAAACAGAGTTGTCTTTGATACCCTAACCACAACAGAACAATGCAAAACATGTGCCCTTTTTATTATATTACATATAGTTATATATTTTATATTTATATGTGCTGATTTCATATTTCACACAGTGAAACTTAGTAGAATTAATTGATAATTTGACAAATAAATTGATAATTATTTATTCCAATAAAGAGAATTGGAATATAAATAATTAGGTTTAGGATACATACTAGAATATAAAAAGTATTAATGTAATGTCTTCACCATAAACTTGTGATACCTTCTAAGTGTTCTTGTTCTTCTGAATTCACATGGTAAAAAAAAATGTTGTTTTCCTCTAATCTATAAGGGATTTTACTCTGCTGCTCTGTTTATTGTTTTAACTCACTGGTTCCAAAATGTTTTTCTCCATATTTCTGAAGCATTCCTATTGATTATACCCAAATTTTTCTGATATGATGTATAAAAGATATTATTCTTCTGCAAGATGTATGGGTCCTAGGATCCTATGTCCCAGTTACCTGCATCATCAGATAACAGGGTCAAGGCTTCTCAACTAGGCCCAGGCAACATGCCAACAGAAAGTAATTGAAGAGTCATGTCAATTTCTCATTTCCTATAATATTTAGGGCCCCAATTCCTTGAGAAACAGGAATTAGCAGTAAGCAATAGTGAAATGCAAGTCAACTTAAAATGAAGGATGAGATCACAAAATCTAAGAGAAAGTACTGCAATTCAAACTTTCAATTTACAGATGACCAGCCCATATGAGTGAACAAAATCACAAAGTGTCACAAGATTATTTTTAATACCCCTCCCCTAATGATTAATGAAAGATTTCAGTCCAGTGTAAGTGGGCCAGACAAATAGCTTGTGGAAGGACAGATCCACAATTGGTCTATCAAGGCCAGAAAAACTTGACTTAGAAGTCAAATGTAATTCAGAAAAAAACATTAATTGAAAAGATCCTTAGTGCTTAATAACACCGTGAGATGTACAAGTTGTCATGTCGAAAACAAACTTTACAACTTTGGTGCTGGGGGCGGAAGAGGGAAGGGGAGGATCGGGTCGGGGGGCAGGGGGAGGATGCCACGGGATGGGAAGGGGAAACAAAGGAGGAGGCAACAATGCTTGATAAGAAGTGTACTCATTACCTTGCCCATGTAATTTTAATCCCTCTGAACAGTATTTTCACAATTAAAAAAAAACACTGGTACTTCAGTAAAACTTGGTTCTGTGGTATAAAAATGTTGCCATTCTCAAAATATTTAATCTCCTGAAAGTGTATTCTTTTTCTTTTTCTTTTTTTTTTACATTTCTTTTTTTTTGGGTCCGGTTGTGGGGCCTGAACTCTGGGCCTGGGCGCTGTCCCTCAGCTCTTCAGCTCAAGGCTAGAGCTCTACCACTTAAGCCACAACACCACTTCCGGCTTTTTTTCATTTTGCTTATGTGGTGCTGAGGAATCAAACCCAGGGCCTCAGGCATGCAAGGCAAGCGCTCTACCACTGAGCCATCTTCCCAGCCCCAAGTGTATTCTTTTTCAAATAATCTTTGAAAAATCAAATTTGCTAGTGGCTCACGCATGTAATCCTAAATACTCAGGAGGCTGAGATCTGAGGATCACGGTTCAAAGCCAGCCCGGGCAGGAAAGTCCATTAGACTCTTATCTCCAATAAACCACTCGAATATCAGAAGTGGCACTGTGGCTCAAGTGGTAGAGTGCTCGCCTTGAGCTCAAGAGCGCAGGGACAGTGCCCAAGCCCAGAGTTCAAGCCCCACGACCTTCCAAAAAAAATTCACATTCGCCAAAATAACATTTGACAAATAGATGATACTTAGTGGCAATAGAGTTACAATAGAGTTGATTTGTTTACCCAGCACTAATGCCAATCAGGTTCAACCATTCATTAAACTGTAGAAATAGTGCCACCCACCATTTGTGTTGTTCATTAGATGCCTTCCAAAATTTGTTAAATATATCAGCCTCCCATATTTCAAACCCAAACGTTAGCTAATAAGGTAAATTTCATCATTTAATAAGGTACATTTTAAAAAGTCACAAATAGTTGCCTTATAATATGTTATTTTATGTTTTCCCTATCTGTCTAACATAGTAAATCTTGAATATGAGTACTCATCAGAGATATGACAAACATAAAATCTGTCATCTATTTCTATCATATTCCTCTATAATAGTACATTTTAATTTTCTTTTTTCAAAATTTAAATGTAGTAGAAAATATTATCCCATGTAAAATAAAGTGATCACACACCATTGTACAAAGCCATTTATAAAAATTGGTAGTTTGGAATACATTCTAAACCATTTTTAAACTTTCTTGTTGACTAAAGATTAATCTTCCAAATGGATGAGAATTAAATCATGTCTAGGTGCTTCACGCCTCCAGTCTTGCAAATTATTATTGCAGATGAATGAATTATGGAAATATAAGCTGACATAAGTTCAAGTATATGCAGGATTGAAACTCCATGGAATGTATATAAACCTTTCAAACTTTTAACAGACAGTATAACAGAATGACTATCAGGAAGTTGAAACCAGAATGGAATAATAGTAAATACATAGAATGAATGAAAAATAGAACAAGGGGCAAGTACAGCTAGAATATCAATGTACACATGTGATAAAGAAAGTGGTTAATCTGAAATAAATCTTGGAGAAGGAGTTGGTTGACAATGATGGAAGGAGTGAATCTGATCCAGGAGCATTGGACAATTAGATGGACATATTTAATTGTAACACACTTGCACAACCTTTTGAAATTCAGTGAAAAAACACACAAAAATTACAAGCAAACAGCAATCTCTAGAAAGTATGAATATGACCTCTCAAAATTTTAAGCAGTTAATGAAGGGCAGTCTTGGGAAAAGCAAACAAAACTATTCAAAGAGGGCATTTGAGGTAGGGGAGAAATTCGAACAGATTTAAATAGATTGTCTCAGGTTATAAATCAACTATATCTGCTTCAAATGTTATCTTCCTTCTGTGAGTTCTCTCTGACTGAACTGGATACTCCAGTCCTGAGCCACACTTGATAGCTTGTGAAGATAGAATGGAAGAGAAAAATATCACGAACTCATTACTCCGCTGGAGAGAAAACAATCCTCTAAGTTTTCTTTCATCTCTCTTCACTACTCTTTCTTCATACTTTTAAGTCAGTTGATTTTGAGTTATATATTTCCTTCTTTGTTCTGGAAAAGTAATTGGTGAAAGTAATTCACTAAATATTATTTGCCATTTTTTTTAATCATGCTGTTTACTTGTTCAAGGGAGACCATTAAACTTCACCCCTGCACTTGGTTGCCATAAAAACCCAACATTGATGTTAATCAGGACAAACTCTAATGTAAAACTTTGTCTCCAAAAAAATCAGTCCAAGAAACTGTGATCACAAATATTTGGATATCTGTTTTTCTTTTTTCTTTTACCTTGAAAGTCTTCTTGTGTTGGGCTAGGAAGGTGTCTCAGTGGTGGAGAACTTGCCTTGTATGCCTGAGGCCCTGAGTTTGATTCCTCAGCACCACATAAGCAAAAAGAAAAAAAGCCGGAAGTGGCGCTGTGGCTCAAGTGGTAGAGTGCTAGCCTTCAGCTGAAGAGCTGAGGGACAGCACCCAAGCCCAGAGTTCAGGTCCCACGACCGGACCCCCCCCCCCCCAAAAAAAGAAAGTCTTCTTGTGTTTAAAGTGCCCACAAACATAAGTACTCCACCACTTTTTGGTTCAATCACTTCTAACCTCAAAGATATATTTTGCTAACAAGATGCTTAGAGGAAACCGCAGAATACTCCAATTTATCTTCTTTCTTAAGACTCTCCTTAGATACCATATCAGGAACAGTGAAGTTATTCTTTGCAAAATTATTTCAATAGATTATTTTTCTCTTAGTCTTGCATTTGCTCAACAAGATGTATGGAAGAGAATAAAGTTAAATCATCCATACCTTGGATGACAGTGTCTGTTACAAAGGACAATGCTTCTATGTCCTACTTCTATGTCCTCATCTTAGCTCTTGCCTGATTTCCAATTAATCACAGCTTCTTGGCTTCAAGTCTAGTGAAGCTAAAGGACTATAAGGCTTCCCCCACTGCTACATCTTCATGGTTTCTCCTTTAAAACTCTTTGCAGTTGCCTCGTTTGGATGTGGGATTTATTTTCATGTCTTCATTCAATCAGTTCTGCATTGTAGTGAGCCAAATAGGCTCTGTAAAATCACTTTAGGTAGCAAAAATATTACAATCTATATCAAAAAGTTTTGGCCTCCCTCCACTGCTGAAGCCAATTTGCTTAGCTAGGGCTTCTAAGAACACTGATTTCTTATCTTTTCCATGTGCTCAATTTTTTTCTGAACCCAAACTTTTTGGCTTATATAATAAGCTATCTCATGTTAATAAGGATATTATATTTGTGAGCCACTTAGAAATGTGAAATCACTGGTTTGAAGTATCCAATCAGATTTTTTTTTCTGTGTTTCAGTGCTTCACGTGCAAAGACATTGCGGAAAGTATTACAAACAGAAAAGTGTAAACCCAATACCTTTTTTCATTGTGGAGTACACTTTCTCCCTAAATATTTTGACCCAAATTATCTTTTTCAGAGAATTACTGTTTGGTAATTAAAGGTCAATTCACAAATTTTGATGTCTTTTTGTAAAGAAATTTGAATTAGATTGCACTATAACCTTGTTTCACACAGTAAGAGTATATTTCCTGGGTAAGGACAATTTTCAAGGGAAGCTACAGGATTTACAGCCAAGTTTCTGAGGTTTGTTTGTTTAGTGTGAAAATGAGCCATCTTCACTCACATTGCTCCCTCTCCACTAAGCCTCCATGGATTTCTTTGCATGAAACCCTATTTTCCCAGGAAATTTTAAATTTTCTTAATAGGCTATGTTGTTAAAAAGTTTGAATAATTAAAATATGCGTGTCATAATTTTAAAACTTTTGAAATTCCTTTATCAGAATCGCGAATTCATCAATCCTAATTCCACCTTTACCATCAAAAACTGTTAACATGTTGTTTTCATGATATAGTGTCCATGCAACTATTATTTTCCAGTGGCTTCGTTATGCGTATATATGACCACATAAGCTGATGCTGAACAAAATGAACTCCAAGATATGGAATCAGAGATTTTTATTTGCGGTTGTTGTTTTTTATGTATTATGTGATTTCTATTTTCTTTGGTTTTTCCCCTCTGGTTTAACCCTTGCTGTATTTGATTTTGGTACCCTGTATATTTTGTATACATTAACCTTTATTAGGGAAGGGAAAAGGAACATCACAATGGTGACACAAATGACAAAGGGCAAACCAATGCATTAGTAATACTTACAAGACAGTATGTTGGGAATATATATTACAACTTATGAGGGGTACTGAGGTGAAGGAAAACTGTGAGAAAAGTGAGGGAGGGAGTAACAAGTTTGAAAAGTTATGTATTCACTACCTTACAGTTACTGAAACCTGACTGTACATCATTTTGACAATTAAATTAAATTTAAAAAATAAGCTGCATAAAATAAAATTTCACTGTATTGGTATATTTAATATTATTTTTTATATAGTAAAATTTTAAAAATCAATACTCTTTGGCATATAATTTGATTTAATTACCCTTTCTTTATCAGAAGGTCATCAACTTGAATGTTATCCAACTAGACAATATTTTCACAATATACTTGCATATTTTGGAAAAAATAAATTTAGCGCTTTCACACACATAAAATCAAAAACAGTTTAATTCTATGGAAACCCATAACTTTTAAAATTAAATAAGTTTTTATTACAGAATATATGTGTTCTTCAAAATTCCTATGACTAATAACTACTCATTTTCAAATTCTAAACATTCCATACCTGAGAGATTCAAAACATTACTTGTTTTCATGTTATATAATTCTGCAATAGATGCAGTTTCCAATGGGGTGTTACAGATTGAGAAGTCAACAGAAAAATAGCCACATTCTGGTAGAGGATAAAACTATGAAGCATCTGTAATAATTCTTCAAGAGTAAGCAATCCCAAGCTTTATGCCATAAAGTCATCCTACAGTTTCCAACTTGTAAGGTGCACCTTAAAATTCCCTTAATTCACATCATGAATAGCTTATCTCTACTGTGAAAAAATACTACACCTTTGGTATTGTGATGCCCTTATTCTGCAAAGAGCACCACAATAAACTCAGTTGCATCAATTTTCCCCCAGTGGTATTCTTGAGATCAGAACACTTGCAAATATTATTTATATTTATACTTTTTTAACTATCATAGATATTCAGGATACTAAGATCAGAAGATTATGGTTCAAAACCCATCCAGGCAGGAAGGTCCCTTAGAATCTTATCTCCAATAAACTTCTCAGAAAAAGCTAGACACAAGTGGCACTGAGGTTGAAGTGGTAGGGCAGGAGCCTTGAGCTCAGAGACAGTGTCCAAGCCCAGATTTCAAGCCCTAGGTCAAACCAATAAAACAAAAACAAAAATTGGGCTGAGAAGGTGGCTCAGTGGTAGAGAGCTTGCCTTGCATGCATGAGGGCCTGGGTTCGATTCCTCAGCACCACATTAGAAAAAAGAAAAAAAGCCGGAAGTGGCACTGTGGCTCAAGTGGTAGAGCGCTAGCCTTGAGCTGGAGAGCTGAGGGACAGTACCCAGGCCCAGAGTTCAGGCCTCATGACCAGACCCCCCCCCACACAAAAATAAAATAAAAATGAACCCAAACTTAGCATTTTTCTCATTGTATACAGAGGCACATAAGGAAATTGCTTCCTGTGTAACATATAGGTAGAAGAAAGAAGATGTCACACAATTATTCTCTTCATACCATGTCATACCAAATCCTCAAAAAATGCTTTTTCTAAATTTATAAATTAATATCATCCATTTCTTGGCAACTCTGTCTAGATTATTCACATTATCATTTTATACATGAACTGTTGGAATTATCTATTAACTAAGTTCTAATTATAACTCTCTTGAAAGAATATTCTAGGCAAATAGAATGCCAGAATGATTTGTGAATTTGTCAGTTAAGACCTCTACTTAAAAAGAATTTTGTAGTATCCTATAAAATATAGAATTACAAAAAAAACAAACTATTTATTTTGAATCTAAATTCTAATTTTGCAAGGTCCACAAAGTCCTACATTAGACAAACTGTGCTATTTCTCCAGGCTTAAGTTTTGTAAACCTTCATCATTTCTTTGGCATCCAACAGAATGACGCTTACTTACTTTTTCAAATTTTGGATGGGAATCATGAGCTATTTTACATCTAAGAATGTTCTGTAATTAAGAGATCATTTAAAACACAACTGAGGATTATATATCAGTTGCATTTCAATAGGAAACTTGACTTCTCAAAACATAATGACAAAATTAGCCCAAACTTCAAACTCTGTATTTCTTTCTTGTAATTTGGTTTGTTTTATTGAGACAAAATTATACTATCTGGTCCAGGGAAGGTATCACTATGTAATTCCACTCTCTAATCTCCTGTCTTAGTCTGAGTGCTAGAATTCCAGGCTTGTATCACATTGCCCTGCCATTGTTTGTTGGTTTATTTAATCTAGAAACACACTAGCAATTCTGAACTTCTCTGATGATCTTATCCATTGAATGCTCAGACTGTTTATGTACAATTTTGAAAGATGTTCTAACATTTGACACAGGATATGAACATTTTCAGATGCACATGCAGGGGTCTCTGATTCATTCCTCCATGGATCCGATCACTTTAATAATGATTACTTGACTTTCTTATTATCTCTGGCCCCTACCTATGTAATAGTCTCAAACTTTTTTGAAGAAAGTTCACTTGAGGACTTTTTAATGTTAAAATTTATCACATGATTCTAGTTTTACTCAGGACATATTTTCTATTGCTTTCTAACTTTTCTACATATTCTGAGTTGTTTCATTTGTGTATTCATGTGTGCACATATAAGTGCCTCTGTGTGTAGGCGTATGCTTGTATGTATGTATGCAAAAGCCTCAAGCTCTTATTCAACAATTTGCTCATGAGTGGTATTCCATCACTTGAACTGCTCTTCTAATGCAGCTTTGGCTGGTTAATTATAGATAGTGTCTCAAAGACTGCTCTTCCCAGGCTGGATGCAAACTGAACTTCCCAGACTCCTTCACATTCTTAAGTTTTATTTTTCCAGGAGTATCAACTTTTAAACTACAAACATTTTTTGTGAGTGTGAAGTCTAACCTGTAGCCCAGATTTTTTACTCAAAAATTCTTATAAAGATAGATGAACATACACATTACATATGCTGAATGTACACTGTTAGAAATGTGATCTTAAGCTGGGTGGTGGTGAGATCTGAGGATTGAGGTTCAAAGCCAGCCCGGGTAGGAAAGTCCTGGAGACACTTTTCTCTAATTAACTACAAGAAAATTGGAAGTGGCACTAGGGTTCAAGTGGTAGAGCACTAGCTTTGACCTGAATAGCAGAGGGACAGCGCCCAGGGTTCAAGTGCCACAACCAACAATATATATATATATATACATATATATATATATATTCCTATATATATAGGAAATAATATATAAATATATATTTATTTATGTATATTTTATATATATTTATATATTTATTTATGTATTATATATTTTATATATATTTATATACCTATATTTATTTATATATACTATATATTTTCATATGTAAATATATATATAGGAAATAAAAAGAAATATGATCTTTGCCTCCAGATTCATTTCTAGTATAATCCCTGCTCTTTCAAGATGGACTTTTTTCCATTAAGTCCATTCTCTTATATCTGACTTGCATGGAACCAGAATCATTCTTCTATTCTACTTTTTACAAATTTGCATGATTTGAAGTGTGATTTAGAAAGCGAGTGGCCTCATACTTCATGTTCCACTTAGGAGAAATGCTTTCTCTATATCACTTCTGTAAATCTACATACTGAACTTGGCTTCATGTTTCAATGTTGTCTTATTTGTAGAGTCTTCAATATTGTATTGAACCCTTAAACGCAGAACTTCTCTTTCTCCTATTATTGCTATTGTTTCTCTTATTGTTAACTCTTGTACACTTGGAAAATAATGCACAGCACATACACTCACAAAAAAATGATCTGAGAACCTTCTTCCCATTTAAAATTCACCTTAATTTACAGAGCACTTATGATGGTTGAACTCAATGTACTCATGGATAATGTATTTATAAGCAATTTAAATTTCATATTTTCTCTTTACCAAGTTGTCTCTGAAAAACTGCTACATGATGACCAAAGGTGTCCTTGTGCTATTTCAATGAAGCCAGCAAACATTCATTATACCTCAAGCAGCACCATAAATTGTTACGGGAAGTAACTATTACTGAAGGTGGAAACTGATCCCAGGAGAGGAATTGAATGTAAAGGTATGACAAAGTTCAAGTTAATTTGTGCTTTCCTTTTTACTGTACAAGAAAAGGATCCAAGGATTGAGGGAAACTCTGTCCCTGACTTTTCGAGTGTGTATTTTACTCATATAAAACTTGTTTGTAAACTTCTGGTCGAGAGTATTACAAAAGGAAATAATGTGCCATTTGAGGGCCAGCATAGAACAAAAGGAAATAACGTAGTTTTAAAAGTGTTCTACTGCAAAGAAAAAAAAGACATGGAGATTTTAAAGTGCTTTATGGATGGATATTTCACTCCTGAGATGATTCTCTTGTTGCAGGATTTAGTTATCCATTCCTTTAGTCTGGTCCTGAGTTCTCCGTAGCAATAAGGATTCCACAAAAGCAGGATCCAGTGAGTATAATCAGCAAAAGCAGTCTCTTCTCAGACCAGTTCTCTTTTAAGGAGGGTCCCAAAGAAATACCTGGTTTTTTTTTTTTTGGTTGGTTGTTAGTTCAGTTTGTGCTGGTTCTGGGGCTTGATCCCAGAGGCTGGACCATGTCCCTGAATAGATGTCTTTCCTGTCCACCTGCCCCCAAAGCTAGTACTTTACTGCTTGAGCCAAACCTCCACTTCTGGACTTTTTGGTGGTTAATTAAATAAGAGAGGTTGACAGACTCTCCTGCCTGGGTTTGCTTTGAACTGAGATAGTAAGAAAACCAAGTGATGGGCTGAGAAGGTGGCTCAGGAGTAGAGTGCTTGCCTTGAATGCATGAGGCCCTGGGTTCGATTCCTCAGCACCACAAGAGCAGAAAAAGCTGGATGTGGTGCTGTGTCTCAAGTGGTAGAGCACTAGCCTTGAGCTGAAGAGCTTAGGGACAGTGCCCAGGCCCAGAGTTCAGGCACCATGACTAGCAAAAAAAAAAGCCAAGTGACATCAACTGTATCAAGACTTCTGTTTTGAACCAAGAAATACTAAATGAAGTTTATTATAAAGCTAATATTTGACAATTTTTAAAAGAAGAGAATATGTCCAGCCAAGAAGCCATAACTTAAATAACTCAGCAAAAGTAAGTGTACTGTATTATTTTGGTATTATTTTTTTCTGCTTTGGAAGATTACTCTTGACCTTGTCCTTCCTTTTGGGGAAACTTAAAGTCATATTTGTACTTTTTGTTGGTCGTGGGGCTTGAGCTCTGATCCTGGGTGCTGTCCCTCAGCTATTCA
Organism: Dipodomys spectabilis; assembly: GCF_019054845.1. NCBI lineage: Eukaryota > Metazoa > Chordata > Mammalia > Rodentia > Heteromyidae > Dipodomys > Dipodomys spectabilis. The sequence goes on along the minus strand of NW_024871314.1, from coordinate 353,216 downwards.
GCTCAAGCTCAGTGCTCTACCACTTTAGCTATGTCACCACTTCTGAGGTTCTGGTTGTTAATTGAAGATAAGAGTCTCATGGACTTTGCAGAGCAGGCTGGCTTTGAACCACAATCCTGTGGTCTCAACCTCCTGATTAGCTAGGATTACAGGCTTAAGCCACCAGCACCCAGCTCATATTTCCATTTAGTGCACTTAATGACACTATGTAGACAAAGAATGGAAATTTGAATCAAATGATGACATGGCAGCTTTCAGAAAAATTGAGGTAGCAATAAATAAGTCCTCCTATTCCATTTTGTTACATTAATGACTCATGAGCTATGGGACCCTTACATTAGCAACCCCTTGCCATCTGTGTAGGTGTATTTAGTATCAGGAAAGACTGTGATTTTTAGAAAGCAAAAGAGATCAGATATGGAAAAACAGCATAGGAGGAGATACATTTATCGCACAGAGATTAAGAACTAGCCTAAGAGATTTAGAATGCTAAAGGCAATGAAGAATAAGCCTGGCTGATAACTAGTTCTTCAATAACCAAAAATGGTTCCCTAGAAAGGTTTCTGGTATGCATTAGTTACTATCATTTGTTCCTTCCATCTAGAGTTATTCCTTCTCTTGTCCCAACTGATAATTTGCCTCTGCCTTTTTGGTGCCATGACTGACCAAAAAGATTTCCAAATCTCACTTAGACTATCCTTCTCATTGTGATTAGCAGTGATCACTCAAAAGCCTGGAATCTTTGAATTTCCAGAATTAATCTTCACCTGACATCTAAGCACATTCTAGCATTAATTGCTATGACCTAATGAACAAAACTTTTTTTTCAACACAGTATCCTAATATAGGTAAAGTACATGAATTAGGGAGTATTGTCAGGTATTAGTATGGAAGAAGCAATATATATTCCAAGTATGGATTATTTATTTTGCATTTACTAACTAAATTTTTTTATGTTTTTTGGGGTTTTTTTTTTTTGCCAGTTCTATAGTCCTGGGGCTTAAACTCAGGGCTAGGGAATTATTCCTGGGCTTTTTCTTTCTCTCATGGCTAGCACTCTACCACTTGAGGCACAGCACCACTTCCAGTGTTTCTTTTTCTGTTTATGTGGTACTGAGGAATTGGACTCAGGTTTTCATGCATGGCAGGCAATCACAGTACCATGAAGCCACATTCCCAGAGCTCTAAATGACTTTCTTAAGATGGTATTATATTTTCATTCCATAACTATGTATCATAATTTTGGCCAGTTGCTAGAAAAGGACATAGAAAACAATACTAAGTCCAATAAGGCTGGATGGACAATAAGGCTGGACGGTCTAGCTAGGGCACAGAGGGGATTACCTCATGGAGCTGGTTCAACAGGCTGAGTGAGACAGTTTCTGACCCACAGCCCACCTCCAGAATGAGAGGGCCACCTTGAGTTCCAGCCACATGGGGACACTAGGCCACCTCTTCAGCACCCATTCAACCAGTTCCTGTGAGAGAAAGAGAGAGAGAAAAAGAAAGCCAGAATTACAATTAAGCCAGGTGCCGGTGGCTCAGGACTATAATCCTAACTAAGAGGCTGAGATATGATGAACATGGTTCATAGGCAGCCCAGGTGGGAACGTCCATGAGACTCTTATCTCCAAAAAACCACCAGAAAACTGGAAGTGGCACTGTGGCTCAAGTGGTAGAGTGCTAGTCTTGAGCTGAGGAGCTCGAAGACAGCACCCAGGCCCAGAGTCAAGCCCCACAACTGACAAGAAGTGGACTTCCCACCATAAGAAGTGTACTGAATACCACTCATTCTCCTAGGGACCATGGCAGAGAAGTCAGGCTGAGCTTTCTGTCAACTGGAGGTCATGAGTTGGTCACCTGTCTTCTCTGTGCCTCATTTTCCCCAGCTACAAAACTGAACACAGTGAAGGATCTCCTTCCTCATGGGAATAGGATAAGGATGAAAAAGAACCATGTTTTGTTTCATAATCCCGTACATGTCACAAGACTAATAACAGGCCCCATCTGAGCCCTTTCCCAGTTATCTTCCTGTCGTATGCTCCCAGAATTGCCAAGAACCGTATCTGACAGCCACTCCCTCTGTGCCAGGCCCTGCTCCAGAGATCCCCCTGTATTGATCACTTGTTTCCTCACAACTGTTCCAGAAGGAGACTGAGGTACAATGGTGGAGGCCCAACCCAGAGCTTTATGGCTGCTGTAAACTAAGTTTGGGACAATCATCTAAACCGATGACTGAGCATGGCGCTATATATACCATCCCAACTAAGGAGGACCAGGCCTTGTGGTGCACGCCTGTCACAGATAAGAGGACCACGATCCAGCCCAGCCTGAGCACATATTGAGTGAGTCTCTATCTTGGAAATGCCTAAGACTGAAAGGCTTGGCTACTGTGGTAGAAGACCTGACTGGCAAGCCTAAGGCCTTGAGTTCAAACCCTAATACACCAAAAAGAACGAGAGTCCCAGTGCCAGAGGCTCATGCGTATAATCCTAGCTACTCAGGAGGCTGAGATATGAAGATCACAGCAAAAGATTTAAAATAGGTTTGGCCTCACCCATCAGAAGTCAAGATGAGAAAACCCAGAGTCTGACATATGCTGGTGCACTCCATACCAGCAGGGCTCACCTCCTTACACTAAGTGCTGGCCATGCTCTCTGTCCCCCTGGGAAGCCAACCCCTGTGGGCCCCATACCCAGGTCCTCCCAAGCTCCAGCTGCCACCAACCAGGCCCAAAGGAGTAGACAGCTCAAAGGCACAGAGGTCCCTTGGTCTTATAATTTAATGTTGCTGAGTCCCCTTCAAGTGTCTCACACTTCCAGGCCCCCAGACCTCAGCCACAAAGCCCATGCATCCCCCAAATGTATCAGGCACAAGTTACCAAAGGACCCAGACTCCTTATTGCAACCCACTTCTACACACACACACACACACACACACACACACACACACACACACACACAAATCCAGACCAGTGACAGAAGACTCGTCCATGCAGCACCTGCAATTTTCCAAATGATCACTCACCTGAGCATAGTCAGGTTATACAAGGAGGAAGATGATATCTCTCTCTCTCTCTCCCTCTCTCTTTCATGCACACACACAGACACAGACACACAGACACACAGACACACAGACAGACAGACAGACAGACACACACACACACACACACACACACACACACACACACACACACAGAGTCTCAGAACAGTGCCTCTCCAGAGTTTGTTGGTTCCTCATCTGGGACAAAGTACAAGCTGGAGCACAGGGGCGCCCTTAGAGGAATCAGGGGCTCTCACCCAAGTGGAGCACCACTCTAATGATGCAGCACTACACACACACACACACACACACACACATACACACAGACTCAGAGCAGTGCCTCTCCAGAGTTTGTTGGTTCCTCATCTGGGACAATGTACAAGCTAGAGCATGGGGGTTCCCTTGGAGAAATCAGGAGCTCTCACCCAAGGGGAGCACCACTCTAATGATGCAGCACCACCCTGCCTATCCCTTTCTCCAGGGCCAGACCTTTAACTCCCCATTCACCAAAACCCTAGGCCAGGACACTAGGTGAAGGAGTCCCGAGACAAGTGGTTCCTCAGAGCCAGGAAAGGAAACAAGCAGGGGGTCATGGTGACCCCAGAGGGGTGTCTGACCTGAGGTGGGGGCTGTGTTGGGGAAATGGATGGGGTCCTAAAGGCTACATGCATGGACTTACTCCCTACTTCCAGCCTACATGCTTCTGGGCCTCATGGCAGATTCTTGGGAAGGACAAAGAGACCAGATGAACTGGGAGCACCAGCAGAAGCTGGCAGAGCTGGGAAATGTGATCACTCTGTGAGAACTGTTGACAGTTGGGGGGAGGGGACAGGCTGGGTGTATGTGTATGTGTGTTTGGGGAGGGGTGTTCCTCCCAGATATTCACATTCTGCTCTGACCCCCAGCACTCTCACTTCCCTACTAGGCTTTTCTGGGACCTCTCTTCAGGTGAAAGGGTGATGGGGCACAGAGGACAAGGGCTCACAGAGCAAGAGAGACCTATCTTCTGTATCCAACACCCCCAGCCCCCAGAAAAAAGGAAAAGACCCAAGAAGGCAGGTGTGGAGGTGCTGCTCCCCACCTCTGACTAAAGCCACCAGGTTCCCACCAGGAAGAGGAAGGGTGCAGGTGCGTGGCTGTGTGGCTCCCACTGCTCCAGGCCAGGGGCTCTGTGTTGCCCCCTCCTCACCCATCCTTGCATCTCCCTGTTTCCTGGGACACTGGCAGATAAGGATGGGGGTGGGATCCCATGGTCAACACTCACTCCCACCCCCACCCCTGGGGCACATTTGTGGCAGAGACCTGGCCAGACTGTAGGGCATGGGGGAGCTGGAGGTCCAGTCAGGAGGGGAGGTCACGTGGTGTGGGGGTCACAGGGCATGGGCTCAGGAGGAGGCCACTCACATGTTCTGCTGGGAGAAGCTGTTGGAGGCAGCTCCTACTAGGTTCCAGCAGCGAAGGAAGTAGCATGGCAAATACTCAGGCCTTGAGCAGAGACAGGGGTCCTGGACCAGGTCGGGGCCACAAGCCTGCCTGTGGCGTGCCATCACCTGAGGACTCCAAGAGGTGCCATGGGTCCAAGCAAGCAGTGCTAGGTTTGAAATGCAATGCCACGTGGAATGCTGAAGGGGACCGGGGCATGGGCAGGTGAGTGGCAGGGCTGAGCCAGGCCTCTCCTCCTATGGCTTGAGTCTCTTGATCACCACTCAGCCACCTCTACCTTCCTCAACTGTTGATAGTGGTGTCAACCAACAGAGGAATCCCAGTGCTATCAGGCAGCATGGAATGTGGGTGTGACCACCATTCTTATATCCCATTGGTCAGAAAGAACCATGAAAGAATGGTGTGGCTGGAATCCTGTGATGCAGGCAGAATGGGCAGAGTGAAGACATTGGCTCCCACAGCCCCTTTCCCAGGGAACTCTGTCCAATTCAGTTGGGGACAAGAGGGTGATCAGCTTTAGATTGTTGTGTATGTCTGTTTGTTGCCAGTCCTGGACCTTAAACTCAGGATCTGGGCACAGTCTGTAAGCTACTTTTGCTCAAGACTAGCCCTCTACCACTGGAGCCCATACAGCTCTACTTCTGACTTTGTTGGCATTGAAGTTGGACAGGGATCTCAAGGACTTTCCTGCCTAGGGTGACTTTGACCATGATCCTCCTATCACAGCCTTGTAAGTATCAAGGAGGACTGCTGAGAGCCACTGGTGCCTGCCTAATCATTGGTCTTGCTGATGTTCTGGCACAGACCTGTGAGTTCCCTATCCTCGGGTTGAAGTGGTGGGAGCTGGAGCCCACAGTTGGAATCCTGGTCCTGCCACCTCCAAATGGCAGAAGATCCTAAGAAACTCATTCTTATCCATAAGATTACCAATGGAATGTGATCAATGTCAAGATTGAATGAGTAGTTCTTGAATGATTCTAGGATCAAATTATACACAATTATATCCTAGGACACTGATCGATTTTAGTTAGTACTTCATTAAGCATTTAAACAATCACATTCATTAAATAGAGACAGAATGAAATATCTAAGAATTGGACCTCACATAGTATAAAGGGGCAATTTTTTTCTCCCAGGATTGGGATTTGAACTCATTGTCTGGGTAACTCTGTTGCACTGTGTGGGAAGGGGAAGCTTGCCTCCTTGAAGTCAGGAAATTCAAGTCTGTTCCTTTGGCCTGAATTGGATCTCCAGCACTACAAAACATCCTATTCATGTACATTTTAAATATATGATTTATATTCATATACATATGTTCACTCCATATTACACTCAGTATAGTTATTCTTTCTTGTTTTTATTTTCTTGTATTGACTTTATTTTATTGACTATTATGACACATAGAACATTGATTACATTGATTGCATAGGATTATAGGTCTGCATATGTATTCCACTTTATACCTGACACCCAGGACTTTCACAGAAAAGGAAAAAAAAATGTGTCACCATCAGCTTCTTACTCCACGATTAATTGTTTGGGAGTGCTGGCATCTGAACTCATGGCCTACAAGGCCAAATTCATGAATGGGTGAGTGTCAACATGCCATCCTGGGGCAAATTGAGCTGACAGGCAGTTCCCAGGACCTGAGATCCAGCCCCAGGGGTTGACAAAATATGAACAGATTGACATACGGATGACAGTACACTAATAAATATATGTTTATAGAGTGCCAGAGATGTCTATCCATTATTCAGTTATATAGACTACATTCCTACCAATTCTTAGGTATTTATTATGCCTCCATGTAATTAATGTTATTGTTTTCATCCTTAATAAACTATTAATGAAATCAGTGTCCTGAAATTATTGAGTTCCTGTAATAGTATTCTTTTAATGCTTCATAAATATTAAATAAAATCAATCAGCTTCCTGAAATCATCTTGTCTAATTTTATAGGAGAATCATTCACGATCAACTCATTCAACTGTGACATTGATAACATTCCTATGGATGGGAACGAGTCTCTTAGTATCTCCTGCCATTGGTAGGTGTCAGGTCGGGGATTTGAAATCAGGGCCTATGTTGCCACGTGGTCCTATGACTTCCCCAATAGTCCACCAGCCTTCAGCAATGCAAGGTAAAATACCCTTTGCAACAGTATCATTCGAACCCAGGAGGGTCACCTCACAAAGGAAGAAAACATAAAAAGACCATCTTGCCACATTTTTCCTGTGATTTTTTTTTCCCTTCAAGGCCTAGGGATCTAGGATCCCAGGATCAGCTGTGGGTCCAGTGGCTGCACCTCAGCCTAAGGTGATCGAAGCTGAAGCAGAGTTGCTATGACCCAAGTTCAAGCCCCGCTCTGGGAAAAAATAAAATAAAATAAATTTAGCTCCCTGGCTTGCAATTCCCATCATTTATTCTGCCAGGTTTTGGATTTGAACTCAGGGTCTGGGTAAATCTGCAGTGGATGAAGGGGAAGCTCACCGTACTTGAAGATAAGAACTTCAGGCCTGTTCACTAGGCCTGAATTCAAGCCCCAGCCTTTGAAAACATGCTATTTATATAAAGATAGGCTTTGTACTTACCTATAGATGTTCAGTTCATACAAGTTTGGTGTGGTTGTTCCTTGTATTTATTGTTGTATTCATTTATTTACCATTGATTTTACTGTCTATGATGACACCCATTCCGTTTATTACATTAATGACATCCTGTCACATAGCATCTAGATTTGTAGACATGCTCTCCATCATGCCTGACAACCAGGACTCTCAGAGAAAAGGAAAACAAGTTTCACACTCAGCTTCTTACTCCATGATCCAATTGTTGGTAGTGTTGGAATCTGAACTCAGGGCGTAGCAAATTGGCAAATAGGTCAATGTGAACACACCATCCTGTGAGCAACTAAGGAGGAAGGCCATTCCCAGGATATGACATTGATCCCAGGGGAGGGCCACAATATTTATAAATTCATTGTGTAAACATAGGATCTATATTTACATATATGTGTGGACAGCATCTTGTGTTCGGTGTACTTCTTATTTTGTGTCTTATCCATGGAGGTATTGTGTATTTTACTGAGTATGGTAACAGATATAACAGTGTTTACATGTGATGACAACCTATTACCATGTCTATAGGGTTTCTTATGCATTCTCCATCCTAGTTGAGACCCAGGACATTCGCAAGACAGGAAAATAGGTGAATCGATTGGCTTCTCATGTCAGGATTCATATTTTGGCTGTGTTGGGATTTGAACTCAGAGCCTAGCAGGCCCAATTGAGGAAAGGGTCAAGGTGAGGACACAGGTCTGTGAGCAATGAAGGAGACAGGCCATTCCCAGGACCTGACATCAAGTGCCAGAGAGGACCAGATAGTCATAAATTCATAATTTAAACATAGGATCTATATTTACATACATGTGTGGGCAGCATCTTGCATTCAGTGCACTTCTTCTCCTTATTTTGTTCCTAATTCATGGAGGTATTGTGTATTTTATTGGTGACAGGTATAACTGTGCTGACATGGATGACAGCCTGTTCCCATGGTTATAGGGTTGTCTATGCATTCATTCTCCATCCTAGTTGAGACCCAGGACTTTCACAGGAGAGGAAAACATTTGCAACGAATGGCTTCTGACATCAGGATGAAACTTTTGTCAGTGCTGGGATGTGAATTCAGGTCTGGGTAGCTCTGTTGAACTGTGGTAGAAGGGGAAGTTCACCATCCTTGAAGACTAGAATGTCAGGCCAGGTCCCAGGCCTGATTTGAAGCCCCAGCACTGGATAAAATAACAAGCCCATCTTTTTTAAACATAGGATTTATCTTTACCTACAGATGTGTTATGCAACTTGCATTCAGTGTAGTTATTCTTTTTATTTTGTGTCTTATTCATGGATGTATTGTATGTTTTATTGAGTATTATGACAGATATAACTGTGCTGATATAGATGTCAACCTATTCCCATGGCTATAGAGTTGCCTATATAGTATTCTCCATCTGTGCTGAGACCCAGGACTTTCACAGAACAGGAAAACAGATGGATCAATTGGCTTCTCACATCAGGGTGAAGCTTTTGGCAGTGCTGGGATTTGAACTCAAGGCTTAGCAGGCCCAATTGGTGAATGGGACATGGTGAGCACACCAGCCTGTGAGCCACTAAGGAGCTTGGCCGTTTCCAGGACCTGAGATTGAGCCCCCCAGGGTGAGGGCCAATATAGTTATAAATTCCCAATTTAGACAGAGGACTCTATTTCCATACATGGGTGGGCAGTACCTTGCGTTCTGAGTAGTCATTCTCATTATTTTGCCTTATTCAGTGATGTGCTGTGTATTTTCTTGAGTATAGAATGACAAATATAACTGTGTTGACCTGGATGACAACCTATTCACATAAGTAGAGAGTTGCCTATGCATTCTCCATCCTAGCTGAGACCCAGAACATGCACAGCACAGAAAAAAAAAAGGTGCAAAGACTGGCTTCTCACATCAGGATGAATTTTTGGCAGTGCTGGGATTTGAACTTGGGGCCTAGGAGGCCCAACTAGCCAATGGGTCCACGTGCGTACTCCAGCCTGTGAGCCATGAAGGAGCTGGGCCATTCCCAGGAACTGAAATCGAGCCCCAGGGAGGCCACAATAGACATCAATGCATCATTGAAACATGGAATGTATATTCATATCTGTGTGTGGACTGCATCGATCACTTAGTGTAGTTATTCTCTCTATTTTGTATGCTATTCATGGATGTAGTGTGTATTTTCTTGAGTATATGATGACAGGTATAACTGCGCTGACATGGATGACAACCAATTCCCATGGCCACAGGGTGACCCATGCATTCTCCATCCTAGCTGAGACCCAGAACTTGCACAGGAAAGGAAAACAGGTGCAACGATTGGCTTCTGACATCAGGATGATTCTTTTGGCAGTGCTGGGGTCTGAACTCAGGGCTTAGCAGACCCAAGAGGTGAATGGGTCCACGTGAGCATACCAGCCTGTGAGCCACTAAGGAGCTAGGCCATTCTCAGGACCTGAGATTGAGCCTCCAGGTGGGGGGTAGCGGAAGGGTACACAATAGTCATCCATTCATAAGCAAATAAGTACATATTTGTATAGAGTAGGAGAGATGGCCACCTGTGATGGAATCAAATCTACTGTATGACTACGGATTCTTGGATCTTTCCTGATGCCTCCGTTTCAAAACTGATGATTATTGTCATGCTTCATCAAATCTTCATTGCAAATAAACAATACCCCATGATTCTTGCCTATCATTTCCTACTTCCATCACGCATGAACTACTGACTCAAAGATGACATCAATGGCATTCCATGACTCTTCCTAGTTCCATAAACTAATATCTCGGGATCTCCCTCCATACCATCTTAGTATGGTGGCTGAATTCAAGCCTCAGGCCTGGAAAACATACTCCTTATATACATTTTAAAGATAGCACTTATACTTCCATACAGATGTTCAGTCCATATCGTGTTTGGTGTAGTAGGGTTTATACTTCCATATAGATGTTCAGTCCATACCGTGTTTTTATATATATATATATTTTTTGTGAACATACTGTACAGAGGGGTTACAATTACATGGGCAAGATAATGAGTACATTTCTTATCAAGCATTGCAGCCTCCTCCTTTGTTTACCCTTCACATCTCTTTCCAACCTCCCTCCGTCCCCCCACCTAATTCTCCCTGCCAACCCCCACCCCCGCACCAAAGTTGTAAAGTTCGTTTTCGACATGAAAACTTATACTTCTCATTGTTGCAATGGGTCCACCTGTATCCTTAAATGACATGTTTTTCCCCATCTCCTCCACAAATTATACCGACATCAAATATAGTGAAAGCAGGGGTTATACTGTGGGGAAGGGACATACAAAGCAACAAAGAAATAAGCCAAGCCCAAAGAAACACAGGTCCCATGGTTTCCCTTATTTGCAATATCTAGTATATGTATGAGTCAAGCAGAAAAGGTCAGATAATGTGATGTTAGGAAAATGAACCCATACCGTGTTTTGTGTGATTATTCACTTTATTTCTTGTATTATTCATTTATTTACCATTTATTTTATTGACTCTGATGACACCTATACCATTTATTATATTGTTTATATCGTATCACATAGCATCTAGATTTTTAGATGTGTTCTTCATCATGCCTGAAACTCAGGGCTCTCCCAGAAAAAGAAAACATGTGTCACACTCGGCTTCTTAATTCAAGATTAAATTTTCACAGTGCTAGGATATGAATTCAGGGCCTAGCAGGCCCAATTCATGAATGGGTGATTGTGAGCCTGGCAGCCTCTAGCCATTAAAGCTGTCAGGTGGTTCCCAGGTGCTGAGATTGAGCCCCAGGTTTGGCCAAAACAATGATACATGGAGAGACAGACAGTGATATACAAATAAGTATATATTGGTAAAAAGTGCCAGAGCCGACTATGTATTATTGAATGACATCTACTACTTTCCTACCATCTCTTAGGTATTTACTATACTTCCATTGAAGGAACATTATTCTTTTCATGCTTAATAACTATTAATTAAGATTAATCAGAATCTTAGGATTCTTGCATCCAATTTTAGACTAAACCAATGCACGAACTACTCTTTCAATCAGTATTCCTATACATAGGAACGAGTCTCTTGGGATCTCCGCCACTGGTAGGTGTCAGGACAGGGATTTGAACCTGGGGCCTATGTTGACAGGTGGGCCTATGGCTTCCCTGATAGCCCGCCAGCCTTCAGCAATGGCAGGTCAGGTCCACTTTGCAGCTGTGTCATTCAGAACCAGTTGGGTCACCCGCAAAGAAAAAAATTATAACCCCCCCAACCCTCTGCAGCTCACTACTTTTGGTGCTGTTCCAATTTTTTTTTCTTCCTGCAAGCCCTCTTGGCTTGGAATCCCAGGATTGGCTATGGGTCCATAGGCTGCAGCCCAGCCTAGGGATATCAAAGCTTAGGCGGTGTTGCCATGATCTGAGTTCAAGACCCGTGGTTGGCAAAAAAAAGAACAAACAAACAAACAAATAAATAAATTATTTATTTATTTATTTAACTAAATTAAAAAAATAAAGCTCCCTGATTTGGAATTTCTGCTAGTTTTATTTCCTATCCTGGGATTTGAACTCAGGGTCTTGGTAAATCCATACCAATGTGAGGGAAGGTGCAGAGTTGACACTACTTTAGTTCAAACCCCGTGCCAAGCCAAAATTTAAAAAATTAAGTCACTGATCTTGGCAGGGGGAAGTAGTTGTGGAGATGGGAGGGAAGGGTAGTAGGGAGAAAACAAAGGAAGAGACAACAATGCTCAATAAGAAATGTACTCATTACTTTGCCCCCTGTACATCATTTTTACAATAAACATCATACAAAAAATAAACAATGTAGTGCTCAGAGAAGCACTTTGTGGGTAAGGGAAATATGTCTGAATAGCTGTACAAAATTCTCCACTGCATTTTTAAAAATGTTCAGTATTGAACTGAATAAACATAACTGCTTTCATCAAAAAAAATTGTCAGTATTGGAAATGGGGCCAGTATTTCTGCCATTGCTGGGATTTGATCTCACATTCCAGGTAGCTCTTTTGCACCATGGGTAAAGGCAAAGTTTACTGTCCTTGAGGAAAACAAATTCAGGCTAGAGTTCCCAAGGCCTGCAGTAAGGCCCTGCAATGGAAAAATATTTATGATATATACTTACATATGTATGTTTATTATATATTATGATTATTATCATTGTTTTTTATTTATTTTATTTTTATTTTATTCATTTATTCATTGTTTAATGTATTTAGTATTATTACATACATAATATTTATTACATTTTGTACATCTATTATAAAATTATACACAATAATTTAGGACATTGAGTGATTTTTCATTAATAGTTTATTAAGTGTTGAAACATGATACATAATTAAATGGAGGCATTTGTCACAGTCATCACATGTTTAGAGTCTATCCCAAGTATGAGCTTTGTCTTATTCATCTTTGGACAGCTTCCAACAGGGATTTCTTTAGATGATTTATACTCAGAGGCTTTTTCTTGAGGATAGGCAAGTTGAGGGATAAAATAGTAAGAGTGAAGCTGGGAATGTGGCTTATAGGTAGAGAGCTTGCTCAGCATGCATGAATGCCAGGGTTTAAATCCTCAGTGCCACATACTCAGAAAAAGCCAGAAGCTGTGGAATGGCTCAAGTGGTAGAGTACTAACCTTGAGAAAAAGAAGCTCAGAGACAGTACCCGGGACCTACGTTCAAGCCTCAGAACTGGCAAAAACAATAGGCCAGATACCGGTGACTCACACCTACAACCCTAGCTAATCAGGAAGCTGAGACCTCAAGACCACAGTTCAAAGACAGCCTAGGCAAGGAAAGCCTGTTAGACTCTTACCTCCAATGAACCACCAAAAGACCCCACGTGGAGCTGTGACTCACGTGGTAGAGTGTTCACCTTGAGCTGAAGGGCTTAGCGATAGTGCCCAGGCTTGAGTTTGAGACACATACCTGGAAAAAAAGTGAGGGTTAATCAAAGTACTTTTCCTATTTGTTAATTATGAGAACATTTTCTGGAAAATGAATGCTGGTGTACACCAGAATTGGAGTCAGAGCCCAATGTTCAAGTATAGCAGATCCATATGCTCAGGCTCTCTCATTATAACCTTGTGTGCTACAGGGTTCTGAAAGGTCCAATGTTGAAAGGGTTAATATGTTCCCTAAGCCCTTTATGATGAGCAGTTGACTTGTATTTTCAATGTCATTACAGTTCTGAACTTAGCAGAGCAACAGAAGCTCATGCTTGTCACCCTCACTTAGGAGTCTGAGGTCTGAGGATCACAGGGTGAAGACAGCCAAGGCAGGAATATCTATGAGGCTTTGACTTCCACTTCACCACAGACAAAGCCGAAAGGGACTCATGTGGCAGAGTGCTAGCCTTGAGTCAAAGGAGCCCAGGGACAGAGCCTAGATCCACAATTCAAGCCCAAAGACCTGCAAAACATCTAAAGCAAAGGACAGAAAAAGAGGGAAAAAGCCAGTAACTCCTTTTGGGTTTGATCAATCTATTTCTATCTTGGAAGCTCCTGAGGAGCTAGCAGGACAAGCACCAAAGAAGGACATGAACTAGGAGAGCAGGCTGAGTTCAAGGTTCAAGTGTAGCAGATCCATCTGCCCAGCCACTCATGTGAAGATTGTAATCATCTTGTGTCCTCCAGTGGGCTTCCAAAAGGTCACATGTTCAAGAATTCCTGGGTTTCCCTTGGTGATGAGAAGTTACTTGCACTCTAAATATTCTTAGAGTTCTCAAGCTATAGAAGCAGGAAAGAAACATCATTGACCCATCCTGGGTATAAATGAAGTTCTCAGGATCCAAGACCTAGCCCTGTTAGCAGGAAGAACTCCAATGTAACTCTGTATTTGAAGGACAGGAAACAGTTTCAAAAAAACAGGCTAGGGGAGTTCCGGGAAGATGGCGGAGGAGAAGCTGGAATCTGAACAAGCTGTTGCATAGAAAACAGTTTCAGAGTTCCAGTGAACAGTCCCAAGCCAGAGAATCACACCAAGTGTGCCATCACAGGACAGAGAGTTAGTCAAGAGAGGGGAAGCCAAGCAGACACATCTGAGCAGCTGCCGCTGCGGCGGCAGGGTCGCAGCGGCGACCACCGCCGCGGAGGCATACCTGAGACACAGTTCAGGACGAAGGAGCCAGACGCAGCGGACGAGCGGATTCTACTCAACACCAGCAAGAACCGACAAGGAGCGGACAACTTCATCCTGCACTTTGCAGACCAGAGACGACCCGGGATCCAAGACTCGGCGTGAGTAGAAGCTCCACTTCCTCACTCCTTCTCTGGGAGCAGAGGAGGGAAGGCCACCCCTCCCCCCCCAGCACCGGTGATCTCCATCTTGGATACCGACAAAGCTCGGAGGATCAGGAGGCAGAATGTACACACTCAACAGGGAAGTGAGCCGCAAAACCACTTCATTCATTCCAGGCACAGGCAGCAATTAGGGGAAACCTGAAATATTTGTTAGAGTCACACCAGGGTCAGTCTCAGCCTCTTCAAACAATGACTAATTATCCTTCCTCCCTCAGGTGAAGGGAGCCCCAAGCTATCTTTAGGTTATCAATAGAGAGCCAGTTTAGTGGGGGAGAGGGGAGGAACAGATTAGAAAAATCCTGCTTTTTGGTCTTAGGGAGTGGGTTCTTGACTCTCCATCTGTCAGATTTGAAGGCCCTTCTTCTACCTCTGCCAGTCCATTCTCCTTCCTTCATTCTCCACATCATTAATGTAAATCTGCAGTCCAAGGAAAGGCAGGGCCCTTTCTCTTCTGCCTCCAAGCACCTGAGTTAGAACTTGGCTCTGCCCTCTTAACTCTGGGGCCCTCCACTGCCTGAGAAGTGGGATAGAGACAGTTCTCCTGCTCTGTGGTATGTGAAGGTGATGCTGGTGTCCTGGCACACTGCAGAAGGCCTCATAGATGGGAAGTGTTCCCTTCTTTCCTACTGACATCCAAGATCAGATTCACCTATCCTCTTTCTATGTATCTATCTATCTATGTATCTATGTATCTATGTATCTATGTATCTATGTATCTATCTATCTATCTATCTACCTACCTACCTACCTGGTATCTCTTTGGCAGTTCTTGGGCCGAACTCAAGGCCTGGGCACTGTCTCTAGAGCACTCTGCTACTTGAGTCACAGCACCAATTCTGGCTTTTTCTGTGTATGTGCTACTGAGGAATCAAACCCAGGGCTTCTTGCATGCTAGGCAAACACTCACTAATCCACATTCCCAGCCCCCTCATCTTTTTCTTAATGGTAGTTTTTACATAAGTATGCTACCATTTTTTGTCCCAAGTTAGTTTTTCTGAATACCTGTTATAACTATGAACCCTGATCTTCTCTTCCCCTGCCTGATTTGTGACTGTTCCTGCGTTGGCCTCATAATAAAATGTAAATAAAGGCTGCTGAAAGCTTGAGTGTGCATCATATAAGGATGCAGGCATGGAGCCCTGGAAGAGAAAAGCGATGGGCCTGAAATGAAGAGAATGCTGCAGTATGCACAATGAGCATATCTGAAAAATAAATCAGTAAGTAAAAGCAGAAGCATTACATAGGGTCTGTTTGCACTCAGGAAAGTAATATACACACGTAAGTTGGTAGGAGGACACTGATACATAACTTGGCCTTCTCTTTTTGAATTTTTTTGTGGGCATCCCAGGGCTTAAACACAGGGCCCAATGCATTCCTGAGCTGTTTTGCTCAAGGCTGAGGCTCTACCACCACCACAGCTCCACTTCCAGCCATCTGGTCGATAATTGGACATAAGCGCCTCCCAGGCTTTACTGCCTGCTCTGGACAGTATCTCCTGCTTGGCTTTCTCTCTCAAAGCTGAAGCTCTACCCTCTGGGCCACTGCTCCACTTCTGGTTTTCTGGTAGTTTATTGGAGATAAGAGGCTCACAGACTTTCCTGCTCAGGCTGGCTTTGAATGGTGATCTCCTGAGGAGGATTAAGCAGCTTTCCTTAGGGATTCACTGAGAAGCTGCTCCACACAAACCTTTAGTCTAAATCTCGAGAGATTCTAGAGAAAAACGGAAACAGGAAGATGCTTCTAGTGTGTTCTAGATACTTAAGGGTGTAGACAAAAAAAAACATTCATAATTATTAGGTCATTTTATAGACAAAAGGAGCAATGCAGACAGTATGAAAATCGCTCAAGTTTTCAGTCCTCTTGTCCTGAGACAGTAAATTCACTGCAGCTCAATGCTAAGTGACCAAACTGGCATATCCTGTGGACATTTGCTCCAAAATCCTGGGACATTCATTTCTCATTTTTGGCTTCAAACCTGTAGCCAGAGGGGAAGATGAGGAGAGAAAATCCTTCTCAGAGAAGGCAGCTATAAAGAACATTGGGTAGTTTACTTAAAAATTCAAACCATTGGAATGACCCTGTTAAGAAGTCAGATGTCCAGAGTAAAAAATGAAGAAGAAAAGAAAGGCAGGTGCCAGTGGCTGCTGACTGTAATCCCAGCTCCTCAGGAGGCTAAGATGTAGAGAACCTTAGTTTGAATCCAGCCAGTGTAGGAAATTTTACACTATTATATCTATGAGATCAGAGAAAAACCCAGAAATGGGGCTGTGATTCAATTTTAATGTGCTACCTCTGAGCAAAAGGAGTTCAGGGACAACGGCTAGAGTTAATGTTCAACCCCAGGACCTGCCCCCCACCAAAAAAAAAAAAAAAAAAGACCATGTAGCTCCATGTATTTGTATATGGATGGATGTATCCCTATAGGTGAATCTCCAGATTAGCTATGATGAATGACACTGAACTAGGAAATTTGTTTTCAATACAATGATTTTATAACACAAACAGGGCTTTCAAGACATTGCATGTTCTGGAGCTCCCCTCACTGTTCCCAGTGTAGCCTGAGGGTTTCTCTGCATCCTAGGCCTGTTGGAAAAAGTCTCTCATTGTCTGGACAGGCAGACAAAAAGCCTCACTCCTGTACAGCTGTGTAACAAACAACTCCATCTGGGCCAATTAGTGAGGATGAGTGTGGATGGGCTCTGAAGGTCAGGAGAAAAGGGCCTCTTTGTACCCCAAGCTATCTCTCTCACCAGTGCTCTGTTTTGACAGGAAGCCTTCATTTATGCCACCACCCTTGGCAGGCCAAGTTTCCTGCACTTATCTTGCCTTTGTGAGACTATATTCCGGTGTTCAGATACATTGTTCAATATAATTCAGGAGTCCCTCTGGCAGACAACTAGGGCACTGAACCTAAAGAAATGTTCAGTTGCAGGTGATGATGGGCCTATGATGCCTCTCCTAAGTTTCTGGAACCTTGGGAAATCCAAGCACATGTCGGATATCACAAAGCTTCTTGTCATCTAGGGCTGGTGAAGCTCATCAGGTTTTCAAACATTTGACCTCTCCTAGTTGAGCTCTGGGTGGCTAGGTTTTGGGGTTGAACACAGGGCTTGGGTGCTGAACATGAGCTCAGTGCAGAAGCCCAGTGCTCTACCATTTGGTGTCACAGCTTCACTCTGTGTGTGTGTGTGTGTGTGTGTGTGTGTGTGTGTGTGTGTCTGTCCGTGTGCATGTGTGTATACACCAGTCCTGGAGATTGAACTTAGGACCTAAGCAGTGTACCTAGTTTCTCTTGTACAAGGATACCTCTCGCCCACTTGAGCCACAGAGACACTTCAGGCTTTTTCTAGTGAAGTGGTCCTGAGAAATCAAGCCCAGGGTTTCATATATGCAAAGCACTCTACTCCTAAGGCCTATTCCCAGCCCTCTGCTTCAGGTTTGTTAATTTGTTTCTGTCTTTTTCTTGTTGTTGTTGTTGTCTGTTGTAGCAGTTAAAGTCTGGACCTGGGTGCTTTCCCTGAGTTCTTTAGCTCAAGTCTTGTGCTCTACCACTTGAGCCACAGCACCACTTCAGGTTTCCTTGTGGTTCGTTGGAGTTAAGTGTCTCAAGGACTTTCCTGCCCAGACTAGCTTTGAACCATGATCCTCAGATCTCATCCTCCTGAGTAGCTAGGATGACAGGCATGAGCCACAAACACCAAACTCCACTTCAGGTTTCTTAGTGGTCAAAGGAGATAATAGTCTCATGGGACCTTTTGTGTCTGAGACAGTTTGGAACTCAGATCCTCAGATCTCAGCTTCCTGAGATGGTAGGATGACAGACCTCAGCTATAGACCCCTAGGCAGTGGCACTCTGCTGCAAGGGGGTCCTTGGCTCCACGTGGTGGAGGGCTATCCATGAGGCCAGAGGTAAGGGTCAGTGCCTAGGCCCCAAGTTCAAGGTTCATGACAGAAAAAACAGAACAAAACAATTGTCTGCATGAGACAACTCACTAGCCTTCAGTAATACATAATTTTGTCCATGCCATGGGGACACATCTGAGCCACAATATTCTTTTTTTAATCAAACTCCTTTTTTCTTTATTGTGAAAATACCGTCCAGAGGGGTTAAAATTACATCAGCAAATTATTGAACACAATTCTTAGTAAGCATTGTTGCCTCCTCCTTTGTTTCCCCTTCCTATCCCTTCCCCCTCACTCACCACCCCCCAAGTTGTAAAGTTCGTTTTTAGACATAATGAATTGTACATCTCATTGTGGCAATGGGTCCACCTGTATCCCTATTTAAACGATTTGCTTTTTCCTTTCCCCTCCACAAATTATACCAACATCAAATACAGTGAAAACAGGGGTTATACTGTGGGCGAGAGATCTACAAAGCAACAAATAAATCATTTTATTAATACGTTAGAAACAACCGCATGAAAGAAAAAACATTTGAATCCTTATGGTGTGGTTCATTTCGCCTAAGAGCAACATATCTGACATTTTCTGCTTGTCTCAGGCATATACTAGTTATTGCAAATAAGGGAAACCATGGGACCTATGTTTCTTTGGGCCTGTCTTACTTCACTTAATATAATTTTTTCCAAGTCTTTCCATTTCCTAACAAATGTGGCAATGTCATTTTTTCTTATGGAGGCATAGAATGTGATATATATAGATATAGATATATCTCACATTTTTTGTCTGCAAAATCATCTCAGTTGTGAGGCTCTTACAAGGACCAGATGAATGAATGCGCCCTGTGAAGGACACAGCATGTGACACTCTTTGCATGACTGAACACACAGCACCCAATGCAGGACTCAGCACACTGCAACCTGTAAAGGACTCAGCACATAGCACCCTGTGCAAGACTCAGCACAGAGCACCCTATGAAGGCTCAGCACATAGCTCTATTCCACAAATTGTCATTAGAATTAGGGTGGTTTCATCAGTATTACCCTTCTTTGAGGAACATTTCACAAACCACACAAGATCACATCTAATGGTTTAGAGGGGTGTTTTTTTTTGTGGGGGGTTAACCATGGGGCTTGAACTCAAAGCATGTGGATACTGTTCTAATAACATTTGCTCAGGGCTAGAGCTCTGCCACTAGGAGCCACATTTTAAAGAGTCTAACAGACTTCCTGCCAGGGCTGGGTTTTAAAGCCCCCAAACAGCTAGGATGATGGGGTTAAGCCAGCCATCAGCGTCTGGTTCCGTGCAGCTGGGTTGCAGCGGTTTACATATGGCTAAGTCAGGTTAGGTGGCAGCTGTCAGCGCCAGACTCCTAGCTTGCTCTGTGATGACGTATTTGAAGTCCTGTCCTTATATCATTGCAGGTAGAACATTCTACCTTTTCTTGGCGGCAGTCCTGGGGCTTGAGTAAAGGCTTAGAAAATGTCCCTAAGGGTTGGAGCTCCAGGCTAGCATTCAATTGATTGAAAAACAGCAGAACTTCTGGATTTTCTGTTTATGTGGCACTGAGAAATCCAACCCAGGGCTTCTTGCTTACTAGGCGAGCATTCAACCACCAAGCCCTAGGAGTGAACGAGGTATAAATAGGTAGAGCTTCCTGTATATAAGTATTATATACACAAAAAGATAGATGTCTGTATATTATTGAATTATAGATAATATTACTACCAATTATTAGGTTTTAAATTATGTCTCCATTTAATGATATGTCCCAGTTGAACAATTAATAAAGCATTAATAATTACTCAATATCTTGTTATTATTTATCATATATGTACATACATCCATACATATAATCACATATTTTATAAATGAGACAAATTAAATTATGCATCGTGTGTTACTACCCATTATTAGGTATTTAATTATGTCTCCATGTAATTTTTATTCTCTTAATGCTCAATAAAATATTAATTAAACTTAATCCAAGTCCTATAATTATTGCATCTAATTTTATCCCAGAATGATTCACTACTAATTCAATCTGTTTTTCTTCCACCTATGTCATTTCTTACCTTTATGACATCCTATTGCATAGCATATAGATTTGCATACAATTTATACATCCTACCTGTCACCGAGCACTTTCAAAGAAGAGGAAAATGTGTCACATTCGGTTTCTCACTCCATGATTACATTTTTGGCAGTGCTGGGATCTAAACTCAGGGCCTAGAAGGCTCAGTTCATGAATGGGTGACTGCCAGCACAGCAGCCTCTAGCCAATGCAGCTGTCAGGCAGTTCCCAGGCCATGAGATCGAGCACTGTATATTGACTCCATATTGCACTTAGTGTAGTTATTCATTTTATTTTTTGTTTTATTCATTTATTTACCATTTATTTTATTGACTGTTATTACACATGAAACATTTACTACATTTATTACAAAGGATATAGATTTGCCTATGTATGAAACTTCACACCTGACACCCAGGACTTTCACAGAAAAGGAAAACATGTGTCACCATAGGCTTCTTACTCCACCATTCAATTTTTGTGAGGGCTGGCATCTGAACTCATAGCCTACATGGCCCAATTCATGAATGGGTGAGTTTCAGCACACCAGCCTGGGGCATATAGAGCTTACAAGAAGTTCCCAGCACCTGAGATCGAGCCCCAGGGGTTGACAAAATAAGAACAGATTGACATGCAGATGGTAGTACACAAATAAATATAGATCTTTAAAGAGTGCCAGAGATGTCTATATATTCTTCATTTATATAAACTATATTTGTAGCAATTCTTGAGTATTTATTATGCCTCCATGTAATTAATATTTTCATTTTCATCCTTAATGAAATATTAATTAAATCAACTACTGTCCTGAAACTATTGCGTCCATGTAATTAATAGTATTCTTTTAATGTGTTAAAAAATATCCATTAAAATCCATGGGCCTCTTAAAATCACTTTTTAATTTTATAGTAGTATCATTCAGGAACAACTAATTCAACCTTGATATTCATAACCTTCCATCGGTATTCCTATGTATAGGAACCAGACTCAGCATCTCCCTGCATTGGTAGGGGTCAGGACCGGGCTTCGAACACAGGGCCTATGTTGCCGTGTTGTCCTATGGCTTCCTTGGTAGCCTGCCAGCCTTCAGCAATGCCAGGTTAGAAACACTTTTCAGCCATATTATTCAGACCCAGTATGGTCACTTTGCAAAGAAAACAAATGTAAAACCAGCAGCCATCTGCAAGTTGCCGATTTGTTTTTTTTTTTTGTTTTTTTGTTCTTGTTTTTGTTTTTGTAAAAATACCGTTCAGAGGGGTTACAATTACATGGGCAAGATAATGAGTACATTTCTTATCAAACATTGTTGCCTCCTCCTATGTTTACCCTTTCCATCTCTTCCCATACCTTCCCTGACCCCCTACCAGATCCTCCCCCCCACCAATGTTGTAAAGTTCGTTTTTCGACATAATGACTTGTACATCTCATTGTTGCAACAGGTCCACCTGCATCCCTATTTAAATGATTTGTTTTTTCCCTTCCCCTCCACAAATTATACCACTATCAAATACAGTGAAAGCACAGGTTATACTGTGGGAAAGGGACATACAAAGCAACATAAGTATGTTAGAAACAATTGAATGAAATAAAAAACCTTTTGAATACTTATCTTGGGGTTCATTTCCCTAACATTAACTTATCTGAGCTTTTCTGCTTGACTGAGACATATACTAGTTATTGCAAATAAGGGAAACCTTATCTGTGTCGTTTTATTTATTTTTATTCCTGTCAGTCTTTGGGGCCCAGGAACCCAGGTTCGGCTCTGAGTCCAGTGGCTTCAGCCCAGCCTGGAGTGATCAAAGCTAAGACAGAGTTGCCATGATCTGAGTTCAAGCCCTGTGCTTGACAAAACAAAAATTAATAAATCAATACATTTAAAATATTTAAAAAATTATGAGGCCCTGAGGCTTGGAATTGATGCCATTTTTTCTGCCAGGCCTGGGATTTGAACTCAGGGTCTGGGAAATCTGCAGCATTGTGGGGGAAGGGGAAGCTCACCATGCTGGAAGACAAGAAAATCAAGCCTGTTTCCAGGGCCTGATTTCAAGTCCTAGCACTTGAAAAAAAATAATATTTGTATATATTTTAAATACATGATTTATATTTACAGGTTTATTGCATATTGTGGTTCATGTAGTTATTGATTTTATTTTGTGTTTTACTTATTTCTTATGTATTTTAGTGAGTATTATTACACATATAATATTTTTTACATCCTATTACATAGAACATAGATTTGCCTATGTATTATCCATCATTTCTGTGATCCAGGACTTTCGCCTATAAGGAAAACAAGTGGGACAATTAGCTTCTTCCACCAGGATTAAGTTTTTGGCAGTTCTGTGATTTGAACTCTGGGCCTACAAGACCCACTTCAGAAATGGGTCAATGTTAGCACACCAGTCTGATGCAAGTGAAGTTGGCGGGCAAATTTGAGGACCTGAGATCAAGCCCTAGGAGTGGCCAATATATAAACAGATAAATGTGTAGATTGCAGTGTGTGTGTGTTTACATATGTATATGCATCTATAAATAAATGTATTCCGAGACAGATAGACATTTGTGTAGATTCTATTGCATAACTCTATATATAAAGTGATGTCTATATCTTATTTTTATATATTCTATTGCTACCAATTATTTGGTCTAAAATTATGTGTCTATTAATTAATCATGGTAGAAGACTTAATAAAGTATTAATTCAATTAATCAATGACCTATATTTATTGTGTACAATCTTATACTAGATTGACTAGCTAATTAGTAATTCAATTAGTACATGCCAAACATTCTATTAGTCTTCCTATAGATAGGAATAGATAAGAATGAGTTTCCTAGCATCTTCAGCCATGTGTAGGTGGCAGTCCCAGGATCAAACTCAGGGCCTAGGTGTCTGGGTTGGACTCAGGCTTCACTGACAGCCCCCAGCCTTCGGCCATGCAAGGTCATGTACAATTTTCAAGTTGAGCCATTGAGACCCAGGATGGTCACAGTGCAAAGGAAACAAAGGTAAAATGGTTGTGTAAAACTTCCTGTTTTTTTTCTCCTCCATTTTTGTTGCTTTGATGGTTTTTTGCCAGTGCTAGGAGTTGAACTCGGGTCTTAGGATCCCTGGATCATCTGTGGATGTATGTAAATGCTGCACCCCAGCCTAGGGTAATCATGGTTTAAGACACAATAAAGTACTTTCTTCAGCAAAAGGATCTCAGGGACAATGTCTAGGCTCACAGTTCAAGCCTCAGGAGTGGCCACACAAAAAAAGAGCCATTAAGTCTATGTGTCTGTATGTATGCATGTATTTCTATCGGTGAACATCCAGTGTCGTTATGAAGAAAGGCACACAGCTAGGAAATTTGTTTTGAATAGAACGATTTCATAGCACAGAGAGTGCTTTCAAGACAGTGCATGTTCCTGGGATCCCTTCACTGTTTCCAGTGTAGCCTGAGGGTTTCTGCACAGCCCAGGCTGTTGGAGGAAGTCTGCTTCATTGTTGGAACAGGCAGAAAAAAAAGCCTTACTTCTGTACAGCTGTGTAACAAACAATTCATGCGGGGCAATTAGTGAGGATGAGTGTGGGCAGGCTCTGAAGGCCAGGAGAAAAAGGCCTCTTTGTACCCCTAGCTCTCTCTCTCCCCCGTGCTCTGTTTTGACAGGAAGCCTTCATTTGTGCCACTTCCCATGGCAGGCCAAGTTTCCTGCACTCATCCTGTCTTTGTTAGACCATGTTCCACTGTTGAAAATAACTACTACAATTAATTCAAGAGTCCTTCTGGCAGACAACTAGGGAGCTGAACCTAATAAGATTCCTAATTGGCAAAGGTGCCTCCCTAGGTTTCCGGGAGCTTGTTAAATCTAAGCACTTGTGCAAAATCACAGTGCTTTCTGTCATCTAGGACTAAGCTCATCATGTATTGAAACCTTTGCCCTCTCTGAGTTGGGCCCTGGGTAGGTAGATTTCAGGTTAAACACAGGGCCAGGGTGCTGAACGTGAGCTCAGAAGAGAAGCTCTTTGCTTTACCATTTGGTGTCACTGCTTCATTTCTTGTATCTTTGTGTGTGTGTGTGTGTGTGTGTGTGTGTGTGTGTGTGTGCGTGTGCATACACCAGCCCTGGAGCTTTTATTCAGGACCTGAGCACTGTAGCTTAGTTTCTCCTGTACAAGGACAGCACTCTACCACTTGAGCCACACAGCCAATTCAGGCTTTTTTTCTAGGGATGTGGTACTGAGGATTCAAACCCAGGATTTCATACATGCAAAGCACTCTACCCCTAAGACACATTCCCAGCACTCCACTTCAGGTTTCTTGATTTCTTTTCTTGTAAGTTGGAGGAGTTGAAGCCTGGGCCTGGGTGCTGTCTCTGAGCTCTTCAGCTCAAGTCTAGCACTCTACCACTTGAGCTACAGCACCCCTTCAGGCTTTCTGGTGTTTCTTTGGAGATAACCATCTCAAGGAATCTCCTGCCCAGGCTGGCTTTGGACCGTGATCCTCAGCTCTCAGGCTCCTGAATAGCTAGGCTGAGAGGTGCAAGTCACTGGTGCCCAGCTTCCACTTTAAGTTTCTAAGTGGTGAATAGGAGATAATAGTCTCATGGGACCTTTTGTTTCTGAGATAGTTTGGACCCCAAATCCTCAGCTTCCTGAGCAGGCAGGATGATAGACCTCAGCTAAAAACACCTAAGCCGTGACGCTTTGCTGCAAGGGGGTCTTTGGCTCCACGTGGTAGAGTGCTAGCCATGAGCCCAAGAGGAAAGTCAGCGCCTAGGCTTTGGGTTGAAGGTTCATGATGTAGAAAACTAAACCAAACCAATTGCCAGCAGGAGATAAGTCACTGGAGTTCAGTACATACATAAATTTGGCCCTGCCTTGGGGGCATATCTGAGCCTCAACTTTCTCATCTGCACAATCATCTTACTTGTGGAGCTCTAACAAGGACAGATGAAAGAATACACCCCATGAAGGACTCAGCGCATAGCACCCTGTGAAGGACTCAGCACCCAGCACCCCAGGAGGGACTCATCACATAGCTCTATCCCACAAGCAGTCATTAGAATTCGGGTGCTTTCGTCAGTATCACCATTCTTTCAGGAAAACATCACAAACCACAAAAGTTCACATCTAATGGTTTAGAGGGGTGGTTAATGGGAGGCAGGGTCCTCAGCCTTGGGGATTGCACTCATAGGTTGAGGGTACTCTCCTAAGAACTTTTCCTCAAGGCTAGAACTCTACCACTTTGCGCCTCAGCTATGGGTCTCACAGACTTCCTGCCAGGGCTGAGTATTCAAACCACCAGTTTCAGAACTCATCCCAGAGCAGCTAGGGGTGAGCCAGCAGCGTCTGGTTTGATGGAGTTGGTTTGCAGCTGTTGACCTCTGGCTAAGTCAAGTTAGATGGCAACCATCAGCTTCAGACTCCCGGCTTGCTCTGTCATGAGGTATTTGAAGTCCTGGCATTCTATAGTTGCGGTCATAACTTTCTAACTTGTTTTTGGTGCTTCAGTGACAGCACCACTTCTGGCTTTTTCTTTGCATGTGATAGTGTGGAAATGAACCCAGAGCTTCATACATACTAAGCAAACACTCTACCACTGAGCCTCAGTAGTGACAAGTGTAGAAATAGATATGGTTTGTTTTATATATACATATATATATATATTTATACATATAAAACAAGAGAGAGATGTCTGTACATTATTAAGTTATATATACTATTTTACTACCAATTATCAATAATTAAATTATTTCTTCCTTTATTTAGGTATCATGTTTGAATTCATAATAAAGTATTAATTGAAAATTAGGCAATGTACTATGATTATTGTGTATAATTTTATAATATAAACATACACTAAGTAGTAATGTAATTGTTACTTTTACAACATTCCATTCATATGGTTGTCTATTGGAATGCATTTTTTAGGATCTCCTGACATTCGTAGATGGTAGAGATTTGAACCCCGAACCTAGTTTGCTGGTTTTGGCTATGGCTTCCCTGATAGCCCAGCAAACTTCAGCAGGGCAAGGCCACCTACACTTTCCGGGCCCTGTCATTTAGACCCAAGATGGTCACAATTCAAAGAAAAAAAACTATGTAAAACCACCTTCTGGAACTTCCCAGTTTTATCCTTCTCCTTCCTTCACCCTCTTTTTTTTGTCGGTTGTCAGGCAGAAGTCTCTGTCTGTGCATTGTCCCTCAACTCTTCAGCTCAAGGCTATCATTCTACCACTTGAGCCATAGCAACACTTCTGGCATTTTTCTGCTTATGTGGTGCTGAGGAATCGAACTCAGGACCTTATGCATGCAAGGCAAGCACTCTACTACTGAGCCACCTTCCCAACACTTCACCTTTTTTTGCCACTCCAAAGATTTGAACTCAGGTCCTAGGATCTCAGGATGGGCTGTGGGTCCAGAGGCTGCACCCCAGCCTAGAGTGATCAAGGCTAAGGCAGTGTTGCCACAAGCTGAGTTCAAGACCCAGGTCTCGCCAAAAAAATTAAGGCCCTGGCTTGGAATTTGCTCCATTTTTCTGGCAGGCCTGGGATTTGAACTCAGGGTCTGGGGAACTCTGTGGCACTGTGGGGGAGGGGAAGCTCACCGTCTTTGAAGACAAGAATTTCAGACCAGTTTCAAGGGCCTGAATTCAAGCCCCATCACTGGAAAAATAATACTCATATATGAGATCTTTTTACATACAGGGGTTTACTCCATATGACATTTATTACCCTTCTTTATTCATTGTGTATTTTATTTAGCATTATTACATATATAACTTTTTTCATTTATTATATCTTATCACATGGATATATTTGCATATGGATTATACATCATACTGAGACCTAGGACCTTTACAGAGAAGGAAAAAATGTGTCAAAATTGGCTTCTTACTGCACAGATAAACTTTTGGCAATGCTGGGATTTGAACTCATAACCCACAATGCATAATTTATGAATGGGTCAGTTGTAAAACAAAAGCCTTTGGCAAACTGAGCTCCCAGCCAGTTCTGAGGACCTGCGATTAAGCCATAGTAGTGGGATATATATATAAATAGATTGTTAGATATAGGCATAGATATAGATATAGAAAGATAGATAGATAGATAGATAGATAGATGTGTAGTTTGCTATATATATAAGAGAGACAATGTGAGGATATTACATTATATATTATGAATTATTAGTTATTAAATTAGGTCTCCATTTAATGCAGTATCATGGTTGAATACCTACTAAAGTATTAATGTAAAAGAAGTCAGTATTCTTTAATTAGGAGAACCAAACCAGGGTGTTAGAATGAAAGACATAATCCAATAATTTTTGTGTGGCATTCTATAAGAGAATCATGAACTAACTGTCAATTTAATTGTAACTTTTATAAATTCCATTAAGCATTCCCATGGATAGGAATGATTTTTCTCAAGATCTCCCTCCATTTGTATGTGGCGGTCCTGGCATTCTAACTCCAGGCCTGAGTAGTTTACTCAGAAATGCAAATCATTAGAATGACACTGTGAAGATTTCAGATTGTCATGAGGAAAAATAGAACAAGAAGAAAAGAAAGCCAAGTGTCAGTGGATCCTGCCTGTAATCCTAGCTCTTCAGGAGTCTGAGGTAGAGAATGACAATTTGAATTCAGTCAGGACAGGAAAGCCCAGGACAATCTTATTTCTAAGGGATCACAGGAAATAAAAAAAAAAAAACATGACTGGGGTTGTGGCTCAATTGCATAGCACTACCCTTGAGCAAAAGGAGCTCAGGGACAGTGCCTAGGCTCATAGTATAACCCCCAGACTTGCCAAAAACAAAAAAAACAAAAAACAGTAACTCCATGTCTACCCATGTATGTATGCATGTATTTCTATCGGTGAAGATCCAGAGTCCCTATGTTGAAAGGCACTCAGCTAGGAAATTTGCTTTGAATAAAATGGTTTCATAGCACAGAGAGCGCTTTCAAGACAGTGCATATTCCGGGGCTTCCCTCACTGTTCCCAGTGTAGCCTGAGGGTTTCTGCGCACCTCAGGCTGCTGGAGGAAGTCTGCCTCATTGTTGGAACAGGCAGAGAAAAGGCCTCACTCCTGTACAGCTGTGTAACAAACAACTCCATCTGGGCCAATTAGTGAGGATGAGTGTGGGCAGGCTCTGAAGGCCAGGAGAAAAAGGCCTCTTTGTATCCAAAGCTATCTCTTTCCCCAGTGCTCTGTTTGGACAGGAAGCCTTCATTTGTGCCACCTCCTGTGACAGGTCAAGTTCCTTGTACTTATCCTGTCTTTGTTAGACTATGTCCTAGTTTTGAAACAAACTGCTATAATTAATTCAAGGGTACTTCTGGCAGACAACTAGAGAGCTGAACTGAGTTAAAAGATTCCTAATTGGCAAAGTTGCCTCCTTAGGTTTCCAGAAGCTCGCTGAATCTAAGCACATGGGTAATATCACAATGCTTCCTGTCATCTAGGGCTAGTGAAGCTCATCATTTTGAAACCTTTGACCTCTCCTAGTTGAGCCCTGCATGGCTAGCTTTTGGGGTTGAACACAGGACCTGGGTGCTGACCATGAGCTCAGAACCGAAGCTCAGTGCTTTACCAAAAGTTGGTGTCACAGCTTCACTTCTGATATCTGTGTGTGTGTGTGTGTGTGTGTGCATACACTTGTCCTGGAACTTGAATTCAGGACCTGAGCACTACCTGAGTTTCTCCTGTACAAGAATAGCACTCTACCACTTGAGCCACAGGGCCACTTCAGGCTTTTTTTTAGTGATGTGGTACTGAGGAATCAAAACCGAGGGACTCATACATGCAAAGCAATCTAACCCCTCCTCTTCAGGTTTCTTTCTTTCTCTTCTTGTATGTTGGAGGAGTTGAAGTCTAGGCCTGGGCGCTGCCCTTGAGTTCTTCAGCTAAAGCCAAGTGCGCTACCACTTGAGCTACAGCATTTCTTCAGGTTTTTGTTGGGTCACTGGAGAGTAGTGTCCATCTCAAGAATTTCCTGCCCAGGTTGGACCCTGATCCTCAGCTCTCAGGCTCTGGAGTAGCTAGGAGGACAGGCATGAGGTAGTGGTGCCCAGCTTCCACTTCAAGTTTCTAAGTGGTGAATAGGAGATTATATTCTCATGGGACGCTTTGTGTCTGGGATAGTTTGGAACCCAGATCCTCAGATCTCAACTTCTTGAGTAGGCAGGGTGACAGACCTCAGCTACAGACACCTTGATCATAACACTCTGTTGCAAGAGGGTCCTTGGCTCCACGTGGTAGGGCATTAGCCATGAGCCAACAGGGAAGGGTCAGTGCCTAGGCCCTGAGTTCAAGGTTCACGATTGAGAAAAATAAACAATTGTCTGCAGGAGACAACTCACTAGATTTCAGTACACACATAATTTTGGTGAGCTTCAAGTTTCTCATCTGCACCATCATCTTACTTGTAGAGCTCTTACAAGGACCAGATGCAAGAATGAACCCCATGAAGGACTCAGCACACACCTCATGAAGGACTCATCACATAGCTGTATCCCACACGCAGTCATTAGAATTAGAGTGTTTTCATCAGTATCACCATTCTTTCAGAAACATGTCACAAACCACACAAAATTCACATCTAATGACTTAGAGGGATGGGGTTTTTTTGGGAGGGCTGGGAGTCAGCCACAGGGAATGCACTAGAAGGTTGGGGGTACTGTTCTAAGATCTTTTGCTCAAGGCTAGAGTTCTACCACTGTGAGCCACAGCTCAGAGTTTTACAGACATCCTGCAAGGGCTGGGTTTTAAACCCACCAGTGTCAGATCTCAGCCCCTGAGTATCTTGGATGACAGGGCTCAGTGAGCCAGCAGCATCTGGCTCTGTGGGGCTGGGTTGCAGTGGTTTATTTCTGGCTAAGTCAGGTTAGATGTCAGCTGTCAGCACCAGACTCCTGGTTTGCTCTGTGATGAGGTATTTGCAGTCCTATCCTTACGTTGTTCCAGTTAGAACATTCTATTTTCTGTTTTTTGGTGCCAGACCTGGGTATTGAGTAAGGGTCTAGACACAGTCCCTAAGCTTTAATGCTCAAAGCTAGTGCTCGACTGCTTGATCAACAGCATGACTTCCATATTTTTCTGTGCACGCGGTAGTGAGGAATCGAACCCAAGGCTTTGTACGTACTAGGCAAGCAACCTACCACTGAGCCCCGGGAGTGACAAGAATATGAACAGATAAATGTGTAGATTGGTTGACAGATAAATGGATGTATATTTATACAACAAGAAAGAGATGTCTATACTATGTAACTGCATATAGAAAATTACTACCGATTATTGGCAATTAAATTCCTTCCTTTTTAAAGTATCATGATTGAATACATAATAAAATATTAATTGAAAATTAGTCAATGTAGTATAATTGTTGTGTATAATTTTATAATATAATCGTACACTAACTGCTAATTTAATTGTTACTTTTATAACATTCCATTCCTATGGATGCATATGGGAATGGGTTTCTTAGAATCTCCAGCCATTCATTAGTGGCAGTCCTGGGGTTCGACCTCCAGACCTAATTTGCTGGTTTTGGCTATGGCTTCCTTAATAGCTGCCAAACATCAGCAATGCAAGATCATGTACACTTTCTGGGCCTTGGCATTTAGACCCAGGATGGTTACAATACAAACGAAATAAAAAGGTAAAACTACCTTCTTGAACTTCTCAGTATTATGCTCCTCCTTTTTATTTTTTATATTTTTTGCCTGTCCCAAGATTGGAATTCAGGTCCTAGGATCCCAGTGCTGGCAGTGGCAGAGATGCCAAGACCTAACTTCAAGCCCCGTACTTGGCAATAATAATAATAATAATAACAATAATAATAATAAGATCCTGGCTTGAATTTGCCCAATTTTTCTGGCAGGCATGGGATTTGAACTCAGGGTCTGGGTAACTCTGTGACACTGGGGGTGAAGGGGAATGGCTCACTGTCCTTGAAGACAAGAAATTCAGACCAGTTCCTAGGGCCTGAATTGAAGCCTCAGCACTGGAAAAAATAATGTTCATATATGAGATCTATTTACATACATGAGTTTATTGCGTTGACATTTATTACCCTTATTTATTTAGTATTATTACACATATAACATTCTTTTTATTATATCATATCACATAGGATATATTTTATACATCATACTGATACCAAGGACTTTCGCAGAGAAGGAAAACAATGTGTCAAAATTGGCTTCTTCCTACAAAGAATAAATTTTTGGCCATCCTGGGATTTCAACTCATGGCCTACAATGCCCAATCCATAAGTGGGGTCATAGTCTTAGCAGAACATCCTCTGGAAACTGAGCTGCCAGGAAGTTCTGAGGACCTATAATCAAACCACACTAGTCCCATATATATATATATATATATATATATATATGGACTACATATATATATATGGGACTAGTGTGGCTTGATCATAGGTATGATGATATATGTATATATATACACAAATATACATATATATGTTGATAGATGTGTAGATTGAGATATATATGTATATATATAAATATACATACATATATAGAGAGAGGGACTGTAAGGATATTAAATTATATATATATATTATTACCAATTATTAGTTATTAAATTATGCTTCCATTTAATGAAGTATCCTGGTTGAATACTTATGAAAGCATTAATTAAAAATTAGTCAATATCCTTAATCATACCATGATGCTAGAATGGAAGATATAAATACAATAATTATTCTGTGGCATTCTAAAATAGAATCATGAAGCAACTGCACATTTAATTTTTACTTTTATAACATTCCATTAGCATTCACATGAACAGGAATGAGTTTGTCAGGATCTCCCTCCATTTGTGGGTGGCAGACCTACATTCAAACTCCAAGCCTGAGTAGTTTAATTTGAATGCAAACCATTGGAATGACACCGTGAAGATTTCAGATTGTTATGATTCAAAAAAAAGAACAAGAAGAAAAGAAAGCAAGGTATCAGTGGCTCCTGCCTGTAATCCTAGCTCCTTAGGAGGCTGAGATGTAAAGAATGCCAATCTGAATTCAGCCGGGCGGAAAAGTCCATGATACCCTTCTTTCTAAGAGGTCACATGAAAAAGGAAAATCATGAATGGGTCTGTGGCTCAAGGGCAGAGTGCTACACTTGAGCAAAAGGAGCTCAGGGACAGAGCCTAGTCTCATAGTACAACCACAGACCTGCCATAAAAAAAAAAAAAAGAGGAGGCAATAACTCCTTGTATCTTTGTATGGATGATGAGCATTCAGCAGGTTGCCCATGCCCAGACACCCAACATGGGCAAGCTGGGACAAGCCCTCAGAGAGTACTAAGTCTGAGCTGGCAACTTGAACAAAGCATCCTTTTCTGCCATTTAAAGAACTGAAGCATTATGTTCTGGCTGAGGTGTCCCATTGGGACACCTAGAAGCCAGACACTGCCTTTAGGGAGACCACATTTCTAGGCTATAGGAGTTGTCGAAGGTTCTGGCTTCATGTTCTCTATCCCTCTGTATGATGTGAGCCTAGACCTCCGGGGCCTGGTGGCTATCACTCATTTATCATTCCTCATTGCCAAGTCACAAGCTGGTCCCAAATATTGGCAAAGATATGAAATAGTCACTGATTTCTACAATGAAAGGGGTAAGCTAATAAACCCCACCCTCATAACTCCCATTAGTAGTGAGCCTTGGGTTGTGTATGTGGCTTAGTGGTAGAGTGCTTACATAGCACGCATGCACGAAGGCTTGGGTTCTATTCCTCAGTACCACAGAAACAGAAAAAGCCAAAAGTGGCACTGGAGCTTAAGTGGTAGAGTGCTAGCCTTGAGCAAAAGAAGCTCAGGAACATGCCCAGACCCTGAGTTCAAGCCCCAAGACTGGCAAAAAAAAAGTCAGCCTGATGATATATATTGTTCTGGGACTCAGAGGAGGGCGGAGGTTATAGGTAAGAGGTAGGGTAGAGGGCAGGTGCTGGTGGCTCACCCCTGTAATCTTAGATACATAGGAGGCTGAGATCTGAGGATGACAATTGCAAGGATGACACTTTTCTCCAATTAAACACCCAAAAAGCCAGAAGTAGAGCTGTGGTTCAAGTAGTAGAGTGCTAGCCTTGAGCACAAAGGCTCAGGGATAGAATAGTACCCAGGCCATGAATTCAAACCCCAGGAATGGCACACACACGCGCACACACACACATACACACACACACACACACACACACACACACATACAATCTCACACACATATACACACACACACACATCAAGATAGAGCATTTGCCAGTCAGTCTGCACAAGTTCCATCTCTAGAAAAACTTAATACTAAAAAAAAAAAAAAAAAGAGGGAGATTGGAAGGAAAGACTTGCTCCACGAGGTGATATAACCAGTGCCAAAATTCCACAGGAGTTCTAAGATGTGAAAGAGGGCAGAGAGCCTCAGGCAGAAGGTCCAGCATGGGCAATGGTCCTGAGGTGTGGTTTAGAGCAGGCGGTGTGGTGTGAAGGTTCTGTGGCTTCAGACAAGTCTGGCAGGACATTCAAGGCTGTGTCAAGGTTTGTACTTGAGTCACAGGGAGGGCAGAGGTTGGGGTCCGAGAATGGGGCCCAGGGGGAAGATTAGCTTGTCTTTTCACCATGGTCCCCAGCCATTTCCTGTGGCTGGAAGCCTATTTTTCATAGCTCCTGACCCTCAGGCCTCCTTTGCATGGAGGAGTCAGGGCAAATGCAGGGAAGAACACTTGCTTAAGAAAAGCTTCTAGGGGCTGGGAAGGTGGCTCATTGGTAGAGTGCTTGACTTGCATGCTTGAGGCTCTGGGTTCGATTCCTCAGCACCACATAAGCAAAAAAGAAAAAAGCTGGAAGTGGCGCTGTGGCTCAAGTGGTAGAGCACTAGCCTTGAGCTGAAGAGCTGAGGGACAGCGCCCAGGCCCAGAGTTCAGGCCCCATGACTGGACCCCCTCCCCCCAAAAAAAGAAAAGCATCTAGACTATTGCCACTAGTGGCTCAACCCCTGTAAATCCTAGCTACTCAGGAAACTGAGATCAGAGGGAGGAAATGACTGAGACTCTTCTTGCCGATGAACTACCAAAAGCCAGAAATGGAGCTGTGGCTCAAGTGATAGAGTGCCAGAATTGAGGGAAAAAGTTAAGAGACCAAAGCCCAGACCCCTGAATTCAAGCCCCAGTACTGGCACCTAAAAAAGTAAAGAAAAGCTTTCAGGAGCTCCTAGTCCACTGTAGTGAAACTCCAGATCAGGCCAGCACCCGTGGATCACATCTGTCCTCCTAGCTCCTCAGGAGGCTAAGACCTGAGGATCGCGGTTCAAAGCCAGCCCAGGCCAGAAAGTCCGAGAGACTTTGATCTCCAAGGAACCTTCAGAAAACTGGAAGTGGCACTGTGGCTGAAGTGTAAGCTGTAGCGCTGGGAGACAGCGCCCAGGCCCAGAGTTCAAGCCCCATGACCAACACCTGGCCTGCTTGGACCTCACTCTATGGCAGAGTACTTTCCAGTGGGCCCCTAAGGGTCTCCCAGTGTCTAGGTGTCCCACCAGTCTTCAGAGCAGCCTCTTTGGAGGTCTTTTCCTACAGAGTAGGCTACCAGAGTAAGGTCAAGGCTTGGGGCACGGAGGTCATTGGTTGAGTCATCAGAATGGCATCTCTCATGGGTGCAGTATGGATCTGAGCAGTAAATCCATGTCTCATACCAGGGTTCTGGGCAAGGAGGGTCATGACCTGCAAGATGGCACAGCAGGTAATGCCCACTCACGCAAGTATCACAAAAGTGCAAATCTGTCAGGCACACCTTTGACTAGTGTTGAGTTGGGCTCATGGAAGACTTGTAGGCTCAGGTATCCACAGATGGCTGGCTGCTGCTTGTAGCAGTCACTACCCCTGGAGTCCCAGGGCTTGGAGCCCTGCTTTCCTCACCAGTACTCCGGGCAGATGAAGGTCTGCAATTGTGGGCCAACTACAAAGGAGCATTGGTCCTGTGGCCCCGTGCATGGATGGAGGGGCAGGTTCCATGGAACTTACTGCCATGACCCAGACCCCTCAGCCCAAGAAGGACTTAGGGATAAACAACTTGATCTTCCTTGAGAGCTTACTCTGATTATGCCTCAGAACTGCCCACAGTTCTACCTCAGCTCATCATTAACACTTCTCTGTGTGTGTGTGTGTGTGTGTGTGTGTGCATGCCTGTGTGCATGAACATATTTGTACAGGGGTTTGAACTCAGGGCCCGGGCTCTGTCCCTGAGTTTTTTTTTTTTTAATTTAATTTATTTTATTTGTGAACATACTATACAGAGGGGTTACAATTACATGGGCAGGATAATGCGTACATTTCTTACCAAGCATTGCAGCCTCCTCCTTTGTTTATCCTTCACATCCCTTCCCAGCCTCCCCCCTCCCCCCCCAGTCCCAATCCTTCTCCCCCTCCCCACAGACATTGTAAAGCTCATTATGGACATGACAACTTGTACTTCTCATTGTTGCAACAGGTCCACCTGTATCCTTAAACGACTTGTTTTTCCCCATCTCCTCCACAAGTTATACTGACATCAAATATAGTGAAAGCAGGGGTTATACTGTGGGGGAGGGACATACAAAGCAACAAAGAAATAATCTTATAAATGCATTAGAAACACATGCATGAAAGAAAAAAACATTGAAATACATATCTAAGTGTTCATTTTCCTAACATCACATTATCTGACCTTTTCCGCTTGACTCATACATATACTAGATATTACAAATAAGGGAAACTGTGGGGCCTATGTTTCTTTGGGCCTGGCTTACTTCGCTTAATATAATTTTTTCCAAGTCTTTCCATTTCCTAACAAATGGGGCAATGTCATTCTTTCTGATGGAGGCATAGAATTCCATTGTGTATATATACCACATTTTCTTGATCCATTCATCTACTGAGGGACATCTGGGTTGATTCCAGATCTTAGCTATGGTGAATAATGCTGCAATAAACATTGTTGTGCTGGTAGCTTTAGTGTGGTCTTGTTTGTAAACATTTGGGTAAATGCCCAAAAGTGGGATTGCTGGGTCATAGGAGAGTTCTATGTGGAGTCTTTTGAGGAACCTCCATACTGCTTTCCAAAGTGGTTGAACAAGTTTACACTCCCACCAACAATGAAGTAAGGTTCCCTTCTGTCCACATCCCCTCCAGCATCTGTTGTTGTTAGAGTTCTTGATTTTTGCCATTCTAACTGGAGTGAGGTGGTATCTCGTTGTTTTGATTTGCATTTCTTTTATGGCTAGGGAGGTTGAGCATTTCTTCATGTGTCTATTGGCCATCCTTCTTTCTTCTTCAGAGAAGTTTCTCTTTAAGTCTTTCGCCCACTTGTTTATTGGGCAGTGGTTTCTTTGAGGATTTGTTGTTGTGGGGTTTCATTTTTTGAGTTCCAAGTATATTTTAGATATGAGACCCTTGTCCGTTGTATGGCTAGTAAAGATCTTTTCCCAATCCGTGGGCTTTCTATTGATCTTTCTAGCTATGTCCTTTGCCATGCAGAAGCTCTGCAACTTTATGCAATCCCATTGGTCCAACCTTTCTTTGATTTGTTGTGTTTCCGGGTCTCTATTCAGAAAATTTCGGCCTGAGCCGAGGAGACCCAGGGTTTCTCCTATTCCATCCTGTAATGTTTTCAGAGTGTCTGCTTTGACTTCGAGGTCTTTGATCCATTTGGAGTTGATTCTGGTCCAGGGTGAAATATAAGGATCTAGCTTTAGTTTTCTACAAGTAGTTAACCAGTTTTGCCAGCACCATTTACTGAAAAGGCTGTCTTTGTTCCATTCTATTGTTTTAGCTCCCTTATCGAAGATTAGATGGCTATAGGTCTGTAGGTTCATTTCTGGGTTTTCAATTCTATTCCATTGGTCCTGAGGTCTGTTCTTATGCCAATACCAAGCTGTTTTGATTACTATGGCTTTATAGTAGAGTTTGAAATTTGGTATTGATATTCCTCAAGTAGTGTTCTTTCCGTTGAGGAGCGTTTTTGCTATTCGGGGTCTTTTATTGTTCCATATGAATTTTTGGATTGCCTCTTCTATTTCCTTGAAGAATGAGCTTGGAATTTTGATAGGTATCGCGTTGAATTTGTAGATAGCCTTGGGAAGTATTGTCATTTTCACGATGTTAATCTTTCCCATCCAGGAGCATGGGAGGCTTTGCCATTTTTTAAGTTCTGTGTTGATTTCCTTTTTCAAGATTTTAAAGTTTTCATCATAGAGGTCCTTCACTTCTTTGGTTAAGTTAATTCCTAGGTATTTTATTTTTTGTGGGGCTATTACAAATGGAGTTGCTTTCCTAATTTCAGCCACACTTTTCTCATTGTAGGCATACAGAAAACCATTGATTTTGGGGGGTTAATTTTATACCCTGCTACTTTGCCAAAGTTTTGAATCAGCTTGAGTAATTTGGGAGTGGAGTCTATGGGATTCTTTAAATATAAGATCATGTCATCTGCAAAGAGGGAGAGTTTTACTTCTTCTTTCCCTATTTGGATCCCCTTTATGTCTGCATCTTGTCTTATTGCTGTAGCTAGGCATTCTAATACTAGATTGAAGAGAAGTGGAGAGAGTGGAAATCCTTGTCTTGTTCCTGAGTTAAGAGGAAATGGCTTTAGTTTTTCACCATTAAGTATAATGCTGGCTGTAGGTTTGTCATATACAGCCTTTATTGTATTGAGGAATGTTCCATGGATTCCTAATTTTTTCAAAACCTTCATCATAAAGGGGTGTTGGATCTTGTCGAATGCTTTTTCTGCATCTATTGAGATAACCATGTGGTTCTTATTCTTGCTCCTGTTGATGTGATGAATAATCCTGAGTTTTTTCATTGAGGGCTAGCACTCTACCACTTGAGCCACAGCTTTTCTTCGAGCTTTCTGTGGTTATTTGCAGAAGAGAGTCTCACAGGCTTTTTAGCTGGGCTGCCACTGAATGGCAATCCTCAGATCTCAGCCTCTGAGGAGATAGGGATATGAGAGAATAAGCTATTAGTATCTAACTGGCCACACTTTCTTTCTTGGTTAAAACAGAGTACCTCTCTATCCCAGCTAAGCACCCATGTACAGCTACCCCTCCAACCAAGGCTTCAGACAAAACATACCCTCCCCTGAGGACAAAGAAATGGGATCAGGTTTGAGCTTTATGTTCTCCACACAGTCAGGGGCTGCTAGGAGCTGATGTAGAGGTTAGAGATCTAGGCCAGGGCAAGTAGATAGCTGTTAGAACAGAAGAGCTTATGAAAAGACATCCTTGCAGCTGGGTGCCAGTGGCTCATGCCTGTAATCCTAGCTACTCAAGGCTGACACCTGAGGATCAATCAAGATTCAAAGCTAGCCTGGGTAGACTCTTATCTCCAATGAATCATCAAAAATCTGGGAAGCGGAGCTACCCTAGTTCACATGGTACAGCACCAACCTTGTGCAAACAAGCTAAAAGATAGCACCTAGGCTCTGAATTCAAGCCCCGGTAAACACAAACACACGCAGACACACACACTAACATCTTTAGCAGGTGCCAATGTCTCATACCAGCAATCCAGTACTCAATAGGCTGAACTCTTAGGATGGCAGCTTGAAGCCAGCACAGGCAAGAAAGTCCGTGAGACTCTTCTCTCCACTAAACTACTAAAAAAGATGAAAGGTGAGCTGTGATTCAAGTGGTAGAGTGTTAGCTCAGAGACAGTGCTTAGGCCCTGAATTCCAGCTCTGAGATATTTTTTGGGAGGGGTGGTGGTCCGGTTGTGGGGCCTGAACTCTGGGCCTGGGCACCATCCTTCAGCTCTTCAGCTCAAGGCTAGCACTTTACCACTTGAGCCACAGCGTCACTTCCGACTTTTTCCTTTTTGCTTATGTGGTGCTGAGGAATCGAACCCAGGGCCGCAGGCATGCAAGGCAAGTGCTCTACCACTGAGCCACCTTCCCAACCCTCTGAGATTTTTTTTTAAATAAACACCCTTTGCCATCCCCAACCCCACAGGCCATAAATTCAGACTTTGGTCATCCTAGATCTCACTTCCATTCCTGCCACTTCCACAGCACTGCCACAAGTAGCCAGTGTGTGGCTAGCACTGGGTTAAGAATTGAACTTACACAAGGGGACACAACCAGGTCAAGGCTAATGCCCCAGAACATTGAGGTACTGGCCATACCAGTCTCTCACCCCCTCTACCCTGACCCTGGAATCTAGTCTGTGCCTCTGTATTATGGTTATCCGGAATTGTTTAGAAGGATCTGAGAGGCCCATTCCAATGGATACTTCCAAGACAAGTTGGTCTCACCTTCCATGTAGCCCCAGATCCTCCTTGTTTGGGCAGCCTTCAGTCAGCTATCAGGCTGAAGTTGGCCAGAACCATTGGCAACCACCTTTCCCCCCACTCCACTGCCAGCCTGCTAGGATGGACATGCATCCAGATGCCCAGCTGAGGAAAAGGAAAGGACGTGGCATGACTGAGCCCCTCCCCTCCAGGGGCAGGGGAGAACCTATGCCAGCTGGCCCTGCTGACCCAGAATCCTCTGGAGGTGGCCAAAGTTATGGACAGACAGACTTGGGCCCCAACAAAAAGCTAGAATATACAGGTTTCTGGCAATTTAGGACTCATTGTAGACCCAGATGGGGGCTAAAGGCAGGGTGCCATGGAGGAGGGGCTTCCTCTGAAGTCAGGGAGAGGCAGACAGGTGCCCAGGAAGGGGACAGAGAAAGATGAGGGAAAAAATACACACACACACACACACACACACACACACACACACACACACACACACACACACACACACACACACACACAGGGGTAGCCCAAGGCCTCAGCAGTCCCTGAGCACCTGAACATCCCAACCCCCGAGAAGATAGCACGACCGTCCTCAGAACAACTGTAGACAAAACTCAGAGCCTCTCACACGTCTGGAATGGCTAAAAACACAG
Organism: Dipodomys spectabilis; assembly: GCF_019054845.1. Lineage (NCBI taxonomy): Eukaryota > Metazoa > Chordata > Mammalia > Rodentia > Heteromyidae > Dipodomys > Dipodomys spectabilis. The sequence continues at coordinate 312,948 of NW_024871314.1, read as the reverse complement.
CATGGCATTTCCTACTGTACACACTGCTATGCAGGAAATTCAGCTACCTTATTTTTGGTTGTTGGTCATGGGGTTTGAACTTTGGGCCTTCACACAATCCTTTAGCTCTTCAGCTGAACGTGCGCGCTCTACCACTGGAGCCATAGTACCACTTCCGGTTATCTGGTGGTTCAAAGCCAGCCTAAGCTGGCTTTGATCCGTGATCCTCAGATCTCAGTCTCCTGAGTAGCTAGGATTATAATTGTGAGCCACTGGCAGCACCCGGCTTCAGTTACCTTCTTATACCCAGGGGAAACCCAACTTGTCAGGCTACAAATCACATGCAATCCTTCACTTCAGACTTTGACACCAGCATCCAAAACCATACTTCCATGGATGGAGAGAATAAAATTGACACTACCCTCCTACCCTTGCTCACATTCACCCCACTCCCTGACTAAGACAGGCCACAACCTCTGGAGTTCTTGTTAAGGCAACGCCCACCCTGCTGTAATTTCACGCTCGGGCAAACCTGGGGAGATCTTAGAAATTTCTGTACATTGAGGCCAGCGCCTGGTCTCCCAACCACAGCACCTCCACTCCTTCACCATCTCTTGCAGGCAAGGGGTGTCTTTCCGGGTTTTTTGGTTGAGGGCCTTGAACTCAGGGCTTGGGTACTGTCTCTGATGGGGTCTCAAGGACTTTCCTGCCTAGGGTGAATTTGACCATGATCCTCCTATCACAGCCTTGTAAATATCAAGGACTGCTGAGAACCACTGGTTCCTGCTTAATCATTGATCTTGCTGTTCTTGGACAGACCAGTGAGTTCCCTATCCTAGGGTTTAAGTGGTGGGAGCTGGAGCCCACAGTTTGAATCCTGCTCCTTCCAATTCCAAATGGCAGGAGAGCCTTAGAAATTCATTCCTATCTATACGAATACCAATGGAATGTGATGTATGTTATGACTGACTGGGCAGTTCTTGAATGATTCTAGGATAAAATTATACACAATTTTATTATAGGACACTGATCATTTATTCAATACTTTATGAATCATTTAAACAATCACATTCATTAAATGGAGGCATAATGAAATACCTAAGAATTAGGCCTCACATAGTATAAAGGTGCCATTTTTTTCTGCCAGGACTGAGATTGGAATTCTTAGTCTAGGTAACTCTGTTGCACTGTGTGGAATGGGGAAGCTGGCCTCCTTGAAGTCAAGAAATTCATGTGTACACCTCAGGTCTGAGATCGATCCCCACCACTAGAAAACATCTTATTCATGTACATTTTAAATATGTGATTTATATTTACATACATATGTTGACTCCATATTGCTTTCAGTGTAGTTATTCATTTTATGTTTTCTTTCATTCATGTAGTGACTGTTTATTTTATTGATTATTATGGCACATAGAACATTGATTACATTGATTACATAGGATATAGGTCTGCATATGTATTACACTTATACCTGACACCCAGGACTTTCACAGGAAAGGAAAACATGTGTCACCATCAGGTTCTTACTCCATGATTCATTTTGTGGGAGTGCTGGCATCTGAACTCACAGCCTACAAGGCCCAATTCATGAATGGGTGAGTGTCAACACACCATCCTGGGGCAAATTGAACTGACAGGCAGTTCCTAGGATCTTAACTCGAGCCCCAGGTTTTGAAAAAATAAGAACAGAGTGACACCTAGATGGTAGTATGCTAATAAATATATATCTTTATACAGTGTCAGGATGTCTACCCATTATTCAGTTATAAAGACTACATTCCTACCAATTCTTAGGTATTTATTATGCCTCCATGTAATTAATGTTATTATTTTAATCCTTAATAAACTATTAAGTAAATCAGTGTCCTGAAATTATTGCATCCCTGTGAGAAATAGTATTCTTTTAATGTTTCATAAGATAATTAAATAAAATCAATCAGCTGACTGAAATCATGAAGTCTCATTTTATTCAAGTATCATTCATGAGCAACTTATTCAACCGTGACATTGATAACATTCCATCATTATTCCTGTGAATGGGAACGAGTCTCTTAAGATCTCCCACCATCCAGAAGTGGCATGACTGGGATTCGAAATGTAGGCCTATGTTGCTGTGAGGGACTATGGCTTCTTCAAACGCCCACATTAAAAAAAAAATATTTAGCTTCCTGGTTCGCAATTCGTGCCATTTTTTCTGCCAGGCCAAGGATTTGTATTCAAGGTCTGGGTAAATATGCAGCACTGTGAGGGATGGGAATCTGACCATGCTTGAAGACAAGAAAGTCAGGCCTGTTCCCTAAGCCTGAATTCAAGCCTCAAGACTGAAAAACATACTCCTTATATCCATTTTAAAGACAGAATTTATATTTCCATACAGATATTCAGTCCATATTGTGTTTGGTGTGGTTATTCATTTTATGTCTTGTTTTATTCATTTATTTACCAATTATTTTATTGACTCGGATGACACCTCTACCATTTATTACATTGTTTACATTCTATCACATAGCATCTAGATTTGTAGATATGTTCTCCACCATATCTGATACCCAGGACTCTCCCAGAAAAAGAAATCATGTGTCACACTCGGCTTCTTACTCCAAGATTAAATTTTTGGCAGTGCTAGGGCCTAGCAGGCCCAATTCATGAATGGATGAGTGTGAGCATGGCAGCCTCTAGCCAATGAAACTGTCAGGTGGTTCCCAAGTGCTGAGATCCAGCCCCAGGTTTGGCCAAAACAGTGATACATGGATAGGCAGATGGTGCTATACAAATAAATTTATATTGGTAAAGAGCACTAGAGCTGTCTATCTATGATTGAATGACACCTAGTACGTTCCTACCAACTCTTAGGCATGTATTATACCACCATTGAAGGAATATTATTCTTTTCATGCTTTATAAACTATTAATTAGGATCAATCAACTTCTTAGGATTATTGCATCCAATTTTAGACTAGACCGAAGCATGAACTACTCTTTCAATTGGTATTCCTATGCATAGGAATGAGTCTCTTGTGATCTCCTGCCATTGGTAGGTGTCAGGACTGGGATTTGAACCCAGGGCCTATGTTGACAGGTAGGTCTATGGCTTCCCTGATAGCCCACCAGCCTCAGCAATGGCAGGTCAGGTCCACTTTGCAACTGTGTCATTCAGACCCAGGATAGTCACTGTGCAAAGAAAAAAATGTAAAACCCCCAGCCCTCTGCAGCTCACCACTTTTTTTCTATGCTACTTTTTTTTTCTTCCTGCAAGCCCTGTGGGTCTAGGATCCCAGGATCGGCTATGGGTCCAGAGGCTACACTCCAGCCTAGGGTGATGAAAGCTGAGGCAGAGTTGCCATGACCTGAGTTCAAGCCTCCTGTTGGCAAAATAAAGAATAAATTAAAAATTAATTATTTAACTAAATTAAAAAAGAAAGAAAGCTCCCTGGCTTGGATTTCTGCCAGTTTTGTTTCCTAGCCTGGGATTTGAACTCAGGTCTCAGTAACTCTGTAGCAGTGTGCACGAAAGGGCAGAGTTGCCACTTCTTGAATTCAAACCCGGTGCAAAGCCAAAAATAAGAATTAAGTCACTGAGCTCGGCAGGGGGAGTAGATGTGGAGATGGGAGGGGGGGATGGTAGGTGGAACACAAAGGAGGAAGCTAAAATCCTCAATCGGAAATATAATCATTACCTTGCTCATTTAACTATAACCTCTCTGTACAACATTTTTACAATAAAAAATGAAAAAAGTCGTGCTCAGAGAAGCAGTTTGGGGGTAAGGGAAAGAGGTCTGAATAGAGGTACAAAATTCCACACTAATTTTATTTTAATGTTCAGTATGGAACTGAATAAACATAGCTGCTTCCATTAAAAAGAATTAAGTCACTGTCTTGGAAATGGGGCCAGTATTTCCGTTAGTGTTGGGATTTGATCTCACCATCCAGATAACTCTTTTGCACTGTGGGTGAAAGCAAAGCTCACTGTCCTTGAGGAAAAGAAATTCAGGTTAGAGTTACCAGGGTCTGAATGAAGGCCCTGCAATGGAAAAATATTTCTATATATGTGTAATATATGATATATATTTTCTTATGTATGTTTATAACATATTATGATTTTTATTATTGATTTTGCATTTATTTTAGTTTTTACTTGATTCATTTATTTTAGTTTTTACTTGATTTGTAATGCCCAGAGATTTGGAGCGCCCGAAAAGACCACCAGAGACCAAAGATGCAAGCAGAAATGAGTCATTTATTGACAAGCTCGAGCACGAAACCCTCTGTGCACTGATGTCTGAGTGCAAAGAGAGGACCCCAGCACAAGATTACAGCACTTTTTATATGTCCTTTGGTAGGGGTAAGGCCTCAGTATTTATTGGCAACGAATCAATACACCACGCAGGAAATTTAAATCATAATTCTAGCAGATGATTGGCGCAATACAAAGCGAGAAAAGGGCTGGGGCTGATAATTGGTTGGGCTAGCAGACTAAGCCAAATGGCCACTATCTCTGATCCCGGGCCTGGGTGGGAGTGGTTACCAGATAGCCACTGTCCCTGATCCCAGGCCCGGGTGGGGGGTCTGGAATGTGTTAACTTCAGCTCCAGATCCTGGAGTGTCTGGGGCTCGAGGGCCAGTAGAATAGCAGCTGCATTCTTCAAGCAGGTCTAATACAAAATGGCAAATACAGGTCTATCTGGTAATTTATATATATACATATATATATACCATGCTTCTCAGATTCATTTACTTACTTATTGTCTATTGTATTTAGTATTTTTTGGGGGGAGGAGTCCAGTCGTGGGCCTGAACTCTGGGCCTGGGAGCTGTCCCTCAGATCTTCAGCTCAAGGCTAGCGCTCTACCACTTGATCCACAGTTCCGCTTCTGGCTTTTTTTTCTGCTTATATGGTGCTGAGGAATTGAACCTAGGACCTCATGCATGCAAGGCAAACGCTCTACCAGTGAGCCACCTTCCCAGCCCCTATTTAGTATTTTTATACACATTGAAAGATTAAAAATTAGAGTTACATTTTACAATTGCTAACTGCTGGTTTTGCTTCTGTAAACTTGCTTGTGCTAGCACTGACCCTTCCCCTCGCTGGAGATAAATAAAAAGCTTCAGAGTCTAGATGTCGGCCCTGGGACAAGCTCTGTAGTCATAAATAAAGAACTAACAAGTAAATTCCCCAGGTGGCCAAATGGGACCCAAGATAAGGAACAAAGAGTATGTTCCTCTGCATTCCTGTGTAAAAATTCTCGGTTTAGAGGGCCCAAGATAAGGACCATCTGGTGAGCCCAACAAATTAGGCCAAATGTTAATTAATCACAAGTCTGTAACTCCGTAAACTCCCTAACCCTTATCTCCCAGAGTGACTATCTCCATTTGATCATCCACGCCAATTGTTTTATTACAAAGAGTGTCATAAACTTCCCGGTGTAGTAAACTGAGCCAATCCTAGGGAACCTGGGGTCTTATGCTAATCCTGTGGCTTTTGTCTTTAAAAGTGCCTGTAACCGCTGCTCCGGGCTGCCTGTCTGCCATGGACTGGGAACCCATTTGCCCAAATGCCAAATAAACTCCTCTTGCTTATTGCAGCTGCTGGCTTGGAGTCTTGGTTCTTGGGGTGCCCTCCCATTGAAGAAAGCATCCCAGTGAGTCTGGGGTCTTTCAACATAATGTTTAATATATGTTGTACATCTATTATAAAATTATACACAATAATATAGGACTGAGTTCCGGGAAAATGGTGTAGGAGAAGCTGGGACTAAACAAGCTCTCCCATAGAAAGCAGTTTTAGTGCTCCAATGAACAGTCCTAAGCCAGAGAATCACACAAAGTGTGCCATCACAGTAAAGAGTGTTAGGCTAGAGAGGGAAAATCCAGGCAAGGAGACAGATCTGAGCACTTGCCAACAGCTGTGGCTGTGGTGGTGGTGGCAGTGGCAGTGGCAGCAGTGTTGGCGGCAGCCATAGACGCCATACCTGCAACACAGAGAGTCCAGGACAAAGGCGCCAGATGGGGTCAGTGAGTGGATTCTACTCAACACCAGCAAGAACTGACAAGGAGCACACATCATCATCCTGCAGTTCATAGACCAGAGACGACCCAGGAACCAAGACTCTGGCTTGAGTAGAAGCCTGACATCCTCTCAGGGAGCAGAGGAGAGAAGGCCACCCCTCCTCCCCCCACTATGGGAGATCTCCATCTTTGATAATGACAAAGGCCTGGCTAAGCAGCTAGCTCCAACTCAGGCCTTGGAAGAAAACAAAAGAGTCATTAAGCAGGTCACAGGAACCTAACCTGACCTGCCAGGCTCAGCTCAACCCAGGGAAAAGTCACCCAGCCTGGGCCGCCAGCCCCAGGAGTGTCTTTCTTCACTGGGTAAACAGAGACAGAGGCTTCCCCTCTCTACAGCAGCCTTGACAATCAATTGAAATTCATTAAACATAAACCCTGAGAATGGCTCCAGGCAGGCTCAGAAGCTAGCCCCTCAGGGAAAAGCTAATGTTTGCTGAAAGGCCTCAACTCTACCCAGAACATAGACTCATTACAGCATCTCCAAACTAGAGAAAACAACCATCTCCCTCTTCTGTGATACTCAAAGCAGAACTCCCTCCCATTGAACTAGCCTGGGAGGAGGATCACAAAATCCTGGGTAAAGCAGAGCATTTTTCTGCTTGCTCAAACAAACTGACTTAAGACACCAACCAAGCCACAGGAAAATCAAACATCACAGAGCAGACGAGAGACTCCAACTAGAGACTGGTTATAGACACAAGGGAGATACAGGATCTTCCCATTTCACCCAAAAAACTCAAAGAACTCTTTTTTTGTACCGTTTATAAAGAAATTTTTTCTAAAACTTTTTAATTTTTAACTTAAAAAATTTGTTTCCTATTAACTTTTTTCTTCCTCTTAAAATTTTTATTTTAGGGGTATATGTGTGTGTGCTTTTTTTTTCTTTTTCTTTTTAAAAATTTTTTTTTTTGTTTAGCTTTATTGACCTTTTGATCCGTTTTTTTTCTTTCCTTCTCATTCTTTTCACCTTTTCTTCTCTTTCATTCTTCTTTGCGTGACTTAATTGATGTTCTGCTCATCCTCAGATATACCTATAGTTGATTATTAGACCTTATCCCCTATTGTGTACACATTTAATCCAGAAATTTATTACTCAATTCAAAACCTCTTAGACTTAAATTCCTTAATAGCAGTACTACCTCTTTATACTTGTATAATATAAGCATTTTAATTGTTAAGTTTTTCACATCTCCTTTCTATCCCTACCCTTCTCTTATCCTATGCATGTTCTTCTCTGAATATTATGTTTTTAAATTTGCATAATTTTTGTTTTTAAGTGTTTCACTTTTTAACTTTTAATTTTGTTTTTCTATTTTTTCTTGTCTCTTTTTTTCTCTTTCTCATTCTTCTTTTTTTTCCTCTCTCTGCTATCATTCTATTCAACATATTTCCCACTTTGAGATTAGTACTTATTTAAGTTAACCTTTCCTCTGCCTGCCCATATCCCTCTATTCCTATTTTTACCCACATCTCTCCCTAAACCTAATAATTTCTGGTTTGCCAAATTCTTCTTTGCAGTTCATAACCCATTAATACATAGTTGTTGGATGTTGAATAGATATATCTATTGAACTAGATTTTTTTGTAGCTGCAGATTTTGACTGTGCAACTACAGACTGGTTGATGCTTGCCTTAAGATAGTGTTCTAGCACAAAACCTGTTAATTTCATCCCAAATGGGCAGGGCTAAGAACACTCAAAGAGAATTACAGGAATTGTGTGAACGTGAGAAAGCTAATCAAAGAGTAATACAGGAATTGAGAGAGAAGGATGAGAATATACAAAGATCGCTAAAGGCATTCATGGAATCCATAAACAGAAAGTTGAAAGAAGTCAGGGAAACCACAAAAGGAATGCTGAATGGAACCCAACAGAAGGAATGGCAGTCCAAGGAAACCATAACCAATCAACTAAGTGATTTGAAAATAAACACTGAAAACCAAATTAAGGAAGTAAAGCAGTTCATACAAGATCTAAAACAAAGCTCCAACAAAGAATTTGAAGCAATCAAAGCCAGCCAACTAGAAGGAAAAGAAATAAAAACAAAGTAGAAAGTCTTGATAGTAGGTTAGACCATGAAGAAGATCGAATCTCAGGGATTGAAGAGAACCTAGATATTATAGAGAAAGAACACACAACCATCTAAGACAAATCCAAGAAATAGGATAGATCTATTCAACATTTGGAAGACACCATCAGAAGGCCTAATCTGAGGATAATTAGTGTAGAGGAACACCTAGAGACAGAAATTAACGGTCTGGGAAATTTAACAGGATCCCAGCAGAGAACTTCCCAAACATGAAAAAAGATAGGTCTATTCAAATAGAAGAAGCTTTTAGAACTCCAAATAGACCAGAACAGAACAGGACAACCCAGCATCACATTATAATCCTCATAGGATCAATTCAGACCAAGGAAAACATCCTTAAAGCTCTCAAGGAGAAAGATCAATCACTTATAAAGGGAAACCAATTAGAATCACTTCAGATTTCTCAGCAGAGACGGATAAAGCAAGAAGAGCCTGGAATGATGTATGCCATGCTGTAAAGACAAACAACTATCAACCATGTATATTGTACCCAGCTAAACTCTCCTTCATAACCGAAGGTCAAATAAAAACTTTCAATAGCAAAGAAAAATTGAAACAATTTATCTCCACCAAACCAGCCCTACAAATGATTCTTAAAGATGTCTTACACATACAAAACCAACAAGACCACAAAAAGGCAAAGAAACCACAGCCAAACTGAGAATCCAAGAACCATAGAAAGAACCCAGTTGCCACAACCCCCAAGAAGGTGGATAAAATAGCAGGAACTCCCAAATACTTCTCAGTTCTCTCTCTCAACATTGACGGACTTAACTCTCCAATTAAGCGACATAGACTGTCTAGTTGGATTGAAAAGCAAGATCTTTCTATCTGCTGCCTTCAGGAGTCACATTTTGCCCAAAAAATCAAATACATTTTCAATGTGAAAGGCTGGAACAAAATCTACAAAGCAAACGGCCCCCATAAACAGGTGGGAGTTGCAATCCTAATATCAGATAAAATAGACTTCAAATTAAAATTAGTGAGAAGAGATAAAGAAGGTCGCTACATACTTATTAAGGGATCTCTCCTTCAGGAGGATATTACAATTCCCCTAATAATGAAACATAAAAATTTATCCAAGAAACACTACTTTCAATCAAATCCCACATAGATCCAAAGACATTAATTGTTGGGGACTTTAACACACCACTTTCCGCACTAGATAGATCAACTTGGCAAAAACTCAACAGAGAAACCGCAGATTTAAACACCTGCATAGATCAAATAGATTTAATAGACATCTACCGAATATTTCACCCAGCAGCATCAGAATACACGTTTTTCTCAGCAGCACATGGAACATTTTCCAAAACAGACCACATTTTAGGCCACAAAGCAACCTTGTCCAAATTCAGAAACATTGAAGTTATTCCTTGCATTCTCTCAGACCACAAGGGAATAAAATTAGAACTCAACACCAAAAGCCATCAAAGAAAGTCCTGTAACACATAGAGGCTGAACAACACACTACTGAATCACGAGTCGGTCATAGAAGAGATTAGAAAGGAAATGCAAAAGTTCATGATATTCAACAAAAATGAACACACAAATTACCAGCTCCTCTGAGACACATCAAAGGCAGTACTCAGAGGCAAGTTTATAGCTTTAAGTTCCTACATCAACAAATTGGAGAGATCTGAAACCAACAATTTAATGAGATATCTGAGCCTCCTTGAAAAAGAGCAGCAAGAAAAACCGCAATCTAGTTGATGAAAAGAAATCATTGAATTTAAATCAGAATTAAATGAATTAGAATCCAAATAAACCATAGAAAGCATTAAAAAAAACCGAGTTGGTTCTTCGAAAAAACTAACAAAATGGACAGACCCTTAGCAAATCTTACCAGAAAAAGAGGAGAACACACCCAAATAAATAAACTCAGAGATGAGAATGGAAACATCACCACAGAACAACCAAGATTCAAAACATTATAACGAAATACTTCTCAAAACTTTATGCTAATAATTTTGAGAACTTGGCAGAAATGGAGCTTTTCCTAGCAAATACTGACATGCCTAAACTAAATCAAGATGAGTTAAACCATTTTAACAAGCCCATATCAAGCATTGAAATAGAAACCGAAATAAGACATCTCCCATCTAAGAAAAGCCCAGGACCAGATGGGTTAACAGCAGAATTCTACAAGGCATTAAAAGCAGAGCTCACACCAATACGCCTCCAACTCTTTAATGAAATTGAAAGAGAAAGTTCACTACCGAACTCATTCTATGAAGCCATCATAACCCTCATCCAAAACCAGGCAGGGACTCATCAAAGAAAGAGAACCATAGACCCATTTCTTGGATGAACATTCATGAAAAACTTCTCAACAAAATTTTGGCCAATCGACTTCAACAATTTATCCAAAAAAATCATAAACCAAGATCAAACAGGATTCATTTCAGGGATGCAAAGCTGGTTCAATATACGGAAATCAATTAGTATAATTCATCACATCAACAGGAGCATGGATAAGAACCACATGGTTATTTCAATAGAAGCAGAAAAAGCATTTGACAAGATTCAACACCCCTTTATGATGAAAGTTCTGGAAAAATTAGGAATTCATAGAACATTCCTCAATACAATAAAGGCTGTATATGACAAACCTACAGCCAGCATTATACTTAATGGTGAAAAACTAAAGCCATTTTCTCTTAGCTCAGGAATGTGACAAGGATGTCCACTCTCTCCACTTCTCTTCAATTTAGTATTAGAATGACTAACTACAGAAATAAGACAAGATGCAAACATAAAGTGGATCCAAATAGGGAAAGAAGAAGTAAAACTCTACTTCGTTGCAGATGACATGATCTTGTATTTAAAGAATCCCACAGACTCCACTCCCAAATTACTCAAGCTGATTCAAAACTAACCCTCAAAAATCAATGGCTTTTCTGTATGCCAACAATGAGAAAAGTGTGGCTGAAATTAAGAAAGCAACTCCATTCATAATAGCCACTCAAAAAATAAAATACTTAGGAACTAATTTAACCAAAGAAGTGAAGGACCTCTATGATGAAAAATTTAAAAACCTCAAAAAGGAAATCAAAACAGAATTTAGAAAGCAAAAACTCCCATGCTCCTGGATTGGGAAGATCAACATCGTGAAAATGGCAATACTTCCCAAGGCTATCTACAAATTCAATGCGATACCTATCAATATTCCAACTTCATTCTTCAAGGAAATAGAAGACACAACCAAAATTTCATATGGAATAATTAAAGACCCCAAATGGCAAAAACAGTTCTCAACAGAAAGAACAGTGCTGGAGGAATATCAATACCAAATTTCAAACTCTACTACAAAGCCATAGTAATCAAAACAGCTTGGTACTGGCACAAGGAGAGACCTCAAGACCAATGGAATAGAATTGATAACCCAGAATGAATGCATAGACCTATAGCCATCTAATCTTCGATAAAGGAGCTCAAAAAATAGAATGGAAGAAAGACATCCTCTTCAGTAAATGGTGCTGGCAAAACTGGTTAACTACTTGTAGAAAACTAAAGCCAGATCCTTATATATCACCCTGCACCAGAATCAACTCCGAATAAATAATAGACTTCAGAGTCAAAGCAGACACTCTGAAAACATTACAGGATGGAATAGGTCGAAACCTTAGGTCTCCTTGGCACAGGGCGAAATTTTCTTAATAAAGACCCAGAACCATCGCAAATCAAAGAAAGTTTGAACAAATGGGGTCATATGAAATTGCAGAGCTTCTGCATGGCAAAGAACATAGCAAGCAAGATTAATAGGAAGCCCATGGATTGGGAGAAGATCTTCACTAACCATACAACAGACAAGGGTCTCATATCTAAAATGTACCTGGAACTCAAAAAATTATATCCCCCAACAACAAATCTTGAAAAAAACAGCTGCCCAATAAATAAGTGGGCTAAAGACTTAAAGAGAAACTTCTCTGAAGAGGAAAGAAGAATGGCCAATAGACACATGAAGAAATGCTCAACCTCCCTAGCCATTAAAGAAATACAAATCAAAATAACATAGAGATACCACCTTACCCCAGTTAGAATGGCAATAATCAAGAACTCTAATAACAACAGATGCTGGAGGGAATGTGGACAGAAGGGAATCTTACTGCATTGTTGGTGGGATTGTGAACTTGTTCAACCTCTTTGGAAAGCAGTATTGAGTTTCCTCAAAAGACACATAGAACTCACCTATGACCCAGCAATCCCACTTTGGGGCATTTACTCAATTGTTCAAAACAAGACCACAATAAAGCTACCAGCACGACTATGTTTATTGCTGCATTATTTACTATAGCTATGATATGGAATCAGCCCAGATGCCCCTCAGTAGATGAATGGATCAATAAAATGTGGTACATATGCACAATGTAATTCTATGCCTCCATCAGAAAGAATGACATTGCCCCATTTGTTAGTGTAAGGTCCGCTCCTGGATGGCCAGCAGACTCCACCCTCCTCGCAGCAAAGTCTCCACCCAGTACCTGCGTTACCTAGGCAACTGGGACACCTGGAAGAGGTCACATCTGCATCCGCTGAGGTCACATCTGAATTTGATGTGGCCACACCTTTCTCCGCCCATACCCTAGATAAGGCCTAGCGCAAGCCCAGGCGCTCTCTCTGTTCATTTCTAGCTCTCTGCTCTCTGTGTTCTATTCTAGCTCTTTCTCTGTTCTTTTCTGCTCTCTCTTTCTCTCTCTCCTCTCTCTCCCCTCTCTCACTGCTCTTTTCTAGCTCTCTCTGCTCTCTGCTCTTTTCTAGCTCTCTTTTCTCTCTCTTTCCTCTCTTTCTTCTTTCTTTTGCCAGCCACGTGGAGTGCCAACCTTGCCTGGTCCCAGCAGGTCTACTGAATAAACCTACCCCTTACCTGAATACCACGTGAGTGCTGCTGCTGTTCTTACTCGGCTACCTCTTTTTAAAAACCTAACAGTTAGGAAATAGAAAGACTTGGAAAAAATTATATTAAGTGCAGTAAGCCAGGCCCAAAGAAGCATAGGTCCCATGGTTTCCCTTATTTGCAATAATTAGTATATATGAGTCAAGCAGAAAAGATCAGATAAGTTGATGTTAGGGAAATGAACACTAAGATATGTATTCAAATGTTTTTTTCTTTCATGCTATTGTTTCTAACACATTTATAAGATTATTTCTTTGTTGCTTTGTATGTCCCTCCCCACGGCATAAACCCTGCTTTCACTGTATTTGATGTCAGTGTAATTTGTGGAGGGGAAAGGAAAAAACAAATAGTTTAAATAAGGATACAGGTGGACCCAATGCAACAATGAGATGTACAAGTCGTTATGTTGAAAACAAACTTTACAACTTTGGTGGGGGGGGAGGACTTAGAAGGGGGGCAGGGGGAAGGATGGGAAAGAATGGGAAGGGGAAACAAAGGAGGAGGGTACAATGCTTGATAAGAAATGTACTCATTATTTTGCCCATGCAATTGTAACCCCTCTGCACAATATTTTCACATTAAAAATATTATACAGCAAAAATTTAATAATATAGGACATTGACTCATTTTTCATTAATACTTTTTTGTGTTGAAATATGATACCTAATTAAATGGTAGCATTGTCATGGTCTTTGTAAGGTCTGCTCCTGTGTGGCCAGCAGACTCCACCCTCCTCGCAGCAAAGTCTCCACCCAGTACCTGCGTTACCTAGGCAACTGGGACACCTGGAAGAGGTCATATCTGCATTCGCTGAGGTCACATCTGAATTTAATGTGGCCACACCTTTCTCCGCCCATACCCTAGATAAGGGCTAGCCCAGGCCCAGATTTTCTCTCTGTTCTTTTCTAGCTCTCCCTGCTCTCTCTGCTCACTGCTCTCTCTCTGCGCTGTCTTCTCTCTCTCTCCCCTCTTCCCTCTCTCTCCTGCTCTTTCTTCTCTTTCCTCTCTTTCCCAGCCACGTGGAGTGCCAACCTTGCCTAGTCCCAGCAGGTCTATTGAATAAACCTACCCCTCACCTGAATACCACGTGCATGCTGGTGCTGTTCTTACTCGGCTACCTCTTTTTACAAACCTAACAATCTTCACATGTTTAGAGTCTCTCCTAAGTATGAGCTTTGTCTTCTGTGTCTTTGGACACCTTCCTATAGAGATTTCTTTAAATGATTTATACTCAGAAGCTTTTTCTTGAGGATAGGCAAGTTAAGGGATAAAATTGTAAGGATGGGGCTTGAAATGTGGCTTAGTGGTAGAGAACTTACTCAGCATGCATGAATGCCAGGGTTTGAATCCGCAGTGCCACATACAAAGAAAAAGCCAGAAGCTGTGGAGTGGCTCAACTGGTAGAGTGCTAGTCTTGAGAAAAAGAAGCTCAGAGACAGTACCAAGGCCCTAAGATAAAGTCCCAGACCTGTCAGAAACTATCGGCCAGATGCCAGTGGCTCACAACTGGAACACTAGCTTCTCAGCAGGCTGAGATCTGAAGACCACAGTTCAAAAACAACCGAGGCAAGGAAAGCCTGTTAGCCTCTTACCTTCAATGAACCACCAAAAGACCCCATGTGGTGCTGTGGCTCAAGTGGTAGAGTGTTCACCTTGAGCTGAAGTGCTCAGGGACAGTGCGCAGGCTTGAGTTCAAGACACACAACTGGAAAAATTGAGGGTTAATCAAAGTACTTTTCCTATTGATAATTAGGAGAACATTCTCTGGAAAATGAATCCTGATATACACCAGAATTTGAGTCAGAGCTCAAGGTTCAAGTGTAGCTCATCCATATGAACAGACTTTCAGGCTCTAGCATTATAACCTTGTGTCCTACAGGGTTCTGAAAGGTCCAATGATAAAAGGCTTAATATGCTCCACAAGCCCTTTGTGATAAGCATTTGCCTTGTATTGTCAATGTCATTACAGTTCTGAACCTAGCAGAGAACCAATAGCTCATGAGTGTCACCCTAGCTCAGGAGGCTGAGGTCTGAGGATAACAGGGTGAAGCCAACCAGGGAGGGAAAGTCTATGACACTCATCTACTGCTGAAAGGTCAGACGTTCAAGAGTTTCCTGGGTTTTCCTTGGTGATAAGTTACTTGTACTCTAAATGTTCTTAGACTTCTTGAGCTATAGAAGCAGGAAAGAAACATTATTTACCCATCCTGGGTTCAAATGAAATTCTCAGGATCCAAGCCTTAGCCCTGTTAGCAGGAAGAACTCCAGTGTAACACTGTATTTGAAGGACAGGAAACAGTTTAAAAAGCCAGGCTGGGTGAAGAGACCCAGGCCTCAGGATTAGGAGGCAGATTGTACACACTCAACAGGGAAGTGAGCTGCAAAACCACTTCATTCATTCCAGGCACGCCAGCAATGAGGGGAAACCTGAAACATTTGTTAGAGTTACACCAGGGTCAGGCTTTTCTCAGCCTCTTCAAACAATGACTAATTAGCCTTCCTCCCTCAGGTGAAGGGAGCCTCAGGCTATCTTTAGGTTAACAATAGAGAGCCAATTTATTGGGGGAGAGGGGAGGAACAGAATACAAAAACCCTGCTCTCTGATCTTAGCGAGTGGGTTTTTGATTCTCTATCTGTCAGATTTGAAGGCCCCTCTTCGACTCTGCCAGTCCATTCTCCTTCCTTCATTCTCCACATACTTAATGCAAATACCCAGTCCAAGGAGAGGCAGGGCCCTTTCTCTACTGACTCCAAGCACCTGAGTTAGAACCTGGCTCTGCCCTCTTGGCTTTGGTGTCTTTGGCTACCTGAGAAGTGGAACAGACAGTCTTCCTGCTCTGTGTTTGTGTGAAGGTGATGCTGGAGTCCTGGCACACTGCAAAAGACCTCATGACTGGGAATTGTTCCCTTCTTTCCTCCTGAAGTCCAAGACTATATTCATCTATCATCTTTCTGTCTGTCTGTCTGTCTATCTATCTATCTATCTATCTATTTATCTATCTATCTGTCTATCTATCTATCTATCTATCTATCTATCTATCTATCTATCTATCTATCTATCTATCTATCTATCTATCTATCTATCTATCTATCTATCTATCTATCTATCTATCTATCTATCTATCTATCTATCCATCCATCTCTCTACCTACATACCTACCTACCCAACTAGCTATCTCTTTGCCAGTTCTTGGGTTGAACTCAAGGCCTAGGCACTGTCTCTAGCACTCTGCTACATGAGTCACAGCGTGAATTCTGGTGTTTTTTGTGTGCGTGCTACTGAGAAATCAAACCCAGGGCTTCTTGCATGCTAGGCAAGCACTCTCTCACTAATCCATATTCCCAGCCCCCTCCTCTTTTTCTTAGTGGAAGTTTTTACATAAGTATGCTACCATCTTACATCTCCAAGTTTAATTTTCTGAATACCGGTTATTTATACTAAACCTAACCTTTTCCCCTACCTGATTTGTGACAGTACCGTCCTTGGCCTCATAATAAAATATAAATAAAGGCTGCTGAGATTTTAAGTACATCATATAAGGACACAAGCCTGGAACCCTAGAAGAGAAAAGCGATGGGCCTGAAATGAAGAGAATGATGTGGTATGTGCAACAAGCATATCTGAAAAATGAATCAGTAAATAAAAGCAGAAGCATTGCATATGATCTGTTTGCCCTCAGGGAGGTAATATACACACATAAGTAGGTAGAGCACTAATACATAACATGACCTTCTCTTTTGAATTTTTATGGCCATCCCAGGGCCTAAAGTCAGGGCCTCATGTATTCCTCAGATATTTTGCTCAAGGCTGAGGCTATACCACCGCCACAGCTCCACTTCCAGCGATCTGGTCATTAATTGGATATAAGGACCACCCAGGCTTGCCTGGTCGGGCCTGTATTTCCTGCTCGGCTCTCTCAAAGCTGGAGCTCTACTGTCTGGGCCACTGCTCCACTTCTGGTTTCTGGTGGTTTATTGGAGATAAGAATCTCACAGACTTTTCTGCTTGGGCTGGCTTTGGATGGCGATCTCCTGAGGAGGCTTCAAGTGGCTTTCCTCAAGGGTTTGCCAAGGAGCCACTCCACACAAAACTTTAGTCTAAATCTCGGGAGGTACTAGAGAAAAACAGAAACATGAAGATGTTTCTAGTGTGTTCTATATATTTAAGGTTGGAGACACATAACACTCATAACTATTACATCATTTTATAGGCAAAAGGACCAATGAAGACAGTGTAAGGATCACTTCAGCTTTTGGTCCTCTTATCCGGAGACAGTAAATTCACTGCAGCTCAAAGCTAAGTGACAGAGCTGGCATGAACTGTGAATCTTAGCTCCCAAATCCTATGACACTCATTTTTCACTTTTGGCTTCTAACGTGTTAGCAGAGTGGAAGATGAGGATAGTGAATCCTTCTCAGAGAAAGCAGCAATAAAGAACATTGGGCAGTTTACTTATAAATTCAAACCATTGGAATGACCCTGTGAAGAAGTCAGATTGTCCAGATTAAAAAATGAAGAAGAAAAGAAAGGTAGGTGCCAGTGTCTGCTGACTATAATCCCAGCTCCTCAGACGATGAGATGTAGAGATTATCAGTTTGAATCCAGCCCAGTTAGGAGAGTCCTTGACATGCTTATTTGTAAGAAATCACAGAAAAACCCAGAAGTGGGACTGTGATTCAAGGGTAATGAGCTACCCTGGAGCAAAAGGAGCTCAGGGACAACCCCTAGGCTCATAGTTCAACCCCAGGACCTGCCCCACCAAAAGAGCCTGTACCTCCATGTCTTTGTGTATGTATGGATGCATTCCTATAGGTGAAACTCCAGAGTAGCTTTTGTGAATGGCACCAAGCTAGGAAATTTGTTTTCAATAAAATGATTTCATAGTACAGAGGTGGCTTTAATGACAATGTATGTTCTGGGGCTCCCCTCACTGGGCCCAGTGTAGCTTGAGGGTTTCTCTGCACCCCAGGCCTGCTGGAAGAAGTCTCTCACATTGTCTGAACAGGCAGACTAAAGGCCTCACTCCTGTACAGCTATGTACCAAACAACTCCATCCGGGCCAATTAGTGAGGATGAGTGTGGGCAGGCTCTGAAGGTAAGGAGAAAAAGGCCTTTTTGTACCCCAATTTCTCTCTCTCCCCAGTGCTCTGATTTGACAGGAAGCCTTCATCTGTGCCACCTCCTGTGGCAGGCCAAGTCCTCTACACTTATTCTGCCTTTGTGAAGCTATATTCTGGTGTTCATATACAGTGCTAAATGTAATTCAGGAGTCCTTCAGGAACACAAGGAGGGCACTGAACCTAAGGAAATGTTTCATTGCAGATGATGATGAGCCTATGATGCCTCTCCTAGGTTTCCAGAAGCTTGGGAAATCCAAGCACATGTCAGATATCACAATACTTCCTGTCATATGGGGCTGGTGAAGTTCATCTGGTTTTGAAACCTTTGACATCTCCTAGTTAAGCCGTGGATGGCTAGGGGCCTGGGTGCTGACCATGAGATCAGAGCAGAAAACTAGTGCTTTACCATTTTGTGTTACAGCTTCACTTCTGCTTTGTGTGTGTGTGTGTGTGTGTGTGTGTGTGTGTGTGTGTGTGTGTGTGTGTGTGAATACACTAGTTCTGGAGCTTGAAATCAAGACTTGAGCACTGTACCTAGTTTCTCTTGTATAAGGATAGTCCTTTCCCACTTGAGCCACAGAGCCAGTACAGGCTTTTTCCTGGTAATGTGGTACTGAGAAATCAAGCCCAGGGTGTCATATATGCAAAGCCCTCTATCCCTAAGGCACATTCCCAGTGCTCTACTTCAGGTTTGTTAGTTTGTGTTTGTCTTTTTGTTGTTGTTGTTGTTGTTGGTTGTAGGAGTTGAAGTCTGGGCCTGGGTGCTGTCCCTGAGTTCTTCAGCTAAAGTCTTGAGCCAGAGGCCACTTAAGGTTTTCTGGTGGTTTATTGGAGCTAAATGTCTCAAGGACTTTCTTGCCCAGGCTAGCTTTGAACCATGATCTTCAGATCTCATCTTCCTGGGTAGCTAGGATAACAAGCATGAGCCACAAACACCCAGCTTCCACTTCAGTTTTCTTAGTTGTGAATTGGAGATATAATCTCATGGGACCTTTTGTGTTTGGAACCCTGATCCTCAGATCTCAGCTTCCTGAGAAGGCAGGATGACAGACCTCAGCTATCCACCCCTAGGCCATGGCACTCTGCTGCAAGGGGGTCCTTGGCTCCACATGGTGTAGTGTTATCCATGAGCCCAAGAGGTAAGGGTCAGTGCTGAGGCTGCAATTTCAAGGTTCATGTCTGAGAAAAACAAAATGAAACAATTGTCTGCAGGAGACAACTCACCCACTCTTTAGTAATGTCCCCATAGCAGGGACATATCTGAGCCTCAGTATTTTTGTCTGTATAATCATCTCAATTGTAGAGCTCTTACAAGGACCAGATGAAAGAATGCACCCTGTGAAGGACACAGCACATGGCACTCTTTGAAGGACTCAGCACACAGCATCATGTGATAGACTCAGCACACAACACCCAATGCATGACTCAGCACACTGCACCCTATGAAGGACTCAGCACATAGCTCTATTAAACAAGCTGTCATTAGAATTAGGGTGCTTTAATCAGTATCACCATTCTTTGAGGAACATTTCATAAACCATACAAGTCCAAATCTAATGTTTTAGTGGGGTAGTTTTTTGGGGGGAATTACCAATGGGGCTTGTACTCAATGCATGGGGATACTGTTCTAATACCATTTGTTCAAAGCTAGAGATCTACCACTTTGAGCCACATTTCCAGGATTCCAGGAGTCTCACAGACTTCCTGTCAGGGCTGGGTTTTAAAGCCCCCTAGCAGCCAGGATGATGGCGGTAAACCCAGGATCTGGGTTGCAGCGGTTTACATCAAGTCAGTTTAGGTGGCAGTTGTCAGCACCAGACTCCTAGTGAAAGAACCCAGACTCCTGGGATACTTCCATCAACGGGAGGGCGCCCCAGAAACCAAGACTCCAAACCAGTAGATGCAACAAGCAAGAGGAGTTTATTCAGCGTTTGCGCAAACAGTCTCTCTGCCCCGGCAAGGGGGAGAGCCCTGAGCAGCGGTTACAGGCATTCTTAAAGGCAAAATCCACAAGATTAGCATATAACACCAGGTGTCCCCGGGATTGGCCCATTTAAAAGTCACTATGTACTCCAGCAATCATTTTTACTATGCGGGGAAGTTTATAACACTCTTTGTAAAAATGATTGGTGCGGGTGATTTAAAGGAGGTAGTCACTCTAGGAGGTAAGAGTTAGGGGAGTTCACATAGTAACAGGCTTGTGATTGATTAACATTTGGCCTAGTTTGCTGGACTTGCCAGGTGGTCCTTATCTTGGGTCCTTATCTTGGGTCCTTATCTTGGGTCCCATTTGACCACTTGGGGAATTTACTTGTTTGTTCTTTATTTATGACCACAGACCTTGTCCCGGAGCCGGCATCTGGGCTCCAAGACTCTTTACTCAATTCCTTATTTCCAGAAGGGAGGGGGGTTAGTGCTAGGGCAAGCAATTTTACAAAAGCAAAATCAGCAGTTAGCAATTGTAAAATGTAATTCTAATTTTTAATCTTTCACTAGCTTGCTCTGTGGTGATGCATGTGAAGTCCTGGCCTTATATACTTGCAGTTAGAACATTCTACCTTTTTTTAGCAGCAGTCCTGGGCCTTGAGTAAGGGCTTAGACACTATCCCTAAATATTTGTGCTCCAGGCTAGCACTCAATTGATTGAATGACAGCAGAACTTCTGGATTTTCTGTTTATGTGGCACTGAGGAATTGAACCCAGGGCTTCCTGCTTACTAGGGAAACACTCAACCACCGAGCTCCAGGAGTGAACAAGGTATAAATATATACAGATTGCTGTATATAAATACTATGTACACAAAAAGAGAGAGATCTCTATATTATTAACTTATAGATATTACTGCCAGTTACTAGATATTAAATTATGTCTCCACTTAATGATGTGTCCCAGTTGAACAATTAATAAAGGATTAATTAAAATTACTCAATATCCTATTATTATCACATGTGTACATATATACATACATATATTTACATATTTTATAGAATGAGACCGATGTCTATATATAATTAAATTATGCATCATGTGTCACTACCAAATAATAGGTATTTAATTATGACTCCATGCAATTTTTATTCTGTTAATGCTTAATAAAATATTAATAAAACTTAATATACATCCTATAATTATTGCATCTAATTTTATTTACAATGATACACTAATTCAACCCTTCATCATTTATTGTAGTGACAATTATTCCACCTATGATATTCTATTACATAGCATATAGATTTGCACCCGAATTATACATCCTACCTGTCACCGAGCACTTTCAAAGAGAAAGAAAAGGTGTCATGCTCAGCTTCTCACTCCAATATTACATTTTTGGCAGTGCTGGGATCTAAACTCAGGGCCTAGAATTTCATGAATGGGTGATTTTCAGTGCAGCAGCCTCTAGCCAATTCAGCTCCTAGGCAGTTCCCAGGCCCTGAGATCGAGCCCCATATGTTGATTCCATATTGCACTTAATGTAGTTATTCATTTAATTTTTTGTTTTATTCATCTATTTACCATTTATTTTATTGACTGTTATTACACATGGAATATTTATTACATTTATTACACAGGATATATATTTGCCTATGTATGAAACTTCACACCTGATACCCAGGACTTTCACAAGAAAGGAAAATGTGTCACCATGGGCTTCTTACTCCACGATTCAATTTTTGTGAGTGCTGGCATCTGAACTCACAGCCTACAAGGCTCAATACATGAATGGGTGATTGTCAGCACGCCAGCCTGGTGCACATTGAGCTGACAAGTAGTTCCCAGAACTTGAGATCGAGCCCCAGGGATTGACAAAATAAGAACAGATTGATATGCAGATGGTAGTACACAAATAAATATAGATCTTTATAGAGTGCCAGAGATGTGTATACAATATTCAGTTATATATGTTACATTCCTACCAAAACTTAGGTATTTATTATGCCTCCATGTAATATTATTTTCATCATTAATGAATTATTAATTAAATCAATCACTTTCCTGGAATTATTGTGTCCATGTAATTAATAGTATTTTTTTAATGTGTCAAAATATTCATTAAAATCCATCAGCCTCCTAAAATCACTCTAATTTTATAGTAGTATCATTCAGGAACAACTAATTCAACCTTGACATTCACAACCTTCCAATGGTATTCCTATGAATAGGAATGAGACCCTTAGGATCTCCCTCCATTGGTAAGGGTCAGGACCCGGCTTCAAACCCAGGGCCTATGTTGCCATGGTGGCCTGTGGCTTCCCTGGAAGCCCGCCAGCCTTCAGCAATGCCAGGTTACCAACACTTTTCAGTCATGTCATTCAAACCCTGGAAGGTCACCTTGCAAAGAAAACAAATGTAAAACCTGCAGCTATCTGCAAGTTGCCGTTGTTCTTTTTTCTTTTCCTATGTCTTTTTTTTTTCCCCTGTCAGCCTTTGGGGCCCAGGATCCAGGTTCAGCTGTGGGTCCAGTGGCTGCACCCTAGCCTAGAGTGATCGAAGCTGAGGCAGAGTTGCAGCGACCTGAGTTCAAGCCCTGTCCTTGACAAAATAAAAATACATACATACATACATACATACATTAAAAATATATAAAATTTTTTGAGGCTCTTGGCTTGGAATTCATGCCATTTTTTTCTGTCAGAACAGGGATTTGAACTCAGGGTCTGGGTAAATCTGCAGCATAGTGGGGGAAGGGGAAGCTCACCATGCTGGAAGACAAGAAAGTCAGGCCTGTTCCCAGAGCCTGAATTCAAGTCCTAGCACTCATATACATTTTAAATCCATGGTTTATATTTACATACATATGCTTAATGCATATTGCAGTTAGTGTAGTTATTCATTTTATTTTGTTTTATTTATTTATTATGTATTTTAGTGAGAATGATTACACATATAATAACATTTTTTATATCTTATTACATAGGATATAGATTTGCCAATGTATTATACATCATTCCTGAGACCCAGAATTTTCACCAATAAGGAAAATAAGTGAGACAATTGGCTTCTTCCACCAGGATTAAGTTTTTGGCAGTTCTATGATTTGAACTCAGGGCCTAGAAGGCCTACTTCATGAATGGTCAATGTTACCCCACCAGTCTGATGCAAGTGAAGTTGTTGGGCTACTTTGAGGACCTGAGATCAAGCCCTAGGAGAGGCCAATATATAAACACATAGATGTGTAGATTGAAATGTGTGTGTGTATTTACATATGCATATGCATCTATAAATGTATATAGAGACAGAGAGGTATTTATGTAGATTCTAGTGTACAGCTCTATATAAAGAGTGATGTCTATATCTTATTTTATATGTGCTATTACTATCAATTATTTGGTCTAAAATTATGCCTCCATTAATTAATCATAGTAGAAGACTTAATAAAGTATTAAATTAATCAATGGCCTGTATTTATTGCATACAATCTTATACTAGAATGACTAGCTAATTAGTAATTCAATTAGTACATTTCAAACATTCTATTAGTGTTCCTATACATAGGAATGAGTATCCTAGGATCTTCAGCAGTGTGTAGGTGCCAGTCCCAGAATCCAACTCAGGGCCTAGGTGTGTGGGTTGGGCTTGGGCTTCACTGACAGCCCACCAGCCTTCAGCCATGCAAGGTCATGTTCAATTTTCAAGCTGAGTCACTGAGACCCAGGATGGTCAAGAGCAAAGGAAACAAAGGTAAAACGGTTGTGTAAAACTTCCTAGTTTTTTCCTTCTCCATTTGTGTTGGTTTGATGTTTTTTTGCTAGTGCTGGGAGTTGAACTCAGGCCCTAGGATCCCTGGATCATCTGTGGGTGTAAAAGCTGCACTCTATCCTAGGGTAATCATGGTTTAAGACACAATAAAATGCTTCCATGAGCAAAATCAGTTCAAGGAAAATGTCTAGGCTAACAGTTCAAGACTCAGGATCTGCCACATAAAAATAGAGCCAGTAACTCCATGTGTCTGTGTATGTATGCATATATTTCTATTGGTGAACATCCCAAGTCTCTATGAAGAAAGGCACCCAGCTAGGAAATTTGCTTTGAATAGAATGATTTCATAGTACAGAGAGTGCTTTCAAGACAGTGTATGTTCGGAGGCTCTCCTCACTGTTTCCAGTGTAGTCGAGGGTTTCTCCATACCCCAGGCTGCTGGAGGAAGTCTGTTTCATTGTTGGAACAGGCAGACAAAAAGCCTCACTCCTGTACAGCTGTGAAACAAACAATTCATCCAGGGGCAATTAGTGAGGATGAATGTGGGAGGGCTCTGAAGTCCAGGAGAAAAATGCCTCTTTGTAACCCAAGTTCTTTCTCTCCCAGTGCTCTGTTTTGACAGGAAACCTTCATATGTGCCACCTCCCGTGGCAGGCTAAGTTCCCTGCACTTATCCTGTCTTTGTTAGACTATGTCCCAGTGTTGAAACAAATTGCTACAATTAATTCAAAAGTCCTTCTGGCAGACAACTAAGGAGCTGAACCTAATGAAATGATTCTTTATTGGCAACGGTGCATCCCTAGGTTTCCAGAAGCTTGCTAAATCTAAGTACATGTGTAATATCACAATGTTTCTGGTCATCTAGGGCTGGTGAAGCTCATCAGGTTTTGAAACCTTTGACCTCTCCTAGCTGCGCCCTGGGTGGCTAGCTTTTGCGGTTGAACACAGGGCCAGGGTGCTGATCATGAGCTCAGAGCAGAAGCACTTTGCTTTACCATTTGGTGTCACAGCTTCACTTCTGGTATCTGTGTGTGTGTGTGTGTGTGTGTGTGTGTGTGTGTGTATACATACACCAGTCCTGGAGATTGAACTCAGGACCTGAGCACTATACCTGAGTTTCTCCTGTACAAAGATAGCACTCTCCCACTTGAGCCACAGAGACACTTAAGGCTTTTTTTCTAGAGATGTGGTACTGAGGATTCAAACCCAGGGTTTCATATATGCAAAGCACTCTACCCCTAAGACACATTCTCAGCACTGCACTTCAGTTTCTTGTTTTCTTTTCTTGTAAGTTGGAGGAGTTGAAGTCTAGGCCTGGGTACTGTCTCTGAGCACTTCAGCTGAAGTCTAACACTCTACCACTTGAGCTACAGCACCCTTTCAGGCTTTCTGGTGGTTCACTGGAGATAACCATCTCAAGGACTTTCCTGCCCAGGCTGGTTTGGACCCTGATCCTCAGCTCTCTGCCTCCTGAGCAGCTAGGATGACAGGCGTGAGTCTGTGGCACCTGGCTTCCATTTCAAATTGCTAAATGGTGAGTAGGAGATAATAGTCTCATGGGACCTTTTGTGTCCGGGATAGTTTGAACCCAGATTGTCAGATCTCAGCTTCCTGAGTAGGCAGGATGATAGACCTCAGCTACAGATGCCTAGGGTCCTTGACTCCACATGATAGGGCATTAGCCATGAACCCAACGGGGAAAGGTCAGTGCCCTGAGTTCAACATTTACGACCAAGAAAAATAAACCAAAACAATTGTCTGCAGGAGACAACTCATTAGAGTTCAGTACATACATAATTTTGGCCCTAACATGGGGCCTCAGATTTCTCATGTGCACGATCATCTTACTTGTGGAGCTTTTACAAGGACCAGATGAAAGAATACACCTCGTGATGGACTCAGCACACAACACCTCATGAAGGACTTATCACATAGCTGTATCCCACAAGCTGTCATTATAATTAGGGTGTTTTCATCAGTATCACCATTTTTTCAGAAACACGTCACAAACTGCACAAAGTTCACATCTAATGGTTTAAAGGGGTGGTGTTGTTTTAGGGGGGAGTTAGCCATTGGGATTGCACTCAAAGTTTGGGGCTACTGTCCTAAGACCTTTAGCTCAAGGCTAGAGCGCTAACACTTTGAGCCACAGCTCAGAATTTCACAGACTTCCTGCCAGGGCTGGGTTTTAAACCCACCAGTGTCAGATCTCATCCCTGGACTATCTTGGATGATAGGGGTGAGTGAGCCAGCAGCATCTGGCTCCATGGAGCTGGGTTGCAGCAGTTTACCTCTGGCTAAGTCAGGTTAGATAGCAGCTGTCAGCACCAGACTCCCAGCTTGCTCTGTGATGAGATAGTTGCAGTCCTATCCTTATATGGTTGAGGTCAGAACATTCTTTTATTTTTGGTGCCAGTCTGGGGTCTTGAGAAAGGGTGTAGACACAGTCCCTAAGCTTTTATGCTCAAAGCTAGTGCTCACTGCTTGAGCGACAGCACAACTGCCGGATTTTTCTGTGCATGTGGTAGCGAGGAATTGAACCCAGGGCTTTGTATGTACTAGGGGAGCACTCTACCACTGAGCCCCAGGAGTGACAAGTGTATAAACAGATAAATGTGTAGATTGGTAGATAAAGAGATGTAAATGTATAAACTAAGAGAGATGTCTATATTATGAAATTGCATATACCATATTACTACTAATTATTGGCAACTAAATTAGTCCTTTTTTTTAATTATCATGATTGAATACATAATAAAGTATTAATTGAAAATTATTCAATGTAGTATAATTGTGTAAAATTTTATAATATGAAAATAATACACTACTAATTTAATTGTTACTTTTGTAACATTCCATTTGTACAGATGTATCATCAGAATGGGCTTCTCAGAAACTCCCACCATTCATTAGTGGAAGTCCCAGGATTAGACCTCCAAGTCCAAGTTGCTGGTTTTGGCTATGGCTTCCCTAATAGCCCGCCAAACATCAGCAATGCAAAGTCATATGCACTTTCTGGGCCTTGTCATTTAGACCCAGGATGGTCACAATACAAAGGAAAAAAAAAGTAATATCACCTTCTTGAACTTCTCAGTTTTATCCTTCTCCTTGTTTTTTTTTTGTTTTTTGTTTTTTGCCGCCCCGATATTTGAACTTGGGTCCTAGAATCCCAGGTTTGGTTGTGGCCGAGGTGCCAAGACCTAAGTTCAAGCCCCGTGCTTGGCCAAAAAATAAATAAATAATAATAATAAGGCCCTGGCTTGAAATTTGCACCATTTTTCTAGCAGGCCTGGGATTTGAACTTGGGACCTGGTTAACTCTGTGACATTGTGGGTGAAGGGGAAGCTCACCGTCCTTGAAGACAAGAAATTTAGACCAGTTCCCAGGGCCTGAATTCTAGCCTAAGCACTGGAAAAAACAATATTCGTATATGAGATCTATTTACACACATGGGTTTACTGCATGTGATGTTTATTACCCTTATTTATGTAGTATTATTACACATATAACAGTTCATTCATTACATCATATCACCTAGATTATATTTGCATATGGATTATACATCGTACTTAGACCCAGGACTTTCACAGAGAAGGAAAAAAATGTGTCAAAATTGGCTTCTTACTCCACGAATAAATTTTTGACCATGCTGGCATTTCAACTCACTGCCTACAATACCCAATCCATAAATGGGGTCACAGTCTTAACACACCAGCCTACAGGAAACTGAGCTGCTAGGAAATTCTGAGGACCTTTGATCAAGCCACAGTAGTGCCCAATATATATATTGATAGCTATGCATATGTGTATGTGTGTGTGTCTCTCTCTCTTTATATATATATATTTTATATAATATTATATATAATATATCATATAATATTATATATAATATATAATATATCATATGATATATCATATGATATATATAATATATATCATTGTGTAAAATATATCATATATCATATGATATATATAATATATCATATGATATATATATTATATGATATATAATATATACATAATATTATATGATATATATATTATATATTATATAATATATTATAACATATAGTATATATTATATGATATATTATATATCATATAATATAATATATCATATGATATATTATATATCATATATAATATTATATTACATATTATATATATTATATTTATATTATATATATAACATAATATATTATATATTATATTAAATATTATATATTATATATATTATATAATATATATAATATATATAATATATATAATATATAATATATATAACATATAATATAATATATATTATATATCATATATCATATATGTTATATATAATATATATAATATAATATTATATTATAAATAATATATATATAAAGAGAGAGAGGAAATGTGAGGGTATTAAATTTTATATATATATATTATTACCAATTATTAGTTATTACATTATGCCACCATTTAATGATGTATCATGGTTGAATACTTATAAAAGCATTCTTTAAAAATTAGTTAATATCCGTCCATTAGAGGAATCATACAATAGTGCTAAAATGGACGATGTAAATCCAATAATATTTGTGTGGCATTCTAAAATAGAATCATGAATCAAGTGCAAATTTAATTATTACTTTTATAGCATTCCATTAGCATTCAAATGATTAGGAATGAGTTTGTCAGGATCTCCCTCCATTTGTGGATGGCAGTCCTAGCATTTGAAGTCCAAGCCTGGGTAGTTTACTTTGAATGCCAATCATTGGAATGACACCATGAAGATTTCAGATTGTCACAATTAAAAAAAGAACAAGAACAGAAGAAATCCAGGTGTCAATGGCTCCTGCCTGTAATCCTAGCTCCTCAGGAGGCTGAGAATGTAGAGAATGCCATTTTGAATTCAGCCAGGGCAGGAAAGTCGGTGACACTCTTATTTCTAACAGATCACCAGAAAAAAAAAAAATGAGTGGGATTGTGGCTCAATTTTCAGAGTGCTACCCTTGAGCAAAAGGAGCTCAGGGACAGGGCCTAGGCTCATAGTACAAACATGGAACTGCCCACCCTCCCCCCAAAAGGAGGCAATCACTCCATGTCTCTGTGTGTGGATGGATGATGTATGGATGATGGGCATTTGGCAGCTTGCCCATGCTCAGCCCACCCAACTTGGGCAAGCTGGGACAAGCCCTCAGAGTTCCTAGGCTGTAGGAGTGGTTAAAGGTTCTGGATCCATATTATCTATCCCTATGTAGTACATGAGCCTAGACCTCTAGGGCCTGGTGGCTCTCACTCATTCATCATTCCTCATTGCAGAGTCACAGACTGGTCCAAAATTTCGGCAAAGATATGAAATAGCAATTTCTATGCTGAAAGGGGAAAGACAATAAATCCCACCCTCATAATTCCTGTTACAAGTCAGCCTTGGGCTGCGAATGTGGATTAGCGGTAGAGTGATTACCTAGTTTGCACGAAGCCCTGGGTTCGATTCCTCAGTAATGCAGAAACAGAAAAAGCCAAAAGTGGCACTGTAGCTAGCCTTGAGCAAAAGAAGCTAAGGAATATGCCCAGACCTTGAGTTCAAGCCTGATGACTGGCAAAAAAAAAAAAGTGAGCCTGGTGAGACATATTTTTCTGGGACTCAGGAGATCCAAGGTGAGAGGTAAGAGGTAGAGGGCAGCTGCTGGTGGCTCACCACTGTAAT
Organism: Dipodomys spectabilis; assembly: GCF_019054845.1. Taxonomy (NCBI): domain Eukaryota; kingdom Metazoa; phylum Chordata; class Mammalia; order Rodentia; family Heteromyidae; genus Dipodomys; species Dipodomys spectabilis. Next base: position 283,405 of record NW_024871314.1, on the reverse strand, counting down.
CTCAGCTATTCAGGAGGCTGAGATCTGAGGATCACAATTACAAGCAGGAAAGTCTATATGAGACACTTTTGTCCAATTAAACACCTAAAAAACCAGAAGTAGAGCTGTGGTTCAAGTAGTAGACTGATAACCTTGAGCAGAAAAGCTAACAGATAGCATCCAGGCCATGAATTCAAACCCCAGAACACACACACACACACACACACACACACACACACACCAAGATAGAGCATTTGCCAGTAAGCCTGCACAAGTTCCACCTCTAGAGAGAGAAAGGAAGGAAAGATTTGCTCCAAGAGGTGATATAACCAGTGCCAAAATTCCACAGGAGTTCTAAGGTTTGGAACAAGACAGAGAACCTTAGGCAGAAGGTACAGAATGGGCAAAGGTCCTGAGGTGTGGTGTAGAGCAGGTGGTGTGTGTGGAATGAAGGTTCTGAGGCTTCAGACAAGTCTGGCAGGACATTCAAGGCTGGGTCAAGGTTTGTACTTGAGTCACAGGTATGAAAGAGGGTGGAGTCCCAGAATGGGGCCCAGAGAGAAGATTAGCTTTTCTTTTCACCATGGACCCCCGCCATTTCCTGTGGCTGGAAGCCTATTTTTCACAGCTCCTGACTCTTAGGCATCCTTTGCATTGAGGAGTCAGGGCAAATGCAGGGATGAATACTTGCTTAAGTAAAGCTTCTGGGCTGGGAAGTTAGCTCAGTGGTAGAGTGCTTGCCTTGCATGCATGAGGCTCTGGGTTCGATTCCTCAGCACCACATATGCAAAAAGAATAAAACAGGAAGAGGTATTGTGGCTCAAGTGTAAGAGCACTAGTCTTGAGCTGAAGAGCTGAGGGACAGCGCCCAGGCACAGAGTTCAGGCCCATGACCGGACCCACCCCCACCCCAAAAAAAAAGAAAGAAAAGAAAAGCTTCTAACCCAATGCCATCAGTGGCTCAACCCCTTTAAATCCTAGCTTCTCAGGAGACTGGGATCAGAGACCGCGGACCAAAGCCAGCTCAGGGAAGGAAAGTTAGTGAAACTCTTCTTGCCAGTGAACTACCAAAAGCCAGAAATGGTGCTGTGGCTCAAGTGGTAGAGTGCCAGCCTTGAGGGAAAATCTTAAGTGACTGGAGCCCAGACCCTGAGTTCAAGGCCAGTAATTGCATTAAAAAAAGCTTTCAGGAGCTCCTTGTCCACTGTGGTGAATGGCCAGATGAGCTGGGCATCAGTGGCTCATGCCTGTCCCCCTAGCTCCTCAGGAGGCTGAGATCTGAGGAGCATGGATCAAAGCCAGCCCGTGCAAGAAAGTCCAGGAGATTCTGATCTCCAAGGAACCACCAGAAAACTGGAAGTGATGCTCTAGCTCAAGCAATAAGCTGAAGAGCTGAGGGGACAGCGCCCAGGCCCAGACTTCCAGTCCCATGACCAACTCCCCTGGCCTGCTTGGAACTCACTTTTTGGCTCTAGCCAGTGTACTTTCCAGTGAGCCCCTGAGTTTCTCCCAATGTCTAGGTGTCCTACAAGTCTTGAGAGCAGCCCATTTGGAGGCCTTTGCTTACAGAGTGGGCCACATTATCAGAGAAGTGTCTAGCCTTGGGGAACGGAGGTCATCAGAAAGGCAACTGTCATGGGTGCAGTGTGGATCTGAGAGGTAAATCAACTTCTTGGACCACGGTTTGGGGCAAGGAGGGCCAGAAGCTGCAAGATGGCATGGCAGGTAATGCCTGCTCATGAAGTATCACAAGAGTGCAAATCTGTCAGGCACACCCCGAGCGGGTGTTGAGTTGGGTTCATGAAAGAATTGTGGGCTCACAAATACACAGCCAGCTGGCTGCTGCTTGTAGCAGTTGCTATCCCAGGAGTCCCAGGGCTCAGAGCCCTGCTTTCCTTACCAGTGCTCAGGGGCAGATGAAGGTCTGCAATCGTTGGCCTACTATTAAGGAGCATCCGTAGTGTCCTTTCCCTTGGCCCTGTGGCCCCGTGCATGGATGGAGGGGTAGGTTCCATCGAACTTGCTGCCATGGCACAGACCCCTCAGCCCAAGAAGGAGTTAGGGAGAAACCACTTGAACTGGCTTAAGAGTTTACTACTACTATGCCTCAGGACTTCCCCCAGTTCTGGCTCAGCTCATCATTACCACCTTTCTGTGTGTGGGTGCATCTTGGTATTAGGGCTTGAACTCAGGGCCCAGGCTCTGTCCCTCAGGTTTTTTCATTCAAGGCTAGCACTCTACCACTTGAGCCAGAGCTTTTCTTTCAGCTTTTGGGTGCTATTGGGAGAGGAGAGTCTCACACACTTTTCTAGCTGGGCTGCTCTGAATGGCAATCCTCAGATCTCAGCCTTCTGAGTAGCTAGGAATATGAGAGTATGACCTATTAGCACCTGGCCACACTGTCCTTCTTGGCTAAAGACAGAGTGCCTCTCTCCCAGCCTAGCACCCATGTACAGTTACCCCTCCTACCCCACCCCTAATCCTCCAGGCTTCACAGGAATCATACCCTCCCCTGAGGACAAAGAAATAGGATCAGGTTTGAGCTTTTTATTCTCCACATAGTCAGGGGCTGCAGAGAGCTGATGTGTACTGTAATTCAAGTGGTAGAACACCAACCTTGTGCAAACCAACTAAAGGATACCACGTAGGCTCCAAGTTCAAGCTGGTAAACTCACACAAACACATGCACACACGCAAATATGCACACACACACACACACACACACACACACAACACACACACAAATATCCTTAGCAGGGCCCAATGGCTCATACCAGCAATCCTAGCTACTTAAGAAGCTGAGCTCTTCAAGCTGAGGATGGCAGCTTGAAGCCATCCCAGGCAATAAAAATCCGTGAGACTCTTCTCTCCACTAAACTACTAAAAAAGATGAAAGTTGGGCTGTGGTTCAAGTGGTAGAGTGTCAGCTTTTAGCAGAGGAAGCTCAGATACTGTGCCTAGGCCCTGAGTTCCAGCTCTAAGATTTTTTTTTTTTTTTTGGGTCCGGTTGTGGGGCCTGAACTCTGGGCCTGGGCGCTGTCCCTCAGCTCTTCAGCTCAAGGCTAGCGCTCTACCACTTGAGCCACAGCACCACTTCCGGCTTTTTTCTTTTTGCTTATATGGTGCTGAGGAATCGAACCCAGGGCCTCAGGCTTGCAAGGCAAGCGCTCTACCACTGAGCCACCTTCCCAGCCCCATAGCTCTAAGATTTTTTAAGACATCCTTTGTCCCCACTCCACCCCCAATCAGGCCATAAATCCAGATTTTGGTCACCTTGGATCTCACTTCCACTCTTGCTGCTTTCACAGCACTGCCACAGTGGCCGGTGTGTGGCCAGCACTGGATTAAGAAGTGAACGTACAACAAGGGGAGCATAGCCAGGTCAAGGCTAATGTCCCAGAACATTGAGGTATTGGCCATACTAGTCTCTAATCCCCCCAGTTTCCTGGACCTAGAATTTAAAGTGTGAGCATCTGTATTCTGGGCATCCAGAATTGTCTAGAAGGACATGAGAGGCCAAGCTGGGGTGGGAAAATAGACTTTGCTGCAACAAGGTACATTGACATTTCCTAGACACCGATGGATACTTCCAAGCCACCTTGACCTCAAATCCCATGTAACCCTGGATCCTCCTTGCTTGGGCAGCCTTCAGTCAGCTATCAAGCTCGAGTTGGCCAGAGCCAACACAAACTCTCCTTCCCCCACGCCACTGCCAGCATGCAGGGAGGGACATGAGCCAAAGGCCCAGCTAAGGAAAAGGACAGGACATCACATGACTAAGCCCCCCCCCCCCAGAGGCAGGGGAGAACTTATGCCAGCCACCCCTGCTGACCCAGAATCCCCTGGAGGCGCAAAAGATTTGGACAGGCCGGACTTGGGCCCCAAAGAAAAGCTGGAATCCAGGCCTCTGGCAATTTAGGACTCATTGTTGACCGTGATAGGGGGCTAAAGGGCAAGGTCAGTGTGGAGGAGGAGCACCATCCAAGGTCAGAAAGAGGCAGCTCAGGAAGGGGACAGAGGAAGATGAGGGAAACACACACACACACACACACACACACACACAGGTAGCCCAAGGCCTCAGCAGTCCCTGAGCACACTGAACATCCCACCCCCAAGAAGATGGCACTACTATCCTCACACAAACTGTAGACAAAACTCAGGGCCTCTCTCAAGTCTGGAATGGCTCATAACATAGCTTGGCATTTCCTAAATGTACACACCACTATGCAGAAATCTCAGCTACCTTATTTTTGGTTGTCAGTCATGGGGTTTGAACTCTGGGCCTGTGCGCAGTCCCTCAGCTCTTCAGCTAAAGGTGAGTGCTCTACCACTGAAGCCACAGTGCCACTTCTGGCTTTTTGGTGGTTCATTGGATAAAGTCTCACAGATTTTCCTGCCCAAGCTGGCTTTGAACCGCGATCCTCAGATCTCAGCCTCTACCATCTCACACCTGCTACCATTCATCCAGTCTCTGCCTGCCACAGGCCACGACCTCTGGAGTTCTTGGTAAGGCACTGCCTACTGTGCTGTGGCTTTACACTGGGGCAAACCTGGGGAGTTCTTAGAAATGTCTGTACAATGAGGCCAGCACCTGTTCTCCCAACCACAGCACCCCTACTACTTCACCATCTCTTACAAACTTTCTTTCTTTCTTTCTTTCTTTCTTTCTTTCTTTCTTTCTTTCTTTCTTTCTTTCTTTCTTTCTTTCTTTCTTTCTTTCTTTCTTTCTTTCTTTCTTTCTTTCTTTTTTCTTTTGGGTTGAGGGATTTGAACTCAGGGCTTGGGTACTGTCTCTGATGTCTATTTTTCCTCAAGGCCAGTGCTCTACCACTTGAGACACAGCTCCACTTCCAGTTAGATTGGAGATGAGGCTCTCATGACAATTTCCTGCCTGGGCTGGGAAATGAGATCCTCTGGATCTCAGCCTCCCGAGTGGCCAGGATGATAGGTGTGGGATGACAGGCATGAGCCACTGGCACACAGCTTATGGTGTCTCATCCTTCAGAATTTCCACCTAGTCCACCTCTAGACACTACCACCTAGACACTCCTCTATGTCCCTCAGGGACAGCAAAGGGAGGCTGAGAATTTGGGTAGGGCCATAGGCTTTAAAGGGCCCCCTCCACATCACTAGCTCTCTCTATGTTCCCATCTGCCTCCTCTGGATGGACTGGTCGTCCAGGGAAGATCAGACCCACTAGGAGTTCTGGGGCCTGCCCTGTATCCCCACGCCCCACCCAACAGGTACCTGTGGATTTCTGGGGCCAGCTGCTCCATATCCTGGTGGAAGACATTAGGAGGGTTGCTGATAACTGGGTCCAGGGGTGCCCAGGGAAGAAGAGTGTCCAGCTCCCCTCTGTCAAAGAAAACACAAAGCATGGATGGATCTACTAAGAGCTTCAGGGCATAGCCATCCACATGTCACTAAGGTCCCTTGGAGAACTGTATTGGGACAGTCTTGTGCATCTATACCAAGACTCACACAACTGTACCGAGTCTCTCACCTGCAGCCCTGGCTGGAAATGAACATGCTCTGCTATGCTGTCCATCATCTGCAGCACCTTTGCTCTCTGTGTTTCCTGTCAGATCCTCCTTCTTAAGCAGGACCCCCTTTTCAAGTGCTGCCTCCAAGAAGCCCATTACAATCACCTTGGCAGAGCTGGAGCCTCTCTGCTCTGCAGTCTGTCGGCTTTGTCACACTCTGCCTTCTGGCCAGTGTGGGTTGAGAGTGCACAAAGGGGCAGGACTGGGTTCCACTACTGGATTTCTGAAGGCCCTGATACACCACCCAGGGACAGGTGATTTATCACACTCCGTGTGAGGGCACTCGAAGCCCAGGCAGTCTGTGGTCATAAGACAGGGCCATTTCTTTGTGTGGGCTTGCACTGAGGCTCTGGGAGCAGACTCTCTGAGTTTTATTGCTCAAGGCTGGTGCTCTACCTCTTGATCCACAGCTCCACTTCTGGCTTTTGTTGGTTCATGGAGAGTAGAGTCTCACAGGCTTTTCAGATTATGGCTGGGTTCAAATAGTGATCCTCAGATCTCAGCCTCCTGAGTAGCCAGTATGACAGGGATGAGCCTGAGCCCCAGGTGACAGGCACCAAATTATTTTTTTGCTCCTGTTTATCTCCAGTCAACTAGGAAGCCCAAGTTAAAATAATCAGTTACTGGGGATCAAAATTCTCTCCTAGGTCAGTTAATCCAAAGAACTAAAGTGTCTTTGGAAAAGATTAGTCTGAGTTGGCTAGGGGTATTTGTGTGTGTGTGTGTGTGTGTGTGTGTGTGTGTGTGTGTGTGTGTGTGTGTGTGTGTGTGAGTGTCAGGGATACCTACCCTTATATCTGTGGTGCCTCATCCTCCCAGCAGGGAGTGCATCAGGATCCTGACCCCAAGGAAGGTGGATAGGCGAAGGTACTTAAGGTCATATCCAGGGAGATGATCCGAATTCTGTCCTGCAACCAAAGCCTGGACAGATAATGGAGAGAAGGAGAGGTTTAGGGGAACATCAAGGGAAGCCCCTTACCTTTGGCTAGAAGTACCAGACAGCTAGAAGACTGAATCCATCTTTCTTGGTAGTCAGATAAAAGGTGTACACTGTTCATTTTATTATGATTGTGTGAACCCTAGGGCTTGGATTCAGGGCCTAGGTGTTATCCCTGAGCTTCTTTTGTTCAAGGCTGAGGCGCTACCATTGAGCTACACCACGACATCTGGCTTTTTTGTGTGTGGGTTTGGGGGGGGCGAGGTGGTTTATGAGAGATAAGAATCTCACGGAATTTTCTGCCCGGGCTGGCTTTGAGTCACGACCATCAGCCCTCAGACTCCTGAATAGCCAAGATGATGGGTGGGAGTCACAAGCTCCTGATGGCCACCATCCATTTATAATCCCTTAGGCCCAGGGCTGTGCCACCCACACTGCACCTCCTTGTTGGGAGTGGGAAGCAGACATGAGTGTGTTTGATACTTCAACAGCCTACCTATCTTTGAACATTGTTCTGGGTCAGTCTGATGGCGGCTTTCTCCTTATCCACAGCAATGACTTGGCTCTGTCACAAGAACAAATGTCCCCCGGGAGGTGTCAGGTCTGGGGTCTTTCCTCTGCACCCCACCCCCCTAACCGAAATGAGGGTCTTTCCTGCCCAAGCTGGCTTTGAGTTGAACCGTGATCCTCAGATTTCCACTCCTGAGTACTTAGGATGATAGCCATGAGACACTGGCACCTGGCCAAAGATACTTTTCCAAGACTGTCATCCTATCCCCTCAGGAGACTGAGATCTGAGGACTGCAGTTGGATGCACCCTTCTCAGCAATGTCCATGAGAACGCTTATCTCTAAACACCCAAAAAAGTTGGAAGTGGAGCTGTAGCTCAAATGGTAGAGTGCTAGCTTTGAGTATAACACAAGGGATGGGACCCAGGCCCTAGTTATAAACTTTTTCTAGCATAAACCCACCCAAGAAAGGGAAGCAGGTGGGCACATGGGAGCTCAAAGCTCACACATAATACTCCAGACTCACAGAATAGACCCCCATTCTCTAGATTCTATGTCCTAGATTATGGCAGTCTTAGATGGGACTGACCATGCACCAAGTCAGGACATTCAAGTACAATCTCATACTGAGGATCTCATGACCTCATCAAGGACTCAAATCCCTCAACACTGGGCAGTCAGTTGAGGTCTAGTTATCCAGCCACAAGATATGGGATTGAAAGGATTTCTTGGCCAAGGGATGCAGACTGGAGGGCTGTAGGTCCCTCTCTCGGGAAGGAGAAAAGGCCTATCCATCCCAGGAATGTTCCTGGGTTATGAGTATCCTCAATGAAACAACCCTGCTCAGAGCTCAGTACCTCTGGTTTTCCCACCAGCCTCTACCCAACCCTGCCCCACCTTCAGTCAGCCCTCTCTGAATCCCAGATCTGCCATCTAGACTAAAGGTTGAGCCAGCAAAGGGTCCCACCTCTATCTCTGAGAATGGCAGTCATGGGGTCCGACAGTCCCCTAGAGGAAGTCTTGGGGCAACATGGGTCTGATTTTCCCCCTCATTCTCTGGATGTCCTGTACCAGTGGCAGGCTTATGTCTGTCTCTGGTCGAGGAATGAACACTGGGGGTGTCATCTTCAGATTGAGCCAACAAAAGTCCCAGTCCCCAAGGATGTACCACACAGGCATCCAGCAGTGGATGACAGCCAGCTGGTCAATGGTGAACCCAAAGTGCCAGGACTTTTAACAGCCATGTGGCTGGGTCAAAGTTTCAATCACTGATGGTCTAAGGTGTTAAGTGAGGTCATGGCTCCAATGGCCTGACACACCTGACCTGCGATTGTCCTCCCTCTTCATCTTCCTGCTTATCCCTTGCCACCCCCTTCTGGACACTCCCTCAGCCTATACTTCCCTATCCCTTCTTCTTATCTGACTAGAAAATAAACTCGGTGGGCCAGGGGAGACTGAAATTTGGTGACACACCCTGAGCCCTAGGGTCTACCCAAGGCTGTTTCCCTCTGCAGTTGGCAACCACAGAGCTCTGGATTTCATGAAGTTGCTGAGGGGTCAGTGGATTGGTCTTACATACTGGCTTTAGGCTCTGAAACTGTCCCCACAGAGACTGTGAATGGTTGTCTCCCTTGATCCAGGGACTCCAAACCAAGGCTTGCATGTTCCGTTCTTCCTTCCTTTCCTCCTTTTCTCCCTCCATCCTTCCCTCCTCTCTTTCTCTTTCCTTTCTTTGTGTCACTCCTGGGCCTGGAATTTAGAGCCTGGGTGCTGTCCTTGAGCCTTTTTACTCAAGGCCAACTCAAGGCTTGAGCCACTCATCCACTTCTGGTGTTTACTTTTTGGTAGTTTGTTGGAGATAAGAGTTTTATAGGCTTTTCTTCCTGGGACTTAAGCCTCAGTCTTCCTATCTCAGCCTCCTAAGTAGCTAGGATGACAGGTGTGAAGCACCGGCATCCAGCTCAAACCAAGATTTCTTCATGTGCTGTGGAACCAGCACTGGAACTTTTCATTGTCTATGACCCCCTGGACCTGGCACACACTGTAACGGTTTGTTGGATAAATAAATGAGCATCTCTCTATGACAATATTACAGAAAACTCCCATCCAACTCAGGTAAGCATCCTGGGGGTGGAGGGGTTGGTGGGGAAGGTGTCAAAGCCTGAAGTAGCTCTTCCACAGTTCTCCCTCTTCCCTCGTCCTGCCCTCCTGGTGCCACTGCACTTAACTCTTTTGGCTCTGAGGATGTGAGCCACGATGTACTCGCTGGATTCTGGGGCCTCTGCGATGCCTCTCTTTTCAAAAAAACTTTGTCCAGAGGCTAATCCACAGTTTGGCACTCAATTCCGCCCTCAGGTGTGAATGAGGCACGTGAGGTGAAAGCCTGGCTCAAGGGGCCTCCTCTCCTCCCCCTGGGGCCAGACAGGATGGATGGTCCACCACATCCGGCCCCCAAGTTTCATGTTGCAGAGAAAGGATCTTTGAGGCATCCCGGTTCTCTGAATCTCCCAGATTCCAGTGCAGGTGCTGGGAATCATCTCTGTTCACATCTGGCAGGCTGGAGATGGCAAGGTCACTATCTCTGCTCCCCATGATGTCCTTGACTGTGGTGGTCACCCTAGAGAGAACCAGAGGAGAATCAGCAGCTGCTGGAGGAAGGCAGTTAAAGTAGGATGTTCATGACAGGAGACGATCTGGCTTGGGAACTCTGCCTGTGCTGCTTTGAACATTATTGTTTGGCAGCTAAAATGGTCCGTCTAATTTGACCCAGAATCCCACTCATTAGTAGTAATTGCCAGCTTAAAGAAAAATTCCTGGAAAAGCTGGCATTTCAGTTGTCCCAATCAAACTTAAAGGCTTCCAAAGTCAGTGGTCCCCTTTTCCTTCCAGACAGCGTACAGCAGGTTTCAGAAACTGGCATCCAGCCAGCACTAGCTAACTGCCATGGCCTGATACCGTGCAGGCTTCAGCAGGGGAACGCACTTGCCTACTACTGCCCAGCTGGAAACAGCTCAGGCGGGACACAGATTGGAGTCTACAGGACTCCAGGGAGGACTGCCCACCAGTGCACTACCCTAGGAGGGAATCCATGCCACCAGTGGGGGCCTGGAGCCCCCTGCCCAGATGCCCAGGGACACCGCCAAAGCCCTGGTTAAAGTTCCCCTCTCATCTTTGTTTGTGGTGAACCATCTGCTATATCACACCATTCGCCACCCACCAGACCCTCTTAGCTTCACATCTTCTGCTCTACTCCCCCCATCTCATTCTCTAATTATGTTTGGCAGACACATTCCCAACCCTTGAATTAGCTCCAACTCTACACACCAGAGCAGGGCGTCTGGCTGTATGAGTGTGGCTGTGGTCACACTTGCCTCACCAGCCTGAAGACAGAAGGACAGGTGTCCACTCTGGTCTGTGATTCACACAGACCTCCAAGGGGAGACCCACACAGGCCCAGCAGCTTCTGTGAGCTACAGGAAAGGGGAAGAGAGAGGTGGAAAGAGGTGGGAAGGAACATCTACTGAAACCTTCCCAAACGATTCATGTAACATGAATCATGTAACATGTAACATGAAGGAGAAAACAAAAATTGTGGCTGGGATCATACATGGCATTGATGACAAAAGAACAATACACATACACACAAATAAAATGCTTTTGCTATTTTTAGACATGGTGACTTAAATATGTTTCCATTGTCATCATCTCCCTGCTCTCCCAACACACACACACACACACACACACACACACACACACACACACACACCACACACACACACACACACACACACGAATCCAGACCTGTGACAGAAGACTGGTCCATGCAGCACCTGCAATTTGCCAACTGATCACTCACCTGAGCACAGTCATGCTGTACAAGGTGAAAGATGATCTCCCTCCCTCCCTCCCTCCCTCCCTCCCTCCCTCTCTCTCTCTCTCTCTCTCTCTCTCTCTCTCTCTCTCTCTCATACACACACACACAGACTCAGAGCAATGCCTCTCCTGAGTTTGTCAGTTCCTCATCTGGCACAATGTACAAGCTGGGGCATGGGGTTCCCTTGTCAGAACCAGGGGATCCCACCAAAGGGGAGCACCACTCTAATAACAAAGAACCACCCTGCCTCTCCCTTTCTCCAGGGCCAGAATCTTCCTCTTGGGAACAACAAGCCTTAACTCCACATAAATCAAAACCCTAGGCCAGGATGCTGGATAAAGGAGTCCTGAGACAGGTAGCTCCTCAGAGCCAGGACAGATAACAAGCAGGGGTTTATGGTGCCCCCAGAGGGGTGTCTGACCTGGGGTGGAGGCGGTGTTGGGGAAATGGATGGGGTCCTAAATGTTACATACATGGATGGACTTCCTACTTCCAGCCTACATGCTTCTGGGCAACTTGGCGCATTCTTGGGGAGGATGAGGAGACCAGATGGACCGGGAGCACCAGCAGATTCTGGCAGAGCTGGGAAATGTGATCACCCTATAAGAACTGATGACAGCTGGGGTGGGGAGAATAGGCTGGGTGTGTGTGGGAAGGGGTGTGTTCCTCCCAGATATTCATTTTCTATCTGACCCCCAGTGCCCTCACGTCCCTAGTGCACTCTTCTGGGACCCTCCTCAGGTGAAAGGGTGATCAAGCATAGAGGACAAGGGCTCACACAGCGAGGGGGTCTATCTTCTGCATCTAACACCCCCACCCCCAGAAAAAAGGAAAAGACCTGAGAAGGCAGGTTTGGAGATGCTACTCCCCACCTCTGACTGAAGCCACCAGGTTCCCACCAAGGTGAGGAAGGGTGCAGATGGGTGGCTGTGTGGCTCCATTACTCCAGGCCAGGAGCTCTCTGGCGCCCCCTCTTAACCCAACCCTGCATCTCCCCGTTTCCTTGGAGACTGGCCACTAGGGACATGAGAGGGATCCTAGGGTTGCCACCCACCCCCGCCCCCCATCCCTGGGGTGCATTTGCAGCACTGTGGGATGGAGGGGAGGCACAGGTGGGACAGGAGAGGGGAGGTGGGAGGCACGGGTCCGGGTCTGCAGAATGGGGGAGGCTGTGAGGAGGGGTCGAGGGGTTCGCTGGGCAATGGAGTCCCAGGGTGTGGGCCCGCAGGGTGGCCACTCACGTGTGCTGCTGGGAGAAGCTGTAGGCAGTGCCTCCAGGTGTGGCAGGCCCCGAGTCCGAGGACCAGGGACCTGGACTGGGTCACTGAGACAAGCTGGCCAGGGGTGCGTTATCTCAGCCGGGCAACTGAGAGAGGCTCCCCGGGTCTAGGCCGGCAGTGCCATTTTTGAAATGCGGCACCTTGGCGAGGGTCAGGGAAGGAGGGGCGGGGTCTGAGGGCGTATGGTAGGGTGAGCGCGACTTCTCATCCCCCTCAGCTGCAGACAACTCAGCTCCTGCTTCATGCACAGCCAGACCTATTTCCGCCGATGCCAACATCACTCCTGCCACTGCTGCAGCCAAGGCTGCCTCTTCAGCTGCCTCTCTTGGAGCTCAGCTTCTCATTGGAGGTGATGTGCAGCTCATAGGTGGCTCTGAGTTCCTGCAACTGGGCCAGGGACTGCTCTTGCCACTCCTGCAGCTCCCAAGCTGCTTGGCTTTCTCTCTCAGCCACCATTCTTCTATCTTCTCCTCTGTGTGGTCCAGCTGTTCCCACAGATGTTTCTTCACCTGCTTCTCTGAATCCAAGATGCTGGCTAGCTTCTCCTTCTCACTGCTCACCATGATGAGAGCGTCCCGCAGCAGGGCCAGCTGTTCCTCCATCTGTCCATTGCACATGGCCTTCTCCTCCAGTCTCCACAGTTGCTTTTGCTGCTCCATGTTCTGGAAACGGAGCCTTTGGTTTTCCTGGACCTGGATGTGAATTTGTTCCTCCAGGTTTTTCAACTCCATCTGTGTGCAGTAGGTCTGGGCTTGCACCTGCCACTTGGCCGGAGATGGTCCCGAAGGGGGCCATGTCTCTGCCAGCTTCCTTCTCAGTTTCCCCAGCTCCTTCTCTAGGTCAAACACCTGCCTTGCCCCTCGATTCTTCTCCTCTGTCAGTTGGTTCACCCACTGCGTCAGCCACCGGGCCTCCTCCTTCTGCATGGACCTCTCAATGCTCAGGTCTTCTGTGAAGGTGTCTCTCTCTAGATTCGCTGCAGTCACCATCCAGCTCAGGTTATTCAGTAGTCCCTTCAGTCACCATCCAGCTCAGGTTATCCAGTAGTCCCTTTAGTACCTCACGCCCCACCAGCGCTTGTTGGAACTTGCAGATTCTGCTCTTCATGTTGCTCCACTGTGTCCAGAGTGCTTCCAGCTTCTCCTGCAACTCAGTGTTCACTTGCTCCAAGTCATTGAAGCTTCTGATCCTTTCCTCCAGCTGAAGGGTCACATCATTCAGCTGTTCGAAGAACATTTCGGTCTCATTCTGTGATCAATGACCACAGAAGCCACCATCTCCAGCTCTGCCATGTGCTACTCTGCCATCTGCAGGCAGCTGGTGAGAGCTTCATGCTCCCTTTCTCTGTCATCAGTCGCCTGCTGCACGCGGGCTGGTGAACATTGTAAATCACTTTCTGCCCAAACCAACCTCTGTATGGGTGCCTTGTGGGTCTCTAGCTCCCTTTTCATTGCTGCATGCAGTTGGGCTATCTTCTCCCTCTCTTACTCCTGTTCTTCCTGCAGGTCTGTCTTTTCCTGCTTCAGTGGTTGGATCTTGGCACAGAGCACCTCTTTTCTTCTTTTGCTGGGATCCAGGGTGGGCACCACATGTCAGTACACCTCTGCAGATCCTTGGTGTTATCGGGACCATTGACACTCTGGACCCTAGTGGCTGTGACTGTATCCAAAGGCAGGGGAGGCCCATGGTCAACATCACATTTGGCTGAACTCTCCTTTGAATCACACTCCCCAGTGGCGTTTGTCTTGGGGATTCTTCACTTTTTCATGTTCTTAGTTTTCTTGAACGTTGCAGATCTGTTAGGAGGATTCTTCTGCCAGTGTTCTTGTGGCAATTTCTTGCCCGCAGCTCTCTCATGGAGTCCTGTTGTTTCAGACATCTGAGCGCTGGGACAGGAAAGATGGGCTGGCCACTTTCCCAAGGTCTGGGAAATACTCTATTCACCCACTCACTGTCAAGGACCTCAATTTCTTACTCTACTCTAATGTGGCCTCAAGTATCTTGCTCACCACTCAGCCACCTCTACCTTCCTCAACTGCTAGTAGTGGTGTCATCCAACTGAGGGAATCCAGGTGCTACCGGGCAGCATTGAATGTGGGCATGGCCACCATTCCTGTTTCCCATTGCTCAGAAAGAACCATGAAAGAATGGGGGTGTGGACGGAATCCTGTGATGCAAGCAAAATGGGCAGAGTCAAGATGACAGCAGCCCCTTTCACATCAAACTCTGTCCAGTCCAGTTGGGGACAAGAGGGTGACCTGCTTTAGCTGGATGGCTGCACAGATTGTTGTGTATGTCTGTTTGTTGCCAGTCCCTGACCTTGTCAAGATCTGGACACAGTCCTTGAGCTGCTTTTGCTCAAGGCTAGCCCTCAACTAGTGAAGCCACATGGCTCTCCTTCTGCTTTGTTGGCATTGAAGTTGGACAGGGGTCTCAAGGACTTTCCTGCCTAGGGTGACTTTGACCATGACCCTCCTATCACAGCCTTGTAAGTATCAAGGAGGACTGCTGAGAGCCATTGGTGCCTGTCTAATCATTGGTCTTGCTGATGTTCTTGGACAGACCAGTGATTTCCTTATCCTCAGATTTAAGAGCTGGAGCCCACATCCTGGGCCTGCCACCTCTAAATGGCAGGTGATCCTAAAAAACTCAATCCTATCCATATGAATATCAACGGCATGTGATATATGTGATTGAATGGGCAGTTCTTGAATTATTCTAGGATAAAATTATACACAATTATATTATAGGACACTGCTCAATTTTAATTAATACTTTATGAAGCATTTAAACAATCACATTATTAAATGGAGGCAGAATGAAATACCTAAGAATTGGACTTCACTTAGTATACAGCTGCCATTTTTTCTGTCAGGACTGGAATCGGAACTCATGGTCTGGGTAACTCTTTTGCACTGTGTGGAAAGGGGAAGCTCCCCTCCTTGAAGTCATGAAATTCAAATCTGTTCCTTAGACCTGAAATCGATCCCCAGCACTAGAAAACATCTTATTCATGTACATTTTAAATATATGATTTATATTTATATACATAGGTTGACTCCATATAGCATTCAGTGCATTCATTTTTATTTTTTGTTTTATTCATGTATTGGCCATTTATTTTATTGACAATTATAGCACATAGAACATTGATTCCATAGGATATAGGTCTGCATATGTGTTCAACTTCATACCTGACTCCCAGGACTTTCACAAAAAAGGAAAACGTTTGTCACCATCAGCTTCTTACTCCACGATTCATTTTTTGGGAGTGCTGGCATCTGAACTCACGGCCTACAAGGCCCAATTCATGAATGGGTGAATGTCAACACACCATCCTGGGGCAAATTGAGCTGACAGGCAGTTCCTAGGCAGTTCCTAGATTGAGCCCCAGGGTTTGACAAAATAAGAACAGAGTAACACCCAGATGGTAGTATGCTAATAAATATATATCTTTATAGAGTGCCAGACATGTCTACACATTATTCAGTTATGTAGACTACATTCCTACCAATTCTTGTGTATTTATTATGCCTCCATGTAATTAGTGTTATTGTTTTCATCCTTAATAAACTATTAAGTAAATCAGTGTCCTGAAATTATTGTGTCTCTCTAAGAAATAGTATTCTTTTAATGCTTCATATTAAATAAAATCAGTCTACTGAAATCATGCTGTCTAATTTTATATGAGTAGTAGTCACGATCAGCTCATTCAACCGTGCCATTGATAACATTCCATCATTATTACTATATAAACATACTGTTTATATACATTATAAAGATAGGATTTCTACTTACATATAGATATTTAGTCCATATTGTAGACTAAATGAATAAAACAAAAATACAATATTTTTGTTTTATTCATTTATTTACCATTTATTGACTGTGATGACACATGTTCCATTTATTATATTGATGACATCCCATCACATAGTATCTAAATTTGTAGACGTGCTCTCCATCATGTCTGACACCCAGGACTCTCAGAGAAAAGGAAAACAAGTGTCACACTCGGCTTCTTACTCCATGATCCAATTGTTTGCAGTGCTGGGATCTGAACTCAGGGCCTAGCAGACCCAATTCATGAATGGGTGTGTCAACATGGCAACCTCTAGCCAAGGAAGCTTCCAATCAGTTCGCAGACCCTGAGATTGAGCCGCAGGGGTGGACAAAATAGCCATACGTGGACAGGCAGGTGGTATATATCAATAAATATGTATTTGTATAGAATTCCAGAGACATCTACCTAGGATTCAATGACATCAACTACATTCCTACCAACTCTTAGGTATTTATTATGACTCCATTGAAGGAATAGTATTGTTTTCATGCTTAATAAACCATTCATTAAGATCAATCAACATCCTAGGATCATTGCATCTAATTTTAGACTAATTTTAGTTCACTTTGCCCAGAGTTCAAGCCCCACGACCGACAAAAAAAAAAAAAAAAGAAGTAACATCAACTGTCCCAACCTTCTAGGGAGAAATGATATCCTCATTTACATTCTCACTCTTTATGGCAGATGGTCAAAAACACCAATGTGCTATGCTGAAATGTAAAAGTTTAAATCTCTTTTTTGAAAAACTCTCATGTTATAAAATCAAAGTGTTTCAAATAAAGGCAAAGCGAACTTTAAAAAAATATTAAAAATGCTAATGAAACTCCTTGGCTTGGAATGTGCGATTTTTTGTCTGCAAGGCCTGGGATTTGAACTTAGGGACTGGGTAACTATGTTGCACTGTGGGGGAAGGGGAAGCTCACTATGCTTGAAGACCAGAAATTCAGGCCTGTTTCCTATGCCTGAATTCATGCCCCAGTCATACACCTTATATATATTTTAAAGATAGGATTGAACTTCCATAGAGATGCTCAGTCTATATCATGTTTGGTGTGGTTATTCATTGTATTTGTTGTTTTGTTCATTTATTTACCCTTTATTTTACTGACTGTGAGGACACCTAAACATGTATTACATTGTTTACATACTATCACATAGCAGCAAGATTTGTAGACTTGTTCTCCATCATGCCTGACACCCAGAACTCTCCCAGAAAAGGAAAACAGGTGTCACACTTGGCTTCTTACTCCAGGATGAAATTCTTGGCAGGCGCTGAGATCAAGCCCCAGAGGTGGCCAAAATAGCCATAAATGGATAGGCAGGTGGTAGTATGCCAATAAAGGCGTATTAGTAAAGGGTGCCAGAGCCATGTATCTAGTATTCAATGATATCTACTATGTTCCTATGAAGTTTTAGGCATTTAGAGAGCCTAGATATTATAGAGAAAGAACATACAACCATCCAAGAAAAGTCCAAGAAATATGATAGATCTATTCAACATTTGGAAGACACCATCAGAAGGCCTAATCTGAGAATAATGGGTGTAGAGGAGCACCTAGAAACAGAAGTTAATGTTCTAGGAAATTTGTTTAACAGGATCCTAGCAGAGCACTTCCCAAACATGCAGAAGGATAAGCCTATTCAGATACAAGAAGCTTTTAGAACTCCAAATAGACCAGACCAGAACAGGACAACCCACATTATAATACTCACAGGAACAATTCAGAACAAGGAAAAGAAACTTAAAGCTGTCAAGGAGAAAAGATCAATCACCTATAAAGGGAAACCAGTTAGAATCACCTCAGATTTCTCAGCAGTGACAATCAAAGCAAGAAGAGCCTGGAATGATGTATGCCATGCTGTAGAGACAAACAACAATCGATCAAAAAATTGTACACAGCTAAACTCTCCTTCAAAAATGAAGGTCAAATAAAAAACTTCCATAGCAAAGAAAAACTGAAACATTATATCTCCACGAAACCAGCCCTACAAAAGATTCTTAAAGATGTCCTACACATAGAAAACCAACAAGACCTCAAAAAAGGCCAAGAAACCATATCCAAACTGAGAATCCAAGAACCATAGAAAGAATCCCATTGCCACAGCCCCCAAGAAAGTGGATAAAATAGCAGGAACTCCCAAATACTTCTCAGTTCTATCTCTCAACATTAAAGGACTTAACTCTCCAATTAAGAGACATAGACTGTCTAGTTGGATTAAAAAGCAAGAACCTTCTATTTGCTGCCTTCAGGAGTCACATCTTGCCCATAAAAACAAACACATTTTCAATGTGAAAGGCTGGAACAAAATCTACCAAGCAAACGGCCCCCATAAACAAGCACGAGTTGCAATCCTAATACCAGATAAAATAGGCTTCAATTTAAAATTAGTGAGAAGAGATAAAGAAGGTTGCTACATACTAATTAATGTATCTGTCCTTCAGGAGGATATTACAATTCTAAATATCTATTCACCAAACAACGGAGCACCCAAATTTATCCAAGAAACCCAACTTTCCCTCAAATCCCACATAGATCCAAAGACATTAATTGTTGGGGACTTTTACACACCACTATTCCCACTAGATAGATCAACTTGGAAAAAACTCAACAAAGAACCTGCATATCTAAACAACTGCATAGATCAACAAGATTTAACAGACATCTACCGAATATTTCACCCAGCAGCATCAGAATATACGTTTTTCTCAGCAGCATATGGAATATTTTCCAAAATAGACCACATTTTAGGCCACAAAGCAAACTTGTCCAAATTCAGATACATTGAAGTTATACCTTGCATTCTCTCAGACCGCAAGGGATTAAAAGTAGGAGTCAACACCAAAAGCCACTAAAGAAAGTCCTATAACACATGGAGGCTGAACAACACACTGCTGAATCACGAGTGCATCATGGAAGAGATTAGAAATGAAATTCAAATGTTCATGACATTCAACAAAAATGAGCACACAAATTACCAGCTCCTCTGGGACACAGCAAAGGCAGTAGTCAGAGGCAAGTTTATAGCTCTGAGTGCCTACATCAACAAATTGGAGAGATCTGATACCAACAATTTAATGAGACATCTGAGCCTCCTTGAAAAAGAACAGCAGAATAAACCCCTACCCAATGGACAGAAAGAAATAATTAAAATTAAATCCGAAATAAATGAATTAGAATTCACAAAAAGCTATAGAAAGAATCAAGAAAACATTGGTTCTTCGAAAAAATTAACAAATTTGACAGACCCTTAGCAAATCTTATCAGAAAAAGAAAAAAACACACCCAAATAAATAAACTCAGAGATGAGAATGGAAACATCACCAGAGAAACAAACAAGATTCAGAACATTATAAGGAAATACTTCTCAATACTTTATGCTAATAAGATTGAGAACTTGGCAGAAATGGACCTCCTTTTCCTAGCAAATACTGACATGCCTAAACTAAACCAAGATAAGTTAAATCACCTTAACAGGCTCATATCAAGCATTGAAATATAAACAGTAATAAGAGATCTCCCATCTAAGAAAAGCCCAGATCCAGATGGTTTCACAGCAGAATTCTACAAGGTCTTCAAAGCAGAGCTCACATTAATAACCCTCCAACTCTTCAATGAAATTGAAAGAGAAAGTTCACTACCGAACTCATTCTATGAAGTCATCATAACTCTCATCGCAAAACCAGGCAGGGTCTTATCAAAGAAAGAACCATAGACCCATTTCTTGGTTGAACATTCATGAAAAACTTCTCAACAAAATTTTGGCCAATCGATTTCAAAAATTCATCCAAAAAATCAAACACCAAGATCAAACAGGATTCATTTCAGGGATGCAAAGCTGGTTCAATATACGGAAATCAATTAGTATAATTCATCACATCAACAGGAGCAGGGATAAGAACCACATGGTTATCTCAATAGATGTAGAAAAAGCATTTGACAAGATCCAACACCCCTTTATGATGAAGGTTCTGGAAAAATTAGGAATCCATGGAACATTCCTCAATACAACAAAGACTGTATATGACAAAGCAACAGCCAGCATTTTATTTAAAAAAAACTAAAGCTATTTCCTCTTAACTCAGGAACAAGACAAGGACGTCGACTCTCTCCACTTCTCTTCAATCTAGTATTAGAATGCCTAGCTACAAATAAGACTAGATGCAAACATAAAGGGGATCCAAATAGGGAAAGAAGTAAAACTCTCCCTCTTTGCAGATGACATGATCTTGCATTTAAAGAATCCCACAGACTCCACTACCAAATTACTCAAGCTGATTCAAAACTTTGCAAAGTAGCAGGGTATAAAATTAACCCCCAAAAATCAATGGCCTTTCTGTATGCCTACAATGAGAAAAGTGTGGCTGAAATTAGGAAAGCAACTCCATTCATATTAGCCCCACAAAAAATAAAATACCTAGGAATTAACTTAACCAAAGAAGTGAATGACATCTATGATGAAAACTTTGAAAACCTGAAAAAGGAAATCAAAACAGAACTTACGAAGTGGCAAAAACTCTCATGCTCCTGGATTTGAAAGATCAAGATCGTGAAAATGGCCATACTTCCGAGGCCTATCTCCAAATTCAATGCAATACCTATCAATATTCCAACCTCATTCTTCAAGGAATTAGAAGAGGCAATCCAAAAATATATATGGTACAGTAAAAGACCCCGAATAGCAAAACAATCCTTAACAGAAAGAACTGGGCTGGAGAAATATCAATACCAAATTTCAAACTCTACTACAAAGCCATAGTAATCAAAACAGCATTGTACTGGCACAAGAACAGATCTCAGGACCAATGGAACTGAATTGAAAACCCAGAAATGAACACACAGACCTATAGCCAACTAATCTTCGATAACAGAGCTCAAAAAATAGAATGGAAGAAAGACAGCCTCTTCAGTATATGGTGCTGGCAAAATTGGTTAACTACTTATAGAAAATGAAAGCTAGATTCTTATATATCATTCTGCACCAGAATAAACTCCAAATGGATCAAAGACCTCGGAGTCAAAGTAGACAATCTGAAAACACCTTGGCACAGGGTGAAATTTTCTTAATAGAGACCCAGAAACACCACAAATCAAAGAAAGGTTGAACAGATGGGATTGCACAAAATTGCAGAGCTTCTGCATGGCCACGCACATAGCTAGCACGATCAATAATGCCCACAGAGTGGCAGAAGATCTTCACTAGCCATACAATGGACAAGGGCCTCATATCTAAAATATACCTGGAACTCAAAAAATTAAATCCCCCAATAACAAATCTCCAAAGAAACAACTGTTCAATAAATATGTGGGCTAAAGACTTACAGAGAAACTTCTCTGAAGAGGAAAGAAGGATGGCCAATAGACACATGAAGAAATGCTCAACCTCTCTAGCCATAAAAGAAATGCAAATCAAAACAACATAGAGATACAACCTCACCCCAGTTAGAATGGCAATAATCGAGAACTCTAATAACAACAGATGCTTGAGAGGATGCGGAGAGAAGTGAACATTACTACATTGTTGGTGGGAGTGTAAACTTGTTCAACCACTTTGGAAAGCAATATGGAGGTTCCTTAAAGGACTCCACAAAGAGCTCCCCTATTTCCCAGCAATCCCACTTTTGGGCATTTACCCAAATGATCACAAACAAGACCACACTAAAGCTACCAGCACGACTATGTTTATTATTGCAGCATTATTTACCATAGCTAAGATATGGAAACAACCCAGATGCCTCTCAGTAGATGAATGGATCAAGAAAATGTAGTATATATACACAATGGAATTCTATGCCTCCATCAGAAAGAATGACATTGCTCCATTTGTTAGGAAATGGAAAGGCTTGGAAAAAATTATATTAAGTGTACTTGTTAGATTGGTAGTTAAATAAATGATATTATTGTCAATATGAATTTTAATGCAATTTCAGGGAACTCTCCTGTCTCTGACCTCGTAACACTTGTATTTTGGGATTTGTCTCTGGACATCTAGGAGTTAGCAGGACTCAAAATAAACCAATATCTTGCCCATGTAGTTGTAATTCCTTTGTGTGGTATTCTCACAATTATAAAAAAATAAAATAAGCCTAGAGTATTTGAATTCTACTATGATAGATCTCTACTGATCTTTCTCTTAAGTGTGTTGAGAAACCAAAGCTGAAATTAACTTGGACTTTTGTGGTGGATGTAGATGTCTTAACTACCATCTGTGGTAGTACCATTAAATTTCAATTAGCCATCACATGCTCAAGCCTGTAATCCTAGTTACTCAGGAGGCTGAGATCTGAGGATCATTATTCAAAGCCAGCTTGGATAAGAAAATCCATAGGACTTTAACTCCCGTTGACTGCCAAAAAGACTAGAAGTGGAGATGTGTCTCAAGTGGTAGAGTGCTAGCCTTGAGGGACAAAGCCCAGGTTCTGAGTTCAAGCCTCAATACTGACCATCAATTAACAAATTCAGAGGTTCCACTGTGAGTGCTATATTCTTTTAGAGACTGAAGTATTTTTTTTTCGCATAGTCTTTCAAACATCAGCATCTCTAATGGACAATCATTCTAGATCCTTCTTTTCCACTTGAATAATTGTTATTCTCCAGGAGTAGAGTGGCCAAGAGGCTTGCAGATCAAGAGCTCAGTCATTAAATTGGCTAAAAAGAGATCAAATTAAAATTTATTCTTTGGTTGCAAATACCACATTTTTGGTATGTGTTTGCTAGCCCTGGCACTTGAACTGAGGACCTGGGTGCTGTTCCTGAGCTTTTGTGTCCAAGACTATTGCTCTACCACTTGAATCACAACTCTACTTCGGGGTTATTGGTGGTTAATTGGAGATAAAAGTCTCACAGACATTCTGGACCTGGGTGGCTTCAAACTAGAATGCTGAGTAGCCAGAATTACAGGTATATGCCACCAGCATATGGCTCAAATACCACCTATAATGTTAAAAGTCAAGGATATCTGTTAACATCTATCTCTGACAGATATACCATGTTTTACTCCTTAGTGAATGAATGTTCCTTTGAACAGTATTGCATCAAATGGAGTGGACTCAAGTTAGGTCTTGAACACCAACAATCTGGTTTGTTGGAAGTGGCCTTGTTTTTCTACACCTTTGTTTTATCATTGGAAGACAAAATAGGTACTGGTAACTTACTAGCATTTGCTTGTGTGCCTTAAACAACTTAGGATTTAGTAAGTACTCTGTGTGTGTGTGTGTATGTGTGTGTGTGTGTGTGTGTGTGTGTGTGTGTGGTATGTGCTGGGTACTGGGGCTTGAACTTATGGCCTTTGCATTCTTGCTTGGCTGATTTTTCCTACAGTAAGTAGTTTTTCTCAACAGATTTAAATTAACTTAAGTTATCAAGAAATGCTGACATGCTACTTTAGAATATTATTCTCATTTAGTCTTGAATTCCTGACAATGTCACAAGCTTGGTAAAGAAGAAAAATATGCTGTTAGAATCAAAGATGACATATATCATATTGATAAACAAAAGCAAAAACAGACAATTGTCATATTTATTAGTATTTTAGTGAAAATAATAGGATTGGGATATTGTTCATTTTAGTATTTTTAATTTTCATGTGCCAGTACTGGGGCTTGAACGCATGGCCTGAGCACTATCTCTTAACTTTTGCATTCAAGGCTGATACTCTACCACTTGTGCCATAGCTCCAATTCTGTTTTTGCTGGTTTATTGAAGATGAGTCTCACAGAGTTTTCAGGCTGGGCTGGATTTTAACCACAATCCTCAGATATCAGTATTCCAAGTAGCCAGGATTACAGGTGTTTGACCATGTTATTATATTTTTTAACTCTGTACATACTTAAAATTAGACTCAAAGACTATGGGTGGAAGAACTTAAAGCCATGAATTGATGGGAAGAAATAAAACAGGTTGTTATATTCAAGGAAGAAAAATGGAGGAAAGAGGAAACAAAATTGATAAAATCCTGTGCTGGATAGCACAAAGACAAATTTTCCTATTTCAATATTTTATAATAAGCAGGTTCCTGAAACCATGAATATAATTATCTTGGCTGGAATTCCTGTGCTAGAGTAAACAGAAATTTGAGCATATCAACTTATTATTTAATCAAACAGAGTGGGTGGCAGTGTGAAGGCAAAATTAAAATGTTCACTAAGATAATATGAAGCTGGCACTGGTGGCTCACACCTGTCATCCTAACTACTCAGGAGGCTGAGGTGTGAGGAACCTAGTTTGAAGCCAGCTCAGGCAGGAAAGGCCAGGAGACTGTATCCCTAAGTAACCAGTGAAAAGCCAGACGTTTATACGTAGCTCAAGTGATAGAGCGCTAGTTGGATCAAAAAAGCCAAGCAAAAGCATGAGGCCCTAAGTTCAAGCTTGAGTACTGGTAACAACAACAACAACAAAAGACAATGTGTGAAAAGCTTCAATAGGGATGGAGTAAAGAAAGACAAACACTCATATATACATAAGTATATACATATACACACACACACACACATATATATATATATATATACATATATGCAAAATTGTTTTTTGAGCACCAACTTAATCAGAAGAAAATGAAACAAAAATAAAATTAGGAAAATGAAATTATATTACCGAAGAAAATATACACATTTGCATCAATCTGTTTAATTTTAACAATTTTTTGTGTATGCCACTACTGGGGCTTGAAATCCAGGCCTGAGCATTCTCCCTTGGCCATAGTGCTCAAGGCCGGCACTCTGCCACTTGAGCCACAGCTCCATTTTCAGATTTTTGCTGATTAATTGGAGATAAAAGTCTCATGGACTTTCCTACCTGGTCTAGTTTTGAACCTTGATCTGCAGATCTCAGCCTGCTGAGTAGCTGGAATTAGAAGTCTGAATCACTGGTGAGTCTTCTTGCTAAGTTGGAGCCTGGGGTCATTGGAAATAGCATTAAGACCTTGGAGCAGGAAGAAGCCAGGATGAGGAGTCCCTGTGTCTCTACATACCAGAAATAAGGGCACAGGTATCTGGGGGAAATCAGGAAGGCAAGTTAGCAAGCTAAGAGCTACCAGTACAAAGTCAGGAAGTACCAAAAGAAAATAAATATACTGTACTCCAAATTCAGAGCTTCTTATTCTTGCTTGGCTTTTTCACTGAAGGCTGATGCTCTACCAATTGAACCACAGCTCTACTTCCTTTTTTCATTTTTTGCTGGTTCACTGGAGATAGGAATTTCACAGACTTTCTAGCCTTGGCTGGCTTTGAACCAGAGTCCTCAGACCTTAGCCTCCTGAGTAGTTAGTATTACAAGTATGAGAACTTGGCAGTTTTCTTTTCTTTTTCTTTTCATTCCTTCCTTCCTTCCTTCCTTCCTTCCTTCCTTCCTTCCTTCCTTCCTTCCTTCCTTCCTTCCTTCCTTCCTTCCTTCTTTCTTCTTTCTCCTTCCTTCCTTCCTTCCCTCTCCTTCCTTTCTTCCTTCTCTCCCTCCTCTTCCTCCCTCCCTCCCTTCCTCCTTCCCTTCTTTCTTTCTTTCTTTCTTTCTTCCCTCCTTCCTTCCTTCTTTTCTTCCTTCCTTCCCCTTCCTTCCTTCCCCTTCCTCCCTCCCTCCCTTCCCCCCCTCTCTCTTGCTTGCTTGCTTGCTTTTACCTATATCTTTTTAATATATTGCTCTTTCTGTCTCTCTCTGTCTCTCTGTCTCTGTCTCTGTCTCTCTCTTTATCCCTGTCATGAGGCTTGAACTCAGGGCCTGGGCACAGCCCCAAGCTCATTTCCTCAAGGCTAGTGCTCTACCACTTTGAGCCAGATAGCCACTTCAGTGATTAATTGAACATAAGATCTTATGGACTTTCTTGCTTGAGCTGGATTTGAACCACGATCCTCAGATCTCAACCCTCTGAGTAGCTAGGATTACAGTTGCTAGCCACTGGTGCCAGTTTTTTCTCTAATTTTTATTTCACTTTTCAAGCTTTCATAATAAACTTAGTTATGTCATTCTTCTTTCTTTTTAAAAAATTATAAACATTTCTGTCCCTTGCAATATCTAATGATATCATTCTTCTCCACAATAATTGAACTATATTCTTGCACAAGAATGGTTCCTTATTTTTAACTCTTACACAAATAAATTTTGTTTGTCTAACCCCTTCCTATAGCAATAGGAACACTAGTTCCTTTCCCATAGTTATGACCAGTCGTACGAATCATGTATTCTAGTACATATAGAATATGTACAATGTCAGATATGTATCTGGCATTGCAAATATTGGTACTTGGTATTGAATTGGGGACTTTGTTATACCCAAGCCAGTGGTGAGAAATGACACATAAACCGTGCCACAACCCACACCTGCCAAGTCAGACAGAATAATTCCATGGAAAGTTGTTAGATAACTGAAACTCCAAACCAGAAATGACAACAACTTCAGATGAGCAAAGTTCAGTACAAAGAACACACAAATTATACAAATGAAAGGCAATTAGAGGCATCAAAAAGTAAGTGATATTATAACAAAGGCTCTGCATGATAGTAAGGGGATGGAACCTCACACACTGAGATCAACCAGGAGAATGATGATAAGAACATTTAATGAGAGAAAAGAAGGTATGTATAAACACTTCAATGAAATCCAAGAGAAGATAAATAAATACCTAATTGAATCCAAAGGGAATATAAATGAATAACTAAATGAGCTGAAAAAAGGATACAAATGGGGGCTGGGAATGTGACTTAGTGGTAGAGTGCTTGCCTAGCATGCATGAGGCCCTGGGTTCGATTCCTCAGCACTACATAAGTAGAAAAAGCTGGAAGTGGTGCTATGGCTCAAGTGGAAGAACACTAGTTTTGAGCTGAAGATCTGAGGGACAGCGCCCAGACCCAGAGTTCAAGCCCCACAACTGACAAAAAAAGGAGCAAATAAACCCATAAATAAATGCAAAGAAGATGCAAATTAAGAGCACAAGAAACAAGAAAGATATGACAAATAATTTTACTAAAGTTGGAATTATTGGAAAATCAAACTGAAATCCTGAATATGAAAACTCTACATGACAAATAAAAAGAAAGTTGAGCTGGGCACTGAGGGTCATGCCTGTCATCCGAACTACTCAAATGCTGAGAACTGAGAATCACAGGACAGGTGGCTAGCAGAGATTCTTATCTCCAAATAACCACCCAAAAACTAGAAGTAGAGGTGTGGTTCAAGGGGTAGAGCTCCAGCCTTGAGTGGAAAGCAAGAGTTCAAGGCCCTGAGTTCAAGTTTCAAGGACTGGGAGGAGACAGGGGGAACCCCTAGTCCTGAGCCGCAAGGTCCCCACATAATCTCCTCCAGCTCTATGTCCTAGAGTCTGAGCCTCAGACCACAGTGGGGGTCTAAGGCTTCAAGGCACCCTCAGCACCCCCTCCCCCCAGCAGTCTCTGGCTCACCTCCTCCTGGACTATTTTTGAGCCTTAGATCCCCAGGCCAATCCCCTGTTATGGAACTCCCTCCTCTTCAAGCCCCCATGGTTCCAGACTGGGGTGCAAATATCTCAGGCCCCCCTCTACAACCTGCTACCCACACAGCACCAGGTCCTGGGGAAGCCCCAGCTGAGGCCCCACTTCTGTACCCACCAGCTGTCTAGCCAAGGCCTGCAAGGATTTTCCCGTGAGCTCTTCTCACAGTGACTAACACAGAGAAATGAGAAGACCACGGATTTTGAGAAGTGAAGAACGTGCCTAAGTGTTTAATATGCAAATAATGTTTGTATGTTAATAGATACAAACACATGTATTGGAAGACTACAATCTGAAAGACCACTGTAAGTCACAACACGGTCAGAAGTACAGACAGTACAGAGCAGAATCAGTGCCATCCTCAATGGACAAAGCAGGGGCTCGAGTGTCAGCTGGGGTGGAAGAGAACACCCTGGGCATGACCACTTCACAACAGACCACAAGTGTGGATAGGAGTTACAACTCGACTGAGACCAACTGATTGTCATGGGTATTTGCATAAGGCCATGAGTTCACGATTGGCCTAAGGCTTTCCAGACCTCCGTGGTTGGCAGAGTCCCATCACATGACCTTTGCCACCACTGCACAGTTACCAGCCACTGAGGTATTTTACTTTAATGCATTTTTTACTGTTATTTTAAAGATGATGTATAGGTGGGCTTACAGTTACATAAGTCAGGTAATGAGTCCATTTCTTTTTGGACAATGTCCCCCCTTCCCTCACTCTCTCCCAGTTTTTCCCTCCCATCCCCACCCACAAGCTGTAGACTTTATTTTCCACAGTGTCCAGTGAATACCACAGCTGCGTTTGTTTCTCCTTTGTCCCTCCATTTCTGTGTCCCCGCATGCCCTCCAAAAGACAGATAAATGGACAAGAAAAAATAAAACAAAAACAGTAATAAGAAACAACCTCTTGTTTCATTTTCCTGGAGTTCATTTGGATAAATATTATTTTGTATGATCAGAGGTACATAGGCATAGTGCCGTTGTGTTCCTCTTCTAAGATATCCTACTTTGGTTTCATTGTGTGTGATTGTCTAGAGACGTGTCTAATTTATCATGTCCTAGTGAATTGTGTTTTTTTAAAACCATCCAGTGTGTTTATTTATAGATTTATAGGCACATTCTAGCTCCCACAAACGAGGGTAACCACATAGCCTATGTTTCTTTGTACTATAGTTTCTCTTCAGATCGTATAAATCTTTTGCCTTTCACTTCGCTTGATTTATTTGTGTTGCTGAGAATCTTGAGGTGACTGAATAACTCTCCTTGGTGGCAGGATCTTCACTGGAATATGGCTTCCTTGTGGTGGATTGAGACAAACCAAGCATCCTCGTGCCGGGCAGGTTTCTTAAGTGCAGCTGGACAGGGTGGCAGTGACCTCAGAATCTGTCACTCTATGCGGTATCAGGTAGGGTCAGGTCATTAGGCAGTGAGACATGTCACGGATGCCTTTGACACAAATCTCTGTGCTTCAGCCATGCATCAGTTGACGTGACCTGAAACATGATCCAGAATCTCCAAGACCTGCTTGTGTCAGAAATACCCGTGGTTGAACTTGGGTCATTTCAGATCACACAAATGCCACGCCTTGGTCCTCCTGAACTTTGGCTACCACTGCAGGACTGTGCACAGATGGCACCTTGAATGTGTGGGTCCTATTCCTGCCACTGCAAGGTATAATTGAGTTCTTTCCTCTGCTGTAGTTGCTTTCTGGACTTCCAGGATCACCCCTCTTAAATGAGCCAACACTGGCCTTTCTCCTTTGTCAGTCCATGGTTCACTGTGTGAACTCAGGCCCCAAATGGCAGCAGTAGGTTGCTGATTCTTGAGCACTGTTCTTTTGGAAGCCAGGAGGAAAAAAAGAATTATGACACAGTAAGGTTTTATAATTTTTAAGCACAGACAAATTGTTTATTTCCTGTTTAAATTAGTCTTCACTTACTATATTTTCACTTATTAGGAACAGAAAATATATCTTACCTTGTACATAGCAAAAGCAAATGGGTGCAATCATTCAAACATTAAAAATTGTAATTAAATATGTACAACAGATAAATAAATGTGTACCTCTAAGAGTTATCTTATACAAAAAAAGCTAGCACAAAAATGCACACATTTATTGCCCAAAGTCACAAGTTCACTTCCAATTCTACTGTGGCCATCCATCTCAGTCACAACTTGAATCTTCATGACACTGCACAGGCTTAGATAGACAAATATTGTTTAAAAATAGACAGAGTTCATAGGAAATAGCCAAATGGCTATGAAGAACTTTCTAAACATTGGAAATAATACACAGAAATTAATTAATAGGAAGAAAACATATCAAATGGGTCTAAAGAGTACCTGACATTATACTGATGTAGTCTAAGGAAAACAGACAGGTGAGTATTTGACCTTTTTGTAAAAAGAAGCAATGACAGTAACCAACAATGACAAAACCCTGTCATAACTGCTCATAACAACTCTGTGAGAAACTAAGTGAACAAAGATTTGGGCTTTAATAAGTACAACATTTCTATTTTCCAGTTGGTATTGAATACAATTTTGAATTTAAATTTAATGCATAAGAGGTACCCTCTTATGCATTAAATTTAAATTCAAAAATGTATTCAGACTTATTTGCAATAACTAGTATATATCTGAATGATGACTTTAAATATTCATATTTCTCTCCCCTTTTAATGATAGATTTATCTCTTCTTTCAATCAGAATATTTTGGATGATTATTGAAGTAGTTATTGGCTTGATAAGAAATGTACTCGTTATCTTGCCCAAGTAGTTGTAACCCCTCTATATGGTATTTTCACAATAAAAAAAAAAGAAAAAGGAAAACTAAGAAAAGAAAATCATTATTCATAGAATTATACAAATGCTTGAGGAAAAATTATGTCAATATCATTTTTTGAATCTTAAATGTAAGAAAAGTTCCAAATCTGGATATACCTTTAGAACATAAATATGTATCATTCTAAAAGCCATGCTGAAAGTGGTAAAATATTTTTCCCAGCATAAACACTATTTAATGAAAATAATAAATATTTTCAAAGTAACCCAATTGCTAAGAGTTTATAGCAGTCCCAACTTCGGCTCCAACTCCTTCAGTCAAAGATAAACAGATATTTAGGTGCAGAAAGCAACTGAGTTATGAGCTTTTTGGTGGGGGGGAAGTGCTGGTACTGGGGCTTGAACTTAGGGCCTCATGTTCTCACTTAGATTTTATATTCAAGATGTAGCTCTGCCACTTGAGCTACACCTAGATAATCTGAGATAAGAGTCTCAAGGACTTTCCTGCCCAGGCTGGCTTTGAATCTCCCTCCTCAAATCTCAGCCTCCTGAGTAGCTGGTAGTACAGGTATGAACATCAGCACCCAGCCTTGTAATTCATTCTTTAATGATCAGATATTCCAATGATAAGAAACATTTTTAAATAAACAAGGCCTAGAACAGTTAAAAATGAAGTGTATTTTCTAGAATATTGTACAAATATAAATTTCTTTTGCTCACTTGTCCAGTTTTCCCTCTCATCATCATTATGGTCTCAGAGTCTTAGTTAGAATACAGCTAGATACAGCACACCCCCACCCCCAAGACAATTCAAGGGACCGTGTCTCTAAGGTGTCGCATAGTTACTAATGCTAGAAACTTGAGACCAATTTTGTGGAAGATAAATAACTAAAACATCAAGTGTTCACTTAACATGTTCCAAATGTTGTAAAGCAAAGTTTTAATCCTACCAATCTGGGTGGCAATTGCTCACCTGTAATCTCTCTTAACTATTCAGGAGGTTGACATGTGAGGATTTAGGTTTGAAGCCAGCTTAGACAAGAAAGTCTGTGAGACTATCAAAAACCCAGAAGTGGAGGTGCGGCTCAACTGGTAGAGCACCAGTCTTGAGGGAAAAGCTAAGAAGAGACAGTGGCTAGGCCCTGAGTTCAAGCCCTAGTACACAGAAACACAGAGACACACAGACACACATGAGTCTCAACTGGCCTCCCCCTCACCCCCACGTACACACCATTTTTAGTCTTTCCAAAGTTCTATGAGAAATCACAATGAGTGTCTTCATGTTGAGAATGAAGGAGTCTAGATACAGAATAATTCATGCTTCAGGCTGAGGAATTAAAAAGTGGCAGAACAAGGTTAGGCTTAAGCATTACTTTGCATTGTCAACTATCTTTAAACAAGCCATAAAACCAATAACTCAGTGTGATTAATTTTATTTCAAGAAGCCAGGGAACTGTAAAATGACCGGCTCAAGGTTATTTAGAAGATTAAGTGTCAGTGCAAGGGTTTAAACCTGAGTCAGGTTGACTACAAAGCCACCTTCCTCCTGCTTTGCTGCTTTATATCAGAGTTGAGACCAAATTCCGTACCATACACTGGCATCTGGAACTTGGTAGAGTCTTGACATGTGGTCATGGGTCTTTTGAAGGCACTGATTCAGTCAATGGAGTTGGGGAAGAGAAAAACCCACAGAAACTCACACGAGGCAGGAACTGATGGTTCACACCTGTAATCCCAGCTACTCAGGAAGCTGAGATCTGAGGTTTGTGGTTCAAAGTCAGCTCAGTTAGGAAAGTCCATGAGACTCTTATTTTCAATTAACCAGCAGAAAACTAGAAGTAGAGCTGTGGCTCAAATGGTAGAGCACTAGCCTTGAGCTGAAGAGCTGAGGGACAGCCCCCAGGCCCAGAGTTCAGGGCCAAGACCACCACCAACAACAACAACAAAGTCAAACTAGATATATCAGTGGTAATAAAAGAAGTATATAATATTAGAATCTTTAAGAACTAATAATATAACTTATGCAATGTAATAATATATAATATAAAATGTAATATTAGAGTTTCTAAGAATTACATGAATTTTAAGAAATACATTTGAATACATGCATACAACTAGAATATTGCAACTTAGAAACAGGCTTTTAATCAATTTACCATTATAGGATTAGCAATCAGCAGAAAAGCCAGAAGTGGAGCTGTGGCTCAAGTGATAGAGCACCAGACGTGAGGGAAAATTATCTTAGGGACAGTGCACAGGCACTAATACTAGCACACTCAAAAATAGCAGCAACAACAAAAACCAAAGAAAAAGCATAATGTGAATAATGTTATACATATACACTATATTAAAAGGTTATATACACTATTATTAAAATGGTTAAAAGGTTATACATATATACTATTATTAAAATAAGATTATGTATACTATATTATTTTAAAAAGTAGCCAAGTTTGGTAATGCATGTCTATAATCCTTGCACTCTGGACGCAGGAGGATTAAGAGATCAAGGCAGTCTGGGCTACATTGCAAGACCCTGTCATGAAAAGAAAACCCAAAACAAAAAGCACTAAAACTAAACCAAAACCAAAACAAGATATTATTCTTCCTGTATTATTATCATTATTATTATTATTATTCCTGAATGCTATTACATATAGAAGTCTGCTTCCTTTTTTTGCCAGTCCTAGGGCTTGAACTCGGTCTGGACACTGTTTCTTTCTTTCCTTCTTTTAAATACATTTTTGTAAAAATACTGTACAGAGGGGTTACAGTTACAGAAGCAAGGTAATGAGTACATTTCCTATTGAGCATTGTTACCTCCTCCTTTGTTTTTCTCCTACCATCCCTTCCCTCCCCATCTCCCCAACTACACTCTCTCCTTCACCCCTTCCCCGCTTAAATTGTAAACTTCATTTTTCAATATAGTGTCTTGTACATCTCATTGTTACAATGGGTCAATCTGTATACCTACTTAAGAATTTTGCTTTTTCCCTTCACCTCCCCAAGTTACAGAAGTGTATATATAAGATGCAGAGAACGACGTCAAATACAGTGAAAACGGGTTATACCATGGGAGAGGAACATACAAAGAAACAGAAAAATCACATGTTTCTTTGGGCCTGGCTTACCAAGTCTTTCCATTTCCTAACAAATGGGGCAATGTCATTCTTGCTGATGGAGGCATAGAATTCCATTGTGTATATATACCACATTTTCTTGATCCATTCATCTACTGAGGGGCATCTGGGTTGGTTCTATATCTTAGCTATGGTAAATAATGCTGCAATAATAAACATAGCATGCTGGTAACTTTAGTGTGGTCTTGTTTATGAACATTTGGGTAAATACCCCAAAGTGGGATGGCTGGGTCTTAGGGGAGCTCTAAATAGAGTCTTTTGAGGAACCTCCATACTGCTTTCCAAAGTAGTTGAGCACTCCCACCAACAATGAAGTAAAGTTCCGTTCTGTCCTTATTTGCAATAACTAGTATATTTCTGAGTCAAGCAGAAAAGGTCAGATAAGTTGATGTTAGGGAAATGAACCCTAAGATATATATTCAAATATATTTTTCTTACATGTGATTGTCTCTAACACATTTATAAGATTATTTCTTTGTTGCTTTGTATGTCCCTCCCCCACAGTATAACCCCTGCTTTCACTGTATTTTTGATGTTGGTATAATTTGTGGAGGGGAAGGGAAAAAACAAATCATTTAAATAGGGATACAGGTGGACCCATTGCAACAATGAGATGTACAAGTCGTTATGTCGAAAACTTTACAATTTTTGTGGGGGGTAGGGGGAGAGGAGGATTGGGTGGAGGGGCGGGGGGGGGGGAGGATGGGAAGGAATGGGAAGGGGAAACAAAGGAGGAGGCTGATAAGAAAGGTACTCATTATCTTACCCATGCAATTGTAACCCCTCTGTACAGTGTTTTCACAATAAAATAAAAAAATGGGAAAAAATCACATGGTACATTATAAATTCGTTAGGAACAATAGCAAGAAAGAAAAAAAAACTTGTGTCCCTATCTTGGGGTTCATTTCGCTTAGACTTCACATAGAGCTTCCCTATGACCCAGCAATCCCACTTTCGTGTATTTACCCAAATGATCACAAACAAGACCATACTAATGCTACCAGCACAAATATGTTTATTGCAGCTAAGATATGGAACCAACCCAGATGCCCCTCAGTAGATGAATGGATCAAGAAAATGTGGTATAAATATATAATGGAATTCCATGCCTCAATCAGAAAGTTAGGAAATGGAAACTCTTGGAAAACCCTATATTAAGTGAATTACGCCAGGCCCAAAGAAACATAGGTCCCATGGTTTCTGTGTAGGATAAGCGGAAAAGGTCAAAAGCTCTGTACATAGAACCAGATAAGATGATGTTAAGCAAAATGGACACTTTCTGAGCTTCTTTTGCTCAAGGTGATCACTCTACCACTTGAGCCACAGCGCCATTTCTGACTTTTTTGAGTAGTTAATTGGAGATAAGAGTCTCAAGGAGTTAACTGCCTAGGGAGGCTGTAAATCATGATCCCCAGATCTCAGCCTCCTAAGTAGCTAGGATTACAGGCATGAGCCATCTGCACTCAGCTGCTTATTCCTTTAAAACGATACCTGAGAGAGTGTGGACACTCCACATACACATGCAAGTATTAGAATTGTTTAATTGTGCATAAGCTGACAATGGGAAGAAAATTGTTGGAATCATTAGAAATGTGTTTCTTCCAATGGATCTTTCACCCCCCTCCTCTTTCTCTCTCTTTCTCCCTCCCTCCCTCCCTTCCTCCCTTCCTCCTCCCTCTCTCTCCCTCCTTTCTTCCTTTCTTCTTCCTTCTTTCCTTCCCTCCTTCCTTCATCCCCACCTTTCTTTCCTTCTCTTTTCTTTCTTTCTTTCCTTCTTTCTTTCTTTCTTTCCTTCTTTCTTTCTTTCTTTCTTTCTCTCTTTTTCTTTCTTCCTTTCTTTCTTTCATTCTTTCTTTTGTTCTTTCTCTCTCTATGTGCCTCTGCCTCTGTCTCTCTGTCCCTCTCTCTCCTCTCTCTCTCTTTCTCTTTCTTTTTGCAAGTCCTGAGGCTTGAACTCAGGGTCTGGGCACTGCCCCTGATCATCTTTTGTTCAAGGCTCTACCACATGAGCCACAGTGTTACTTCCACCTTTTTCTGTGTATGTGGTACTGAGCCATTGAACTGAGGGTTTCATGCATGCTAGGCAAGCACACTACCACTGAGCCATATTCCCAGCCCTCTTTTCTTTCTTTCTTTTTTTGGTGAGTGGACAGCCCTTTTGCACTTTTCCAAAAAGGCCACAGAGATGAAATGCTGGAAATATTAGAGAAATTATTAGAGAAAATGCTGGGTAGAAAGAGTGCTCCAAATGGGAAGTGTTTTGCTGAGCCCCATGACCTTTCAGGGTTGCTAAGGAAATTCTTGTAGCAGGTTTTTTTGCTTTCCCGCCTTCCCCCCATCAGTGAAATAGTCAGCAAATGAAGCAATGTATCTGAGCATGCTCAAGTGCTAGGAAAACAAAACTGCTGTTTAAAGGACTTCTCTAATAAGAAGCAGAAGACAGATGACAGAGCTGGGTTGTGTTCTGTTCCCTTGGGGGACATTCTTTGGTGATGAACTTTTGCAAGAGCCCAGGGCTGATAAACTTCTCACCTCAGGAGCTCCTGCCAAGCCTGTGGACATTAAAAACCAGACACAGAGCAGAGACCAGTCCCACTGGCTAAGCCCGGTCTACCCTTCTTTGGCCACGGGGAAGAGACAGCAGGGCAACAAATACAGATCCAGTGTGATTTAGGGACTTTTTAAACACCTTTAAGTCTAAAGAACTGGCGACTATTCCTGAAGAAATAACCCCAACTTCTTTCATGATATGAAATTACTATAATTAAAAAAACGCACCATTTTCCCTACTGAAGAATCAATATTATTTCAATTAGTTTAAATATGTCTTTATTCTGGCAAAAAAAAACAAACCCTCAATGTCAATAAAATGTGACATACTAGGTGGAAAAGTTAAAATATAGAAATAAAAATGTAAGTAAAACTACTACAGCCTGACTACAGGGTACATGAATGCAGGGCTTCCATGATGTATTAATTTACCATTCCCTTGTAAGTCTCTACTCTACCAAAATTGCTGCTATCTGTTTTTATGGGTACAGTTAGTGCTAGAGTTTGGGTTTGGAGTCGTTTAGTTTGCTTTTTTTTCTCCCACTACCCTCACAGCTTTGCATATCAAGAAAATCCAATTAGGTTAATGTAGAGAGTTGCCTGTTTGAGAAAGTTCATGATGCTCAACCATTAAGGAGTATGTCTTATATGAGATTCATCTAACCACAGCCCAAGTTCTCTAAGCAACAAAAGAAAAGACTGATGAAATTCAAGGAAGATTCTGGAAGGATGACTCAATGGATTGTTAAAGCTACTAAGTGATTCACTATTGTAGTTAGGAGGTAACTCTTCCCTTCAAAGTTCATGGATACCATGGAACAAGTTCAGATTTTATACAAACAAGAGGTCTATTTGCTCAGAATAAAAGATCTTATATCTCAAGTCCTAGAAAAGAATGGTGTGAAACATGCTCTCAGGAAAAACAACAACAAAAAGACACCATGCTTCTGTTTAGCCATGCTGGGAATAAATTAAAGGTTTTATACCATTGGTAAAAACAGTTTTAACGAAGTTGTTTATTTTAGAGAGTGGAAATTTGATGATGGGGAAGGTGGAGAGCATGATGTGACTCATCCTGTCTGGCATTTATTTCTTCCTCTGATTCTTTTTACGCTCTCTCCTACCCAGCATCTTATAAATTGCAAAAATTCTTATTTGCATTGCAGTGGTGCTTATTTTTTATATCTCTGTATAAAAATTTGAGCGTCTTTCTTGCTTTGACCATTGGAAGAAATAAGAGTTCCATTTCTGTCTGCTTTGCTTGACTTTTCTTTTCGACTTTTGTGTAGGACTTTTGTTTGCAAGAGGACTATAGTTTTGGGTCATTTTAACTACTTTATACCCACAAGTGATCCCTAGATATCTACGTATCTTAATGCTCAGACATTTACTTATATGTTGATAGTTTTAAAATATTTAATCATACTTATATTAAAAAGAGAAATATCAAGTACTACATTTTTGTTTTTGCTTTTTTTTTTAATAGTAGCCAAAGTTAAATGTATTGAAAAGGGGTGGGGATAGAAAAGGATAAGTAGTGTGATGGCTTGTTTATCTAAAAATATTATTTACATTAAACTCCCTTTCCTGTGAATAAAACAAGAAAAGAAAATGAGGGAGCAGTCAAGTTCAAAGTGAAGTTGGGATGTTTTCATATTTGTCTTTTGTTTTTGCTATTATTTCTTAATTAGAGAAGTAACATAATTGCAGTAACACCTAGACAAGCATTCCCTTAAGTTGCACAGCCCCTAAGACCCACGAACCTCTCTTTCTTCCCTCTCTCCACCAGTCCCTCCCTCTCTCCTCCTTCCTCCCTCTCTCTTTGTCTCTCCTGGTACAAGGGCTTGAGTATAGTCTCTTAGCTTTTTCACTCATGGCTGGCACTCTAACACTTGAATCACAGTTCTACTGCCAGTTTTTAGTGATTAATTATCAAGACTGTCATAGACTTTGATGCCTGGGCTAACTTTGGACTTTGATTTTCACAATCTCAACCTCCTGAGTAGCTAGGATGATTGGCTTGAGTCACCAGTGCCCAGCTAGATTTATATATTTATGTATTTATGTATGTATTTATTTATTGGAATTCCATAAAATTATATCTGAAACCTAGTTATGGAACTCAAATATTAGGATTGTGGAAAATTGGGTCTGAGGTAGTGCCTTCTCCCCTTATAATCACAGAATTTATGCCTATATTATGCATTTTGAATATTTGATGTCTTGAATGCTAAGATGGTCGTTCCTATAGTTCTAATATCTCAGTCTTCAGGCTCTGTCTCAGAATCCAGGCTACTATCTCTAATTTAGGCTTTAGAATTTTATATAAATGTAATTTTAATCAAGAATAGTTAATACGGTATCTTTTTTCCATTTATTGTTTTATTTTTTGTGCTGTTACTGTAGCATGAACTCAAGAGTTTTATCACTCAAGCCTAGCACTCTATTACTTGAGGCACATCTTTACTTCCAACTTTTTTGGTAGGGAATTAGAGATAAGAGTCTCATGGACTTTCCTATCAGGGCTGGCTTTGAAGTGGGATCCTTGGATTTCAGTCTCTTGAGTAGCTAGGATTAGAGGCATGAGTCACCGAGGCCTGGCTTTATTTTTTATTTTTATTATGAGGGGACCTTTTTTTAAAAAAATCTTTAAGTAATTGTACAAAAAGGTTTCAATTCAATGTGGCTGTTCATTAGTACAATGCATCTAGATCAACATCATCTAGTACTGTATTCTTTTGCCCTCAATTATTTAATTTGCAGAATATGGCATTGCAAAGGAAAGTCGACTGAAACTGGACATGCAATTCATGGAGGGACTTCCTGTGGCTGAGATATAAATG
The DNA here is from genome assembly GCF_019054845.1 of Dipodomys spectabilis. NCBI lineage: Eukaryota > Metazoa > Chordata > Mammalia > Rodentia > Heteromyidae > Dipodomys > Dipodomys spectabilis. The sequence goes on along the minus strand of NW_024871314.1, from coordinate 244,659 downwards.
GAAGAACATCCTTTGTGAACCACTGTGATAGCTTGCACACTTCAAAGCCACTTTCTTTGAGAAAGCTTGGTGATTAAAGTTCTAAACAAAACCGAGGTCAAATGGCCTGGGGCAAACTGAATTAGGGAACAAGGATTTTAGGGGTTTCATTAAAAGTAAAATTGCAGTTTCAGTGCTTGCCCTAATGAAGGTGTTAAAGAAAGCTTAGCTATTAACATTATATTTTTATATTTTATTTATTGTTTCTGTTTTATATTATAGACATTTATATTTCCTTCACATATAATCAGAGGCTGATTATTGTTTAATTTTTCATGATCGGCTCTAATATCATATAGACAGGAATCATTTTATCTAAAGGAAAGGGAAGAGAATGCATGTCTTTTCTACCCAGACTCTGCCCTGCTGCCTGCCAATCCTGGTGTGCTGTCCCTGAGCATTTTTCCTTCTTCTTCTCTTCTCTCCTCTCCCCCCTCTCTCTTTCTTTTTGTTTCTTTCTTCCTTGCCAGTCCTGGGGCTTAAAACTGGGCACTATCCCTGAGCTTCTTTTGCTCAAGGCTAGTGCTCTACCATTTGAGCCACAGCACCACTTCCAGCTTTTTCTGTGTATGTAGTACTGAGGAATCGAACCCAGGGCTTCCTGCAGGCTAAGTGAGCACTCTACCACTAAGCTATATTCCTAGCCCTGGACCTGAACTTTTTTGCTCAAGTCTAGCACTCTACCACTTAAGAACCAGCTCCACTTCTGGATGTTTAGTAGTTAATTGGACATAAGTTTCTCTGACTTGTCTGCCTGGGTGGACCTGTGATCCTCATATCTCACCCTTCTGAGTAGCGAGGATTACAAGCATGGGCCATAAGTACCCAGTTAACATAAAGGATTTAAACCATTGATTAATCATAAAGAACAAATCATAAGGTTATCTCTATATGATAATAGTGTGACCGTGACCCTTCCCTTCCCTTCTTTATTTTCTCTTCATTTCCCCTCCTTTCTTTTCCCTTCTTCCTCTCCCTCCTCTCCCCGACTCTGATCTCCACAGTAAAACAACATGGCCACCTAGTGCCTTCTCATACAAGCAACATATTTGCAGTGAACCACAGATTGCATCTTTCTAAAAGATTTATTTTAGCCAAGCATCCATGGTTCAACTCAAAATGGCAATACTTCCCAAGGCTATCTACAAATTCAACGCAATACCTATCAAAATTCCAACCTCATTCTTCAAGGAAATAGAAAAGGCAATCCAAAAATTCATATGGAACAATAAAAGACCCCGAATAGCAAAAACGCTCCTCAACGGAAAGAACACTGCTGGAGGAATATCAATACCAAATTTCAAACTCTACTATAAAGCCATAGTAATCAAAACAGCTTGGTATTGGCATAAGAACAGACCTCAGGACCAATGGAATAGAATTGAAAACCCAGAAATGAACCTACAGACCTATAGCCATCTAATCTTCGATAAGGGAGCTAAAACAATAGAATGGAACAAAGACAGCCTCTTCAGTAATGGTGCTGGCAAAATAGGTTAACTACATGTAGAAAACTAAAGCTAGATCCTTATATATCACCCTGCACCAGAATCAACTCCAAATGGATCAAAGACCTTGAAGTCAAAGCAGACACTCTGAAAACATTACAGGATGGAATAGGAGAAACCCTAGGTCTCCTTGGCTCAGGCCGAAATTTTTTGAATAGAGACCCAGAAACACAACAAATCAAAGAAAGGTTGGACAAATGGGATTGCATAAAGTTGCAGAGCTTCTGCAGGGCAAATGACATAGCTAGCAAGATCAATAGAAAGTCCACGGATTGGGAGAAGATCTTTACTAGCCATACAACAGACAAGGGTCTCATATCTAAAATATACTTGGAACTCAAAAAATTAAACCCCCCAACAACAAATCCTCAAAGAAACAACTGCCCAATAAACAAGTGGGCAAAAGACTTAAAGAGAAACTTCTCTGAAGAAGAAAGAAGGATGACACATGAAGAAATGTTCAACATCCCTAGCCATAAAAGAAATGCAAATCAGAGCCGGGCGCTGGTGGCTCACGCCTGTAATCCTAGCTACTCAGGAGGCTGAGATCTGAGGATCGCGGTTCAAAGCCAGCCCGGGCAGGAGAGACCGTGAGACTCCTATCTCCAATAAAACCACCAGAAAACCAGAAGTGGCGCTGTAGCTCAAGTGGTAGAGCGCTCGCTTTGAGCTGAAGAGCTGAGGGACAGTGCCCAGGCCCAGAGTTCAAGCCCCATGACCGACAAAAAAAAAAAAAAGAAATGCAAATCAAAACAACATTGAGATATCACCTCACCCCAGTTAGAACGGCAAAAATCAAGAACTCTAACAGATGCTGGAGGGGATGTGGACAGAAAGGAACCTTACTTCATTGTTGGTGGGAATGTAAACTTGTTCAACCACTTTGGAAAGCAGTATGGAGGTTCCTCAAAAGACTTCACATAGAACTCCCATATGACCCAGCAATCCCACTTTTGGGCATTTACCCAAATATTTACAAACAAGACCACACTAAAGCTATCAGCACAACAATGTTTATTGCAGCATTATTCACCATAGCTAAGATCTGGAATCAACCCAGATGCCCCTCAGTAGATGAATGGATCAAGAAAATGTGGTATATATACACAATGGAATTCTATGCCTCCATCAGAAAGAATGACATTGCCCCATTTGTTAGGAAATGGAAAAACTTGGAAAAAATTATATTAAGTGAAGTAAGCCAGGCCCAAAGAAACATAGGTCCCATGGTTTCCCTTATTTTTAATATCTAGTATATGTATGAGTCAAGCGGAAATGGTCAGATAATGTGATGTCAGGAAAATTAACCCTTAGATATGTATTTTAATGTTTTTTTTCTTTCATGCATGTGTTTCTAACGCTTTTATAAGATTACCTCTTTGTTGCTTTGTATGTCCCTCCCCCACAGTATAACCCCTGCTTTCACTATATTTGATGTCAGTATAACTTGTGGAGGAGATGGGGAAAAACCAGTTGTTTAAGGATACAGGTGGACCTGTTGCAACAATGAGAAGTACAAGTTGTCATGTCCAAAACGAGCTTTACAACGTCGGTTGTAAAGGGGAAGGAGAAGGATTGGGATTGGGGGGGAGGGGGGAGGCTGGGAAGGGATGTGAAGGGTAAACCAAAGGAGGAGGCTGCAATGCTTGGTAAGAAATGTACGCATTATCCTGCCCATGTAACTGTAACTCCTCTGTACAGTATGTTCACAAATAAAATTAAATTAAATTAAAAAAAAAAGAAATGTATGCATTATCCTGCCCATGTAATTGTAACCCCTCTGTACAGTATGTTCACAAATAAAATTAAATTAAATTAAAAAAAAAAAAAGAAATTGCTTACCTTTCTGTGTCTTAACCAGTTTGTGTTTTAAAGATTTACACCAGTGACATAATCTACTGTTTGTCACAAGAATGTTATCTTACATGCAATTAACAAGGTTGAATGGTATAAAGGAGAGAAAATCATACTGCAATGAGAGTGGGTTCCTTATGTATACACTAAATTTCCTAACAAATGGGGCAATATCAGTATTTCTGATGGAGGCATAGAATTCCATTATATGTAGATATATATGCATGCATATCACATTGTCTTGATCAATTCATCTACTGAGGGGCAACTGGGTTGGTTCCATATCTTAGCTATGGTAAATAATGCTGCAATAAACATAGTTGTGCTGTTAGCTTTAGCCACTTACATTTAAATCAGATGATCTACTGAGTGTTTCCCTGTTCTCTTTTATGAAAATACACCTACCCAACAGCAAAGGTAAAAGAACAAGTTAAAAGTTGTTCTGATACCCCCAACCCAAAGAAGATGCATGACATAATTATTTAAATACTAAGATAAAAAATTTGGAGTTGTTGAAAGACTGAGTTTCTTTAGTCACATTTTGGGAAAAATGAATCAAATATTCAAAGTATTCCTAAAGAGAATAAAGTAGACCTGTTTTTTAAATAAGTAATGAGAAGAAGAATAGTTTTTGTGTCATTACTGTAGCCTATTTGAAAGAGTTGGAAGGTACAGATGATCAGGTATATTTTTTGTGTAGCAATCACTTAATTCTAAAATTCTTAGTTTTCTTCTGCATTTTCAGTTTGTTCTCAACAGGTGTTTTATTTGAAACATACACCTTGGTACTAGGTGTTTCTGTAGTTATTTTACTTTTATGAAAGTAATTTTAGGTTTTTTAAAGCCAGAAAAGCTAATAATGATAGTCATTCTCTGATATCCTTCACCAAGATCTCCACATTTCATTATATTTGTTTAATATGCTTTCAGAATATTTATATGCTATAAAGTTTGGTTTTGCTTTTGGTTTTTGTGCTGGTATTGGGGTTGAAGTCAATACATTGGTCTGTCACAAATGCCAGTCATTAATGGATCATGCCTGTAATTCTGGCTACTGGGAGGCTGAGATCTAAGGATCAAGGTTCAAAGCCAGCCTGGGTAGGAAACATTACGATACTCTTGTCTTCCTGACTAAAAAGTGAAGTGTTGTTCAAGTGGCAGAGCACTGGCCTTGAGCAAAGAAGCTAAAGGGGTAGCACCTAAAGGATAGTTCCCAAGTCCTGGGTTTAAGTACCTCTACCAACACACAAACCACACACACACACACACACACACACACAGATTTTCTTTCTCCCCAAAGCATATGGTTCTTTGTGTGTGGGGGGGAGAGGGTTCTTTTTTATGTGACCCTGAAATACACTTTGTTTTCTTTTTCATTTATTTGGTGATTTTTGCACAGGGAGAGCAGATTAATGAGGTTACCTGAGTCCTGGGTGCCAGTGATTCCGCTGGATGACTGAGGTCTGACTTAGTGAGCAATGGGGCACCAGGAAAACTCCATGAACAAATGGATGGAAACATGGAAAGATATGCATTCAGGTAATTCTTCAGTCTATCTTCTTCCTCCCAATTGTCTTTCTCTCTCTGTGGGGTGAGTTCTTTTTCTTGCCAGGCAAACCTGAACATTGCATGGCTTTGTGTGTATACCCATATGCGAATAAGGGTTTTGTAAAATGTCAGCCATCACAAACTTGCTCTTTTTTCTTCTCTTACTATTAATGAGTTTGTTAGCAGCCTTCATTGTTCTGAGAAAAATGGAATGTTCTAGATATTTTCATGGGATATTTATAGATGTAGGTCAGAATTTATTGTTTTTGCTCTAGTGAATTGAGAAACATCTATGTGAATTTATAGGTAGCCTATAGTTAACTTATTTCTACAGTATGGATGAATTTTTGGATACGATATCTTTATGGAAAACCAAAGACATCTTTAAGTACTTTATCTAAATGAGGCAGAAATTGAAAGCACTTCAAAATTTTCAGTTTTAATCAGAATCTTGTACTAATTTGGCATAAAAGATTTTTTAAGTGCTGCAATCAAATAATTTCATTTGTAGGAAAAATGACAGAAAGGAATGTCCCTTAGATATAGCGTAAGTTTTTCCTTTTGATTAATTAAGAACATTATATTTAATTGCAACTAAGGTATTGTGAGAAATACCAAGATATGAGATTCAGTTTCTACCAATAATTAGATTAAATTAGTAGGAAAAGTCCTCTGTTTGCAGTAAAAATTGCAATATGATATATAAAAAAGTGTGTGGTCAACACATTTGTGTCGTTGTGTAGTTATAGAATTTTAATAAATTTCTTCAAGCACAAGGAAAAGTTTAAGACATGTTAGAGTTTTACACACAGCAAAGAAAATACCAGGTTGTTTTCAACAAATGTTTTCATTTTTTAATTTGTGTGTGTGTGTGTGTGTGTGTTTGTGTGTTGATACTTGGTCTTCAACTTAGGGTATTGTGCCATACCAATTTCCAGGGTTTTTTTTCTATATGAGTATCACAGACATTGCTGCTTGAAATCCCTTTGAATCTAGATCCTCAGATCTCAGACTCCTATGTAGCTGGGATTACAGGTGTGAGCCACCAGCATTCTGAGTGATGTTTTTGTCATGTTGTGTGGCAAGTTACCAGAAATTTAATGTTTGCTCACTGAAAATCAACTATTGTAGGCTACAAGTTTGGGCTAGTAGTTTGGGTGTGGCTTTTTTTGTAGCAGTTGCTCAGTTTCTAGCAGGAGGCCACCAGGCTATAGTCTCTCATGAAATGTGTGGACCTCTTCCAAACTTAAAGGATGCCTGGTAGGGTTTAGGTCCTCTAGCTGTAAGATTGTGGTTTCTGCTGTCTGGACACCTATCATACAGCCAGTTGTCAGCTCCCAGATACCCCCATACTTCCTTGACAAACATACCCTACTTACTGTTTCATTCACTCTGTGTTACTGACTTCTAGATAGGTCTTACTTTCACTTACTCCTTGGAAGTAACTCATAAGCACCTCTTGTGGGAACTAATTACATCTGTAGACTTTAAATTTGTTATCTACCAGAGCATATTGTGGGGTTAGCGGAAAATAAAAGACTTCCCTAGCATCTGGGTTTTTGTGCATTGACTTCGGTAGATTATTAGCAATTCATTATTAGCTATTTATTAATCTAAGTGTCCTCAATTTCAAACACTGGAAATATTGAGTTGTTGTTTGATTTTAGCTTATCAAGTGTGCAGTTTAAGAAAATGAAAGATAATTCTTTCGATGGAGTAGAAAATAATTTGCGTTACAGTGAATGAAAGGCAGTTAGGAGTGAAACAAATAGATTCAAGAGCACTGGCAGTGGCTTCAGAGATGGGACAGAAATAAACAGGTTAGAAATATTTTTTAAAGAGAACATGTGGGAATGTGGTTTAGTGGTACAGTGCTTGCCTAGCATGCATGAAGCCCAGGATTCGATTACTCAGTACCATATAAAGAGCAAAAGCCAGAAGTGGTGTTGTGGCTCAAATGAGAGGGTGCTAGCCTTGAGCAAAAAAGAAGCTCAGTGATAGTGCCCAGGCCCTTAGTTTATGCCCCAGGACTGCCAAAAAATAAAAAGAGAGAACATGTCAATAATGGATGAGGGAGGGATCCAGAGGCCAAATTCATCACTGAATTTTTCTCCTCTATTTCAAAATCAAGACATCATTCTCAGAGAAACAATGGGGCAAAAAGATGATCCAGAAAGAACATACCTTATGAAGTAATACTAGAATTTTTTAGTGCAACTCTCCTGTAGAGATAATTCATTAAGTATAATTGTGTCATTTTTTCTTTTTTTTATTGTGAAAATACTGTACAGAGGAGTTACAATTACATGGTAAAGATAATGAGTACATTTCTTATCAAGCATTGTAGCCTCCTCCTTCCCCTTCCTATCCCTTCCCAGCCTCCCCCCACCCCCTCCACCGATTCCTCCACCCCCCTCTCCCTCACCAAAGTTGTAAAATTCATTTTTCTACATAACGACTTGTATATCTCATTGTGTCTTGCAATAACACAAGAGCTCATTGTAATAGCCCATTGTTATCTGGAGATTTTGTTTGGGTGCTGGTCCTGAAACTTGATCAGAACTCAGTTGTTATTCCTATTTTTCTTCCTTAAGGCTAGTACTCTATTACTTAAGCCACGGTTCCACTTGTGACTTTTTGGTGTTTAAATGAAGATAAGAGTGTCATGGACTTTTCCTGGTTCACCTGGCTTCAAAATATGATCCTCAAATATCAGCATTCTGAGGAGCTAGGATTACAGCTGTGACTCACTAGACCCAGAGAAGCAATTTTTCTGAGTGAAAGGAATTAAGAATACAGATCATCCAGGAAGATTCACTCTCAGTACTAAATAAATCACCATGACCAATTTCCATGAACACACACACATACACACCACACACACGGAACTCAGTGGTCTGTATCATCTTTCCCCAAAAGAATAGTGCCTTCTTAAGTGGCAAAGTATGGTGTCACAGGCCCATAATCCCAGCTACTGAGAGGCAGAGGTATAGGAGGATTGGGTTCTGAGGCTGTCTTGAGTGAAGCTAGCACAAGACCCTATATGAAAAGCAAACTGTAAAAGAGAAAAAGGTTGGAGCCTTGGAGGGCTCCAGTGGTAAAATATCGGCCTAGTAAGTGAAAGGCCCTCAGTTTTATCCTCAGTTCTATGGAAAAGACAATAAAATATAGCATCTCGGTCCATTTTGTCATGATTTAACAAAATCCAGAAGCTGTATACTTCATACAGAATAAGAGGTCTATTTCACTCACAATAGTGGTGGCTGGAAACTCTAAATAGCATAGTAGTGCAAGGGACAAGGCCCCTAGGTCCATCACATCATGTAGGATCTTGGAATCATGGCATGTTCTAGAATGAGAGTGAGTAAGGGCTTAGGGTGTTTTTTTACAACTGCTAACAGTGATCATGTTAGTCCCTTGAGAGTTAATGGGATGGCATTAACCCATTTATGACAGAATCCTCTATTAAATGTTCTACCTCCTGACACTGTTACATTGAGAAGTTAAACTTCAGTGTGAGCTTTGATGGTGACAGGCCATTAACAGGCTTCTGGCAGAGACAGGTGAGACCATTGGAAGTCGAGGACATTCATACAACTAGGAACTTGGACAGCTGTTTGGATCTCATTGATTCTGGTATTTGCTATATTTGGGACCATATCACAGCCAGGATCCATCGAGTCCATGTCTGTTCCATGTGCCAGCTTCAGTTATGCTGACTGACACAAACTGCTGGACAATAAGGAGAACAAGGATGGAGATGGGCACAAAAATGGAGGTTTGACATTCTTCATGACACTTAATTAACATTAATTGATTTATGTAGAAAAAATCATTAGAAAGCTGAATGTCTACATAGAGCCATGTAATAACTACTGTATGACCCAGAAAGATACTTTGTAGAGCAGTCTGTTTACACATAATGCAGACATTCCTCTGAACACAAAAGATTAAAAAAAAAAACAAGTTCTGGCCTACAAAATTAATTTTCATTAAATGTATGGATATGGACCAGTACTAGGTCTTGAACTTATGGGCCTTCTTCTTACTTCCACACTTCCAACTGGGATCTATACCTGTCTTTAATATTTTATTAATTTTTTCAAGGATAGATCTAAACACTGACCCTAATTTTTGTCTAAAATAAATTTTGAAAGTTTTCCAGTGAGTGAAGTGTTCTATTTCATTTCGTCATTCTATTATCTTCAAGTTTCTAGTGTTTCTTGGAAGTTAAAGACAGGCTCTCGGTAGCATTTAAAAGGAAATCTTTTTTGCCTAGCCCCAGTCTATAATCCTAGATTCTTAGGAAGCTGAGATGAGGAGAATGTTGTCTTAAAGCAAAGGCAGAGAATTCCATGACATACCATCTCCAAAATTGTGTATTTTTTACATATATAATATTGTATGATATATTTAATATGTAATATATTTGTGAAATATATACATACTATGTATGTATATATATAGATATGTGTGTGTGTGTGTGTGTGTGTGTAGAGCATGTGGGCAGCAAAGATGGCGCTGAGAGGGAGTAGAGTGGGCAGAGCCCGATTTACTGTAGAGCACATGGGAAGCAAAGATGGTGCTGAGAGGGAGTTGAGTAGGCAGAGCCCAATTTGCTTTATGTTCAGTGTGTAAACAGCCCATGGAAGCTTAGGTGCATGATAGGGTGTGACCTTGACAATGATTGGTTTCTCTTCCTTCCCTGCCATGCCACCCACTCTTTTTTGCTTTAAAAATGGCTTGCTCTGTGTTAATAAACGAGTTTTCCTGCTTGACTCCCCACTGTGTCTGATTGTCTCCTGGGCTGAGGGAGGCTGAGGAATGGGTGAGCCGCCGCACTTACCTTTCCTCACACCCTGTCCATCTTTCATGGGACGGACGAAGACCCGACATCTGGTGCCCAAAGTGGGGCACGAAAGGAAAAGATACCACCGGCCAAGGCTAAGTGGTCTCTCAGGGTAAGCGAAACCCTTAGTATGGGTAATACTATCTCACAGAAGTAGGAGGAGGAGGCAACATTAGGCTTAAAAGGAGTAAAGGAAGATTAGGACTTGGGAAGTGAGAAGGAAAAGGAATGAGTCAAATTCGACGGAGAACGCACTGAAACATGCACAGTGGAAGTCAAAACAAGGGTGAAGGTTACCCCCTCTGATTCAGGTGCCCCTGATGGTCCTAGGCCCCCTCCCTATTCCCCTGATTGGAGAGGAGGTACGTGACCTGCGAGAGGGATCTGCAAGACCCGGACCCCTACCAACCTTCCATGGAGGGGCCGAGGGCTGGGGAAGTAACCTACTCGGAGGCCTACCCTGGAAGGAAAGGGCCACCCGAAAGCCTGGACCCTAGGCCACTGGATTCACTTCCCTAAGCGTATCCGGTCACTCTGGCACCAGGAGCTTATAAGCCCTTAGAATGCTATCCATGGGAAGCTAAGGATCTTAAAGAGCTCCATAAGGCGGTGGCGGAGTATGGCCCAAATTCTCCTTGGGCCCAGACCCTATTACAGGACAATGCTTTTCACCCATGTGTCCCTAAGGACTGACTAGATGTGGCCAAAGCTATCCTTACTAGTTCTCAGTTTATTAAATGGTGTTGCTTTCTTTAAGGAGGAATGCAGAGTGAGAGCAGAGCATAACCCATGATACCTATTACTTATGCCATGTTAACAGGGATGGGGGAAGGGTACTACACTGGCATCCAACAGGCCACAATACCTGGCCCATACTGTGACCAGGTGAGGCAGGCAGGACTTGCTGCTTGGTACAAACTGGATGATGGGCCTACTGAGTCCCCCATAGCAGGAGTGAGACAAAAACCGGGTGAGCCTCTAGCTGAGTTTGTAGACCAACTCCAACAGAGTATTAACCACAAGCTGCCAGCAGGAAACCTCCGAGATCAGTTTATAAAGCTGCTAGTCTGGGAAGGGATGAATGTAGACCACAGCATGGCCTGTAAGGGATTGAGAGAGAGAGTTCCCTGAGCAGATGGGTGGCCTCACAGGATGGGGTAATGCAACAGGACCAGTCCCAATCATTAGCTTTAGCTTTACAGGTTCAGACATCTGCTATGACTGAGGCTATTACCCAGGCACTGGCAGCCCGGGGCCCAGGAACTCCAGGACCAATGGGGAGAGGGACTGGTTTTAAATGTGGACAGGAGGGACACTTTAAGAGGGACTATTCACAACAATCCCTCCGCCAACCGGCCTGGGTGGTCCAAACCGCCCTCTACACCCTCCCCCAGGTGCAGAAAGGGCTACCATTGGAAAAAGGATTATCAATCCAAATTTTTTGTAAATGGGAAGCATTTAAACTAGGGGAGGGGCATCCTCTAGCCCCGTTAACTCAAGAAGGAACCCCCTCTGCTGTGAGGCCCAGGCAGCCTCGTGGCTGGGTGACCCAGGTCCATTGGACCGTCCCCCTGATGGAAGGAATCCACCCTAAAATGAGTATTCTCATAGGCAGAAAGAGGTTTCACTGTTTAATTGACACGGGGGCAGATCAAACCATACTCAGGGAGGAGGAAGTACCCTTGGACTTTAAGCTTGCACATGGGCCTCCGATATTGGGGGGTAAGGGGCAACTCCCAGTCCAAAGAGACGGTCACCCTTATGAAATGGACTAGCCCAGATAGAGAACAGGGAAAGATATGCCCTTTAGTGGCAAAAAACCTCACTGCCAATTTACTAGGGCAAGACATGCTAAGACAAATGGAAGTCGTGGTCACTACAGACCATTGAGCAGCCTATGATGATATCCTGGATGGAGAAGAAGTACAAAGGCTTAAACAGGATCTAGAGGGAGTTAAGGAAAAGGATTTTTTTAACTTTCATAATTACAGAGAAGAACATAGGGGACCCATTCAGTGCACCCCCAATCCTAAAGGCCACTGTCCCCCGAGTACCTCCCATTAGGTGGAAAACCCAGAAGCCCTATCTGGGTGGAGCAGTGACCATTGACCAAACCTAAACTTGCAGCCCTCCATGTTTTTACTGATGGAGGTAAAGCAGGCTCTGCGTATGCAGCCTTTGAGGAGCAACAAAAGACCCCGAGCCAACAAAGATTTCAACCTTGTCAAGGGTCAGCACAATATAAAGAAATGCAGACCATAATTATGGCTCTTCAGGACATTCAAAAACCCTTTAATTTGTATTTTGATAGCCTATATATGATTAACTTGTTTCCTCATATTCCCCAGGCACATATTAAGCTGGATGAAAACCCTATTTCCCCTTGTATGGTTACCCTTAAAGGCCTATTAGAAGGGCAGGGAGCCCCTATTCATATTCAGCATTTGAGAGGGCATTCAAAACTTCCTGGGTTTTTATCCCTAGGCAATAATTGGGCGGACCAGTTAGCTACTTGCCTTCAAGTATTAAAGTTACAAGAGGCTACCTGTTTGCATGATTTAACCCACATCAATTGGAGAGGTCTTCAGCATAGATCTCAGATTCCTGTAAAGGACCTCAAAAGGATATTACATGTAAAACATGCCAGCCCTTCTTAAAAGTACCCCCATTACAACCACCAGAGGTAAATCCCAGAGGTCTTAAACCTAACATCCTCTGGCAAACGGATGTTACTCATTTCCTAGTTTTTGGTAAGTTTAAATATATCTTTGTCTCTATAGATTCTACTCAGGAGCATAGTGGGCCACCTCATATACAGGAGAAAGAACTAAACATTCATAAGCACATTTTCTTCAATGCTTTGCCACCTTGGGTCTACCAGCACAAGTTGAAACCCATAATGGACCCTGTTTTGTTAGTAAAGCAATGTCAAAGTTTTTTGACAAATGGCACATTAAATACTACAGGAATTCCTTATAATCCCCAAGGCCAAGCAATTATAGAAAGAAATCACCAATGTCTTAAGGAGCAATTATTAAAACAAAAAAGGGGAGTTAGCCCCCATATACAGTTACAGATAGTTTTGTTTACCGTTAACATTTTAAATTTTTCAAAAGGGGCAACTGAATCCAGATTTTAGAAGCACTGGGGACAACTAAACTCTAAGCCCCAAGTGAAAGTCAGGTGGAAGGACCACCTGACACAAAAATGGAGAAGACCTGACCCCCTAGTTACTATGGGCAGGGGATTTGGATTCATTTTTCCCATTGGGGAGACAGCCCCCATTTGGATCCCTGCCAGGAACCTTAAGTTTTTACCCATCTCCTCTATAAAGTAGGATGCCTAAGGATAAGCTAACCAACAAGGAAAGAAAAATGGCTTTGGTGGCGGAGGCTTGTGTTTAAAAGAGAAAAGCCAGAAAGATAACTACTAACCATCCCCAAGGGCAACCAGCTCTTGAGAAGCTCTTGTGTTCTCTAACAATTGCAGATGTTGATACTCCAGCTGTTGGCTGTCCTGACCCTCTCAGTCTTGGCAGTGGACCTACGGAATCTGCATCAACCTCAATGGGTGACCTGGGCAATGATCAGCCCTGGCAATGCAGAAATCATCAATAGCACCACAAGAGAAGCTGTCCCTTCGACCTGGTGACCTGACCTTCATTTTGATCACCGCCCTATGTCATTATGTATGGACTGTTTAATATTTCTGTAGGAGCTAATTATTTTAATGTTACCTGCTCTAATTGTTCTTTTACTAATTGCTCATATAGCAGCATTGTTGAATCCATGCTTACTTATTGCTAAACAACCACCTTTTGTTATGCTTCCAGTTTAGATCTTTTTCAACCCCACAGGCAAATAGCTGGATTAGAACAAGCCCTGCCTCTGGACTCTGAAGTGGCAAAGACTGCTATCCCATCCTTGACTAATGTAAAAGGACTGCTAATGACATATTTTTGGCCTGGTAATTCTTTTGCTGATGGTTTTTCTATGACTTCCTTGCAAAACTCTTATGAGCTTAGCCAGCCAGTTACATAAGATCAAGCTCCAAGTGAATAACTTTCCCCAAGAGGAATCGCAGCCAGAGATGGATAAGAGGGGGTGTCAGTCTGACCAACCTAAGACAGGGCCTTCAACTTTGCTTTGAAGAAGTTCCCAATGACGGGTAAGGCAGACAAGGCGGTCCACCCAACCTAAGACAGGTGGGTTCACTTCTTTAAACAAAGACTGGGGAGATGTTGGGAGCCTTTGGGAGCTGACAGTAAAGCTCAAAGGTCATTTTGACCCCTGTGCTGGCTTAAAGGCACATACAAGGAACTGTCTTACTTAAAAGACACCAGTTGCCCAGGATTGCTTTGCTATGTCTGCAGAATTTGTTTTAAATTTTCCTTGTTTTTCTGGACTATAGTAGAATGGCCTGAGTGTGGGGTCCCACGAGGATGTACCATGTCACATGTGTGGAACTCCCCATACCCAGGCTGCTCCCATATTCTGAAGAGGATGACCTTACGAGATACTGACTTTTATATATGCCCAGGAATTAATTGAACTGCTTCGGACATTTCGGACTGTTTATTACTGTGCTAGGTGGGAATGTGAGGTAACTGAGACGGGCACTTAGATCATGAAAAAGGGCCCTCCCTGTCCTTATCTGGCGAATCTCGCCCCCCAGACTTGCCTTGAACCCCTTGCGTAGCCAATGCTATCCTTACCAAAGTAATCCTGCTAAAATAACCTTTACAGTGTAGGGAAAAGGACAACTAACTGGGAGGTGGGTCTGCATTAAAACAAAAAGGGGGGAATCTGTAGAGCACATGGGCAGCAAAGATGGTGCTGAGAGGGAGTTGAGTGGGCAGAGCCCAATTTGCTTTATGTTCAGTGTGTAAACAGCCCGTGGAAGCTTAGATGCATGATAGGGTGTGACCTTGACAGTGACTTGTTCCTCTTCCTTCCCTGCCATGCCACCCACTCTTTATTGCTTTAAAAATGGCTTGCTCTGTGTTAATAAACGAGTTTTCCTGCTTGACAACTCCCCGCTGCGTCTGATTGTCTCCAGGGCTGAGGGAGGATGGGGAACGGGCGAGAGGCCGCACTTACCTTTCCTCGGACTCCGTCCCTCTTTCGTGGGACAGATGAAGACCCGACATATATATATATATATATGTGCATGTGTGTGTGTTTGTGTGTATGTGTGTGTATACCTCACAAATTAAGCCAGGTTCAGCAACTGAAAGATTCAATAAGTAAACTTGAATAAAACAAAGAACTGCAAGATTTCCTCCCATATCCATCCTTCCTTTAAATATTATGTGAGTTGTAGTCTAAAAAGGTAAATCTTCGACCAAAAAGGAAAACCTTATTTTTGACACATCCTAGACTTTTTTCTCCAATATTTAAAGTACTAAAACACCTACATGAACAATGGGTATTGTCCATGTCATCCAAAATGATGAATGATTGTTAGATGAACTGTCCAAGTCTGTAGATAAGGATTCAAGCTGGAATTCCCCAGTGTAAAATTGAATTGAAGACCTGCGTACTGTTGTTTTATTATGGAAGGGCTCTGAACCCTTTCTCTTGAAAAAACTTTCTTTGTAATCTGTGAATGTTATTTTTAGGCCTGCACACAGCATCATATTCTGCAAATAGTGGTAGGTATCCTGCTAACAACTCTCCTCCAATCCTGTCTCTTATTTGAGATAGAATTTGTGATCTTATTGTCCAACTATCCAAAGGGAAGGACTTTGTCCTCTTATCAGCATCTCCCATTGTTCCTCAGGAAGAAAGAGGAACTAAACGAAACCATAGATTCATGGTGTGTGATCATACTGGAACAGTAGTTCTTCTGCAGGAAGCAGAGGAGAATGGAAGGAAGAGTGGCAGTTCTCTTCAGTATTGTTGGTTTGTCCTAGCAACCCACTGGAAATGGTCTGAAATGGAAGGTTGGATTAGTCCAATACCCTAGCAACCACCGGAAATGGCCTGAAATGGAAGGCGGGACTAGTCCAATACCCTAGCAACCACCGGAAATGACCTGAAATGGAAGGTGGGACCAGCCCTGTATTACGACCGGAAATGTTCTGAAATGGAAGGCGGGACCAGTCCTATACCCTAGCAATGACCAGAAGTGGCCTGAAATGGAAAGTGGGACTAGTCCTATACCTTAGCAATGACCGGAAATGACCTGAAGTGGAAGGTGGGAGTAGTCCTATACCCTAGCAATGACTGGAAATGACCTGAAATGGAAGGTGAGACTAGTCCTATACCCTAGCAACGACCAGAAGTGGCCTGAAATGGAAGGGGGGACCAGCCCTGTATCCTAGCATCAACCGGAAATGACCTGAAATGGAAGGCAGGACCAGTGCCCGGCTTCTGACCCCGGTGACCCCTGACCCTGCCGTGCGGTGCGGTGCTCACGAGGTTTTATTGTGTGAGAAGTTAGAGGACATAGGCCCGGATGTGAGAGGGCCCCGGATGGGAGGCTGGGAAAAGGCCCCGGATGGGAGGACCAAGGTGGAGGTCCAGGATGAGAGGCTCAGGATGTGAGAGTCCCCGGATGTGGGAATCCCTGGGTCTGAGAATCCCCAGATGTGAGACTCTCTGAATGTGAAAATCCCCGGATGTAAGAGTTCCCCAGATGTGAGAATCCCCGCATGTGAAAGTCTCTGGATGTAAAAGTCCCTGGATGTGACAATCCCCGGATGTAGGAATCTCTAGATGTGGGAATCCCCGGATGTGAGAATCCCCGGCTGTGGGAATCCCCAGATGTGAGAATCCCTGGATGCGAGAATCCCCAGATGTGGGAATCCCCGGGTGTGAGATTTCCCCAGATGTGGGAATTCCCTGGTCTGAGAATCCCCGGATGTGGGAATCCCCGGATATGGGAATCCCCAGATATGTGAATCCCCGGATGTGGGAATCTCTGGATGGGAGAATCTCTGGATGTGAGAATTTCCGGATGTGAGACTCCCCGGATGTGAGAATCTCTGGATGTGAGAGTCTGTATGTAGGAATCCCCGGATGTGAGAGTCTCTGGATGTGAGAATCCTCGGATGTAAAAGTCCCCGGATGTGAGAGTCTCTGGTTGTGAGAATCCCCGGGTGTAAAAGTCCCCTGATGTAGGATTCCCCAGATGTGTAAATACATCCCCGGGAATCCCCGGATGTGTCACCAGAAGTGAGAATCCCCGGATGTGAGAATCCCCGGATGTAGGAATCCCCGGATGTAGGAATCCCTGGATGTGAGAGTCTGTATGTGGGAATCCCCGGATGTGGGAATTTCTGTATTTGAGTATACCCAGATGTTTAATACCCGGATGTGAGTCCCCGGATGTGAGAGGCGCAGGCCAGGATCTGCCATAGCCCCAGGGAAGTTGGTGGTTGGGGTCAGGTCGGGGTCAGAGGTCGGGGATCAGGTGGTCGCAGGCACAGAGCGGTCCGGGCGAGCAGCAGGGCTGCAGGCGCGGGCTCCAGGTGTTGTGTGCAGGGGCGAGGGGCGGGGCCGCGAGGGGGCGGCGCATGCGCAGCATCCGGGCCACTGCGGCCTCCACGCGCCTGCGCGTCGCCATCGGGCCCTGCAGCGGGCGAGTCTCCCCTGGGTCCGCCGTCAGGTCAAAGAGCAGTGGCCGCCAGTGGCGGGTCATTCGCCGCCCCGAGCAGGCGCGGGCAGGGAAACCGAGGCAGGTGCCCGAGCCCGGCGGGTCGAAGCGTGGAGTGGCGAAGTGCAGCTTCCACACCGTGTGGCCTGCGGGGGGTGGGGGAGTAACATCCAGGGCCTCACATCCGGGGATTCCCATCCGGGAATTCACATCCAGGACATCACATCCAGGGATTCACATCCGGGCATTCACATGCAAGACCTTACATCTGGGGATTCCCATCCAGGACTTCACATCTGGGTATTCACATCCGGGGATTCCCATCTAGGACCTCACTTCCGGGAATTCACATCCGGGACCTCACATCCAGAACCTTACATCCGGGGCTTCACATCCGGGGATTCACATCTGGGGCTTCACATCTGGGGATTCACATCCGGGGCCCCACATCCGTGCATTCACATGTGGGACCTCACATCCGGGGACTCACATCCATGGCCTCACATCCGGGGATTCTCATCTGGGACCTCACATCTGGGAATTCACATCCGGAACCTCACATCCAGAACCTTACATCTGGGGCTTCACATCTGGGGATTCACATCTGGGGCTTCACATCTGGGGATTCACATCCGGGGGGGCCACATCCGGGCATTCACATGTGGGACCTCACATCCGGGGACTCACATCCGGGGATTCTCATCTGGGACCTCACATCCAGGGATTCCCATTTGGGACCTCACATCCGGGGCCTCACATCCGGGGATTCCCATCCGAGGCCTCACATCCGGGATCTCACATCCAGGGCCTCACATCCAGGGATTCTCATCCAGTACCTCACATCCGGGAATTCCCATCGGGGACTTCACATCCGGGGATTCCCATCTCATGACTTCCATCCAGGTCCTCACATCCCGGGATTCCCACATCCGGGTCTCCCACCCCCAGGCCTTGCATCCGGGTCCCTGAGCGCATGCATGCAGCTCCCTCCTCCGCCCCAGGGCCCAACTGAGGTCGAGGCACTCACTTGGGCGGTCGAACCAGCGCACGGCGTGCAGCCGGGCCTCGCAGTAGTGCAGCAGGAAGTCGTGGCCTGCGGCCTGCGCCGTCCCCAGCAGCGCGGGCATCAGGTCCCGGCCGTCCACCTCCCTGCGGGACCCGGATGTGCAGGCTTCTGGGCACTCAGAGACCCGGATGTGCAGGCCAGAGCCCCCAGAAACCCGGATGTGCAGGCCAGAGATCCCAGAGACCTGGATGTCAAGGCTTGAGCCTTTAGAGACCCGGATGTGCAGGCTTCTGAGCCCTCAGAGACCTGGATGTGCAGGCTTCTGAGGCCTTCAAGACCCGGATGTCCAGGCTCCTGAACACTCAGAGACCCGGATGTGCAGTCTTCTGAGCGCTCAGAGGCCCGGATGTGCAGGCCAGAAATCCCAGAGACCCAGATGTCCAGGTTTCTGAGCCCCCAGAGACCCGGATGTGCAGGTCTAAGACCCAGGCCTCTGGTCTTAGAGACCTGGATGTGCAGGCCTGAGGCCTCAGAGACCCAGATATCCAAGCTTCTGAGCGCTCAGAGACCCGGATGTCCATGCTTCTGAGCCCCCAGAGACCCGGATGTGCAGGCCTGAGATCCCAGAGTCCCGGATGTGCAGGCCTGAGCCCTCAGAGACCCAGATGTGCAGGCCTGAGCCCTCAGAGACCCGGATGTCCAGGCCTGAGACCTGGGCCTAGGTACTCAGAGACCTGGATGTGCAGCCCTGATGCCTTAGAGACCCGGATATGAAGGCCTGAGTCCTCAGAGAACCAGATGTCCAGGCTTCTGAGTGCTCAGAGGTCCAGATTTGCAGGCCTGAGCCCTTAGTTACCCGGATGTAAAGGCTCCTGAGCCCCCAGAGACCCGGATGTGCAGGTCTGAGCCCTCAAAGACCCAGATGTGCAGGCTTCTGAGCAACCAGAGACCCGGATGTGCAGGCCTCAGCCTCCCCCCCTCGGGATCCCCGAGGCCCCGGATGACCCCCCTTCTCCTCCACCCCGTGGGGACCCAGGCAGGCGAACTCCTACCTGTCCGCCGGAACCCAGCCCCCGGCCAGGCGCACCACGGTGGGGAACAGGTCCATGAGGCTGGTGGGCTCAGGCACCAGGCGCCCTGCGGGCAGGGTCCCGGGCCAGCGCACCAGCCCAGGGACCCGGATGCCGCCCTCCCAGCCGCCCATGCCTTTGCCACCTGCAAGGGGGGGGCGGAGGGCAAAGGTCAAGGGGCGGGGTCGGGCTGCGTGGGAGGCCCCGCCCACCCTGCCTCAGTTTCCCCCTCGCCTCGGTGCACGCCGTTGGAACCCCCGAGGCGGGTGCCCCCAGCCCGGGCCTCCAGTGAGGCACCGTGGTCCGACGTGAAGTAGACGAGGGTGTGGCGCCCCAGCCCCGCACCGTCCAGCGCTGCCAGCAGTCGCCCTGCGGGGGGGGGGGGGAAAATGGGTCCGTGCCTCAGTTTACCCCCAGCATCCACCGTGCCTCAGTTTACCCAACATGCATCATGACTCAGTTTACAAATTTCCATCGTGCTTCAGTTTATCCTCAATGCCCAGTGACTTAGTTTACCCAACAGGCACCCACCGTGCCTCAGTTTACCCCCAACGCTCACCGGGCCTCAGTTTACCCAAATGCACTGTGCCTCAGTTTACCCCCAACATGCACTGTGCCTCAGTTTACCCAAATGCACTTTGCCTCAGTTTACCCAAGTGCACCGTGCCTCAGTTTACCCTAAACATGCACCGTGCCTCAGTTTACCCCTATATTTGGGCCTCAGTTTACCCAAGTGCACCGTGCCTGTTTACCCAAATGCACCGTGCCTCAGTTTACCCCAACCCGCTGACCCCGTCCCCGTGCCTCAGTTTACTCCCATCCCGGTGCCTCAGTTTACTCAACCCACTCACCTCGTCCCCGTGCCTCAGTTTACCCAGCATACACCATGTCTCAGTTTACCCAACATGCCCAGTGACTCAGTTTACCCAACATGCACCATGCCTCAGTTTACCCAAATACACCGTGCCTCAGTTTACCCCAATACCCAGTGACTCAGTTTACCCAACATGCACCGTGCCTCAGTTTACCCCTATACTCGGGCCTCAGTTTACCCACATCCACCGTACCTCAGTTTACCCAAATGCACCGTGCCTCAGTTCACCCTGAACATGCACCGTGCTTCAGTTTACCCAACATGCACCGTGCCTCAGTTTACCCAAGTGCACCGTGCCTCAGTTTACCCCCAACATGCCCAGTGACTCAGTTTACCCAAATGCACCATGCCTCAGTTTACCCAAACCCCATGCCTCAGTTTATCCCCAACACACTGACCCCGTCCCCGTGCCTCAGTTTACCCAAATGCACCGTGCCTCAGTTTACCCCAACCCATTGACCCCGTTCCCATGCCTCAGTTTCCCCCATCCCGCTCACCCCATCTCTGTGCCTCAGTTTCCCCCAACCCACTCACCCCACCCCTGTGCCTCAGTTTCCCCATCCCGCTCACCCCGTCCCCATGCCTCAGTTTCCCTATCCTGCTCACCCCACCCCCGTGCCTCTGTTTCCCCCATCCCACGCACCATGCCTCAGTTCCTGCCCCCCCGCACTCACCCACCATCCAGTCAAGCTCCTCCACGTTGTCGCCCTAGGCGCCGTGTGCGCTGCGGCCCCGGAAGGCAAGTGAGGTGACCAGCGGGACGTGGACGTGGAGGAAGGAGACGAGGAGGAGGAAGGGGCGGGCCTGGTGCCTGCGGATCCACGTCAGACCCCGCCCCCACCATCAATAACCTCACTGATAACCGACCTGATCAGGTATTGCCAATAATCGATCAGATGATCGATAATTGATCCTGATCTGATCAGATATTACCAATAATCGATCCTGATCTGATCGATAATACCAATAATCGATCATGATCTGATCGATAATACCAATAATCAATAGTGATCTGATCAAAAATACCAAAATCGTGATCCGATCAGTTATTACCAATAATCAAACAGATCTGATCAGTTATTACCAATAATCAAACATCTGATCGATATGACCAATAATAGAACATGAGCTGATCAGATATTACTAATAATCGAACAGGATCTGATCAATAATACCAATATTCGATTGTGATGTGATCGATAATACCAATAATCGAACATCATCTGATCGATAATACCAATAATTGAACATGAGCTGATCAGTTATTACCAATAATCGAACATCATCTGATCAGTTATTACCAATAATCGATCATGATCTGATCAATACTACCAATAATCGATCATGGTCTGATCTGAGGTTTACCAGATGTCTCTACAGATCTACTAGATGGAACATCCGGGGACCTGAGGTCTACCAGATGTCTATAGAGATCTACTGGATGTACATCCAGGGATCTAAGGTCTACCAGTTGACTATAGAGATCTAGTAGATGGAATTGGTCCCCCTCCCCGACCCCAGGCTGACCTGTGGATGAAGGCCTCAGCCTCCCGCAAGAAGAGCCCCGCGCTGGCCTCAAACCTCAGAGGCTGCTGGACGACCTGGTGATCCCTCATCAGGAAGCAGTCAGCATGGACGATGAAGATACCCAGGAGGCGGGAGGTGCAGGCCAGGAGCAAGGCCCCACATCCGGGGCCCAGCACCCAGGGCACCCAGCGCAGGCCCAGCAGGCCAGTGACCTTCCCAGCGGCCAGGCAGAGCAGGGAAAGCAGCAGCAGCTGAGCCCCCAGGTCCAGGGGCCCTTGCAGACGCGCTCGCTTCTCCGAGGGCTCCGCTTGCAGGCAGTCCCCCATCAGGGTGAAGGGGACCCCGAAGAAGGAGTCAAACCCGTGGTTCAGGGGGTGGTGGCAGTGGTCAGTGGGGGACTCACAGTTGAGGCCCAGGTGCCATTTGCCTGGAGGGGAAGAGATGGATGGATGAGTGAATGGATGGGTGGATGGATGGGTGGATGGATGGGTGGGTGGATGGTTGGGTGGGTGGATGGGTGGGTGGATGGATGGATGGATGGATGAATAGGGGAATGGGTGGGTGGATGGATGGATGGATGGATGAATAGGTGGATGGGTGGATGGATGGATAGATGAGTGGATGGATGGATGGATGGGTGGATGGGTGGATGGATGGATGGATGGGTGGATGGGTGGATGGATGGATGGATGGATGGATGGGTGGATGGATGGATGGATGGGTGGATGGATGGGGGATGGGTGGATAGATGGATGGGTGGATGGATGACTTCTTTCTTACCTATGAGGCCGGTGGCATATCCCTGCTCCTGCAGGATCTTGGCGAAGGTGATCTCGGAGGTGGGCAGCCCGCCCGACACGGCTGCCCACTGCAGCACGCGCGCCCCGTTGGTGGTCACCATGCCTTCCAAGAGAGAGGAGAAGGACCCTAGGTCAGTGATGATGGCGTCCCGGGTCAGGAGGGGGTATCTAGCACCTTCAGGGGGAAGGCCTGCTGTGTCTGGGATAGCCTGGGACCTGCGCACCCGGGGTGGAAAGGACCCCAGCCCTGTGAGCCCCCGGGGGAAACCAATATGGCATCACTTCCGGTTTCCTGGCGTTTCAGGGGGGAAGTCCCAGAGTCTCAGGAATTTGAACCTGAGATCCTCAGAGTAGTCCTCCCCTCCCTCTGATGGACCTCAGTGCCCTAGATGTTGAGCCTCAGTTCCCTGGATGTTGGACCTCAGGTCCCCGGATGTTTGATGTTAGTATCCCGGATGTTGGCCCTCAGATCCCCGGATGATGGAGTTCAGTGCCCTGTATGGTGGATATCAGGACCCCAGATGTTGGACTTCAGTTACCCAGATGTTGTAGCTCAGTTCCCTGGATGTTGGATCTTACAACCCCAGATATTGGAGCTCAGATTCGAGTATGTTGGCCCTCAGATCCCCAGATGTTGGAGCTCTGTTCCCTGGATGTTGGGGCTTAGGTTCCCGGATGTTGGATCTTAGTACCCCGGATGGTGGATGTCAGGTCCTCGGATGTTGGAGTTCAGTTCCCAGAATGTTAGGCCTCAGATCCCCGGATGTTGGATCTTAGTACAATGGATGTTAGAGATAAGGTCCCCAGATGTTAGAGTTCAGTGCCCCGGATGTTGGTGCTCAGATCCCCGGATGTTGGATCTTAGTAACTGGATGTCAGAGATGAAGTCCCTGGATGTTAGAGCTCAGTGCCCTGGATGTTGGTGCTCAGTTCCCCGGATGTTAGGCTTTAGATCCCCGATGTTGGGTCTCAGATCCCCAGATGTTGGATATCAGGTCCATGGATGTTGGATCTTAGTACCCCGGATGTTGGCTCTCAGATCCCCGGATGTCCCGCCCCCACCTCCCCCCCACCGCCCCCTCCATTCCCCAAATGTCCCACCCCCCCATACCGACCCAGGCGCACAGGGTAGCGTCCCGTCAGGAAGGCCGCACGGCTCGGGCTGCAGACGGACGCTGCCGCCAGGTGCTGGGTCAGCCGCACGCCGTCCCGGGCCAGGCCGTCCAGGTGCGGGGTGCTGTGGGGGGAGAGGAAAACTGAGTCACAGCCTAGAACATACGGGGACCTGGGGTCTAACATCCGGGGATCTAATGCACAACATCCCAGGAGCTGAACTCCAACATCCAGGGCCCTGAGGTCCCACATCCGGGGATCTAAGATCCAACATCCGGGGACTTGAGATCCCACATCCGGGATACTAAGATCCAACATCTGGGGACCTGAGGTCCAACATCCTGGGATCTAAGGTCCAACATCTGGGGCCCTGAGATCCCACATCCAGGGTACTAAGATCTATATCTGTGGACTGGACTCCTACATCCGGGGATCTAAGGCCCAACATCCGGGGACCTGAGGGCCTACATCCGGACAACTAAGATCCAACCTCTGGGACCTGAGCTCAAACATCTGGGTACCTGGTCTCCAACATCTGGGACACTAAGATCCAACATCCAGGGATCTGATATCCAACATCCGGGGGCCTGATCTCTAACATCTGGGGTACTAACATCTAACATCTGGGAACCTGATTTCCCACATCTGGGTTATACTAAGATTTAACATCCGAGGACCTGATCTCCAACATCCGGGGCACTAACATCCCACATCCAGGGATCTGATATCCAACATCTGGGGACCTGATCTTCAACATTCAGGGAACTGAGATCTAACATCCTGGGAATTGAACTCCAACATCCGGGGACCTAACATCCAACATCCGGGGACCTGAGGTCCACTAGATGTCTATACAGTTCTCCTGGTGGAACATCCGGGGAACTGAGCTCTAACATCTGGGGTACTAACATGTAACATCCGGGGACCTGATATCCAACATCCAGGGCAGTAAGATTCAACATCCGGGGACCTGATCTCCAACATCGGGGACCTGATCTCCAACATCCGGAGCACTAACATCTAACATCCGGGAACCTGATTTCCCACATCCGGGGCATTAAGATCTAACATCCGTGGACCTGTCCTTCAACATCCAGGGCACTAACATCCCACATCCGAGGATCTGATATCCAACATCCGAGGATCTGATATCCAACATCCAGGACACTAACATCTAACATCCAGGCACCTGGGCTCCTACATCCAGAGGAATAAGATCCAACATCCGGGGCACTGAGCTACAACATCCAGGGTACTAATAGCTAACATCCGGGGACCTGAGCTCCCACATTCAGAGCACTAACCTCCAACATCTGGGGACCTGAGCTCCTACATCTGGGGCACTGAAGTCCAATATCTGGGGACATAATCTCCCACATCCGGGGTACTAAGATTTAACATCCAGGGACCTGATATCCAACATCCAGGGCACTAACATCCAACATCCGGGGACCTAGTCTCCAACATCCGGGGTACTAACATCCAACATCCAGGGAACTGAAGTCCAACATCCGGGAACCTGATTTCCCACATCGGGGGTATTAAGATTTAACATCCGGGGACCTGATATCCAACACCCGGGGCATTAAGATCCAACATCCGGGGACCTGGTCTCCAACATCCGGGGACCTGGTCTTCAAATCCGGGGTACTAACATGTAACATCCGGGGACCTGATATCCAACATCCGGGGCACTAAGATCCAACATCCGGGGATTTGATATCCAACATCCACCATACTAACATCCAACATCCGGGGAACTGAGTTACTAGATGTCTATACAGTTCTCCTGGTGGAACATCCAGGGATCTGAGCTCCCACATCCGGGTAACTAAGGCCCTACATCCGGGCCTCCCCCTCTGCTCACCGCAGGCTGCGGTTCCCGAAGCTGCCCAGGTCGCCCAGGCCCAGGTCGTCGGCCAAGAGCAGCAGGAAGTTGGGGCGCGAGGGGGCGGGGCCTGCGCAGGGGCCAGGGGGGAGGAGGAGGAGGAGGAAGGCGAGGGGTGGGGCTGCGCAGCTGCTGTGCGACCTGAGGAGGAGAGAGAGGAGGAGGAGGGGTGGATGGGTGGATGGATGGGTGGATGGATGGATGGATAGGTGGATGGGTGGATGGATGGATGGATGGGTGAATGGATGGGTGGATGGATGGATGGTTGGATGGATAGGTGGATGGGTGGATGGGTGGATGGATGGATGGATGGATGGATGGGTGAATGGATGGGTGGATGGATGGATGGGTGGATGGGTGGATGGATGGGTGGATGAGTGGATGGATGGATGGGTGGATGGGTAGATGGATGGATGGGTGGATGGGTGGATGGATGGATGGGTGGGTGGATGGATGGATGGGTGGATGGATGGATGGGTGGGTGGGTGTATGGATGGATGGGTGGGTGGATGGATGAATGGATGGATGGGTGGATGGATGGATGGGTGGGTGGATGGATGGATGGATGGATGAATAGGTGGATGGGTGGATGGATGGATGGATGGATGGGTGGATGGATGGGTGGATGAATAGGTGGATGGGTGGATGGATGGATGGATGGGTGGGTGGATGGATGGTTGGGTGGATGGGTGGGTGGATGGATGGGTGGATGGATGGGTGGATGGATGGATGGGTGGATGGGAGGAGGGATGGGAGGACTCCCCCTCCCTCCAGGCCCTCTCCTGACCAACATGGCGCCCAGGATCGCATCCTTCCCATGATGCTCCCCGTTTCCTGGAAGAGAAGGCCGGAAGCAGGAAGTGGGGAAGAGCTGAGGAACATCCGGCCACCCCAGGGCCAGGCTGCTGTTGCCCCCACCAGTACATCAGCCCCTCACCTTGTCTTTCCAGGCTTGTGGCAGGGCCCTGCAGCCCCCACCCCAGGACATGGTGGGACATCCGGGGGGGCTCCAAAAAGCAATCGAAGCCCCCCCACCCCGGGTCCCCACACCTCTCCCCGTGTTCCCCAGAGGACGAACTCACATCCACAGTTCTCTGCCATCAGCGCCTGGGCCTGCTGCTCTCCCTGCCAGCCAGGAAGCTCGCAGGGGTCAAATGTCCACGTCACTCCATCAGCCAGAACTCCACAACCCCCCTCCAAAATAAAAGTCCCCTTGTTCCTTGGAAAGGAACAGGATGTGGTGCTGAAGGGGAAGGCAGGGAAGAAAGGGAAAAGCCTGGAGTTGCTGGGCTGGGCGCCAAGAAATTGCCAGGCCTGGCAGAGGCAGGAGGAAGGGGAGGAGGGAAACCTCGAGAACTACATGGAGGGCTGCAATAAGAGTCAGGACCGTCAGGGAGCGTGGCCTGTGACCAGGGGGCGTGGTCTGTGCTCAGTAGGGCGTGCCAGAGCTCAGGAGGGTGTGGCCTGGGCTGGGGAGGAAGTGAGGGACTCAGGAGGGCTTGGCCTGCGCTGGGGGGCGGAAGTGAGGAAGAATTCCATCCAGAAGCAGCATGGCTGCTTTATTGCCTCCGAGTCTGGGAAAGGACCCCAACGGCCAAAGCGCAGCTGGAGCCCGGGGCCAAGGTGTGGAGTGCCCGCTCCGCCCACATCTGGGTTCCACCTCTCACATCTGGGTCTCAACCCCTCACATCTGGGTCCCAACCCTCACATCCGGGTCCAAACCCCTCACATCCGGGTCCTGGCGCCTGCCAGTGGACCTGGAGTTAAGTAACATCCTGGTACTTGCCTCCACATCTGGGTTCCCGTACCTGGAGATCCCTAACATCTGGGTACCGACCCCACATACGGGTTCACGGACCTGGAGGTCCCTAACATCTGGGTACTCACCCCACATCCAGGTTCATGGACCTGGAGGTCCCTAACATCTGGGTACTCACCCCACATCCAGGTTCATGGACCTGGAGGTCCCTAACATCTGGGTAGTTCCTATTCCACATCTTGGTCCTGGACCCTCAGTGGATGTGGAGGGACCTGACATCCGGGATCCCCACACCACATCTGGGTCCTAGACCCTGTCAGTGGAAGGAGAGGAGCATGACATCCGGGACTCCACACGCCACAGCCAGGCCTGTGGATGTGATATCCGGGTCCTGCCCAGCACATATCTGGGTCCCTGCCACAGTCCACATCTGGGTTAATGGACGCGGACTTACATAACATCCGGGTTCCCCATGCAACATCCGGGTCCTGGCCCCTCAGTGGACCTGGAGATAGGTGACATCCGGGTCCACCAGTCCACATCCGGGTCCTGGCCCCTCAGTGGACCTGGAGATAAGTGACATCTGGGTCCCTGACGCCACATCCGGGAGAGTGGACACGGAGGAGGGTGACATCCGGGTCCCCCAGTCCACATCCGGGTCCTGGCCCTTCAGTGGACCTGGAGATAAGTGACATCCGGGTTCCCCAGGCCACATCTGGGTCAGTGGACATGAATGAGGGAGACATCCGGGTCCCTCCCAGTCCACATCCGTGTACTGGCCCCTCAGTGGACATGAAGGAAGGTGACATCCGGGTCCCTCCTAGTCCACATCCGGATCCTGACCCATCAGTGCATCTGGAGGAAAGTGACATCCGGTTTCTCCATGCCACATCCGGGTCAGTGGACATGGAAGAAAGTGACATCCGGGTCCCTTCTAGTCCACATCCGGGTCCTGGCCCCTCAGTGGACCCGGAGATAGGTGACATCCGGGTTTCTCCCAGTTCACATCTGGGTCCTGGCCCCTCAGTGGACCCAGAGATAGGTGACATCTGGGTCTTTCCCAGTCCACATCCGGGTCCCTCCCAGTCCACATCCGGGTCCTAGCCTCTCCGTGGCCTCTGGTCGGACTGCAGCTTCTGTACAGCACATGCAGGTTTGGAGCCCCACATCCGGTCATCTTCCGGCTGGGGCCCAGGAGTCTTGCTGGAGCCGGACATCCGGGTCTCACGCGCTTTCCCGGCAACCGAACCCAGCGGCCTAAAGGCAGGAATGAAGCCCCACATCCGGGTCTTCTCGGTCTGTTGCCTGGCAACCGAACACAGAGGCCTAGAGGCTGCGGTGGAGCCCAATGTCCTGGTATCTTCACTTGGTTGCCCGGCAACCGAACGCTGCGGCCTACCGGCGGGAATGAAGCCCCACATCAGGGTCTCCTCAGTCCGTTGCCCTGCCATGGCACCCAGCGGCCTAGTGGCGGGAATGAAGCTGAACATCCGGGTCTCTGGCACACGGGGGTCGTGTCTGGGCGGCGCCCCGGGGTGGGCGTGGCAGACGTAGGCGCCGCGGTCGCGCTCGGAGGCGGCGCGCACCTCCAGGCTGCCGTCGGCGCCCAACGTGAAGCGGCCATGCCTCTGCGGCCCACGCAGCACCAGCCCCCCGGGCAGGCGCCAGGACACCGGAAGCGTGGAGGTGGGGCAGCGCAGCCGGAAGCTGCCGCCCAGCACCACACGCAGCGCCGCCCCCGGCGCCGCCCCAGGGGGTGGAGTCAGCGCCTCAGAGGGCAGAGTCGGTGCGTCAGGGGGTGCAGTCAGCGCCCAAGATGGCGGGGCAGGCGGGCCAGGGGGCGGAGCTGCCTCAGAGGGCGGAGCCAGCACACCAGGGGGTGGAGTCAGCGCCCAAGATGGCGGTGCAGATGCGTGATGGGGCGGAGCCGGCGCAACAGGGGGCGGAGTCAACGCCTCAGAGGGCGGAGCCGACGCTGCAGCGGGGAGAGCCCGCGCCCACCATGGCGGCAGCCGCACCCACATCCGGGCTTCGCCCGCTGGGTTGCGCGCCACGCACACCACGGCATCGCTGCCACCGCTGTGCAGCGCACGCACATCCGGGATTTCCAACGTCCCGCGCGCATCCACGCTCATCCCTCCCCCCGTGCGACTGCGATACGGGACTGGAAGTACCAGCCCACCCGGAAGTTCCCACAGCAGGCGGGGCTCGGGGACGCCATCCGCCTGGCAGCGCACGCGCAGACGCACCACGGGGGAGACCCGGATGTCGTCGTTCACGTCGTCATGGACGTCAGGCGTGACCCGGATGCACGGCGCCCGCAGCTGCACGTGTAGGCGCACGGTGGCGCGCCAGCCCCGCCCCGCCACGCACGTGTACGTGCCTGCGTCGGCCCGCCGCACCCCGCGCAGGCGCAGACGCCCGTCCGGCAGCACCTGGAAGTGGGCGTCCTCCGGGCCGGAAGTGAAGGCCATGGGGCGCAAGGCCGGCGTCAGCCACGTCACCGCGCGCGACCCTCGCGTCACTGGGCACGTGAGGGTCACTGGGGCGCCGTAGGGGACGGAGAGCTCAGGGGGCAGCAGGGTGGAAGTGGGAGAGGAAGAGGAAGCCGGAAGTGAAGCAGGAAGTGAAGGGGAACCAGGAAGTGAAGAGTAACCAGGAAGTGAAGAGGAAGAGGAAACAGAAAATGAAGAGGAAGAAGGAAGAGGCTGAAAGGAAGAGGAAGAAGGAAAGGAAGAGGAAGAAGAAACATGAGAGGAAGCAGGAAGAGATGGAGAAGAGGAAGAAGGAAAGGAAGAGGAAGCAGGAAAAGAATGTGAAGAAGAGGAAGAAGGAAGAGACTGAGAAGAGGAAGAGGAAGGAAAGGAAGAGGAAGCAGGAAAAGAATGTGAAGAAGAGGAAGAGGAAGGAAAGGAAGAAGAGGAAGAAGGAAGAGACTGAGAAGAGGAAGAGGAAGGAAAGGAAGAAGAAGAAGAAGGAAGAGATTGAGAGGAAGAGAACAGGAAGGGATGAGAGGAAGAAGGAAAGGAAGAGGAAGAAGGAAAAGAAGAAGAGGAAGCAGAGGAAAAGGAAGAAGATGAAGGATGGTGAGAGGAAGAGGAAGGAAGAGATGGAGAGGAAGAGGAAGAAGGAAAGGAAGAGGAAACAGGAAATGAAGAGGAAGAGGAAGACGGAAGTGACTGAGAGGAAGAGGAAGAACCCGCCCCAGGCCCCGCCCCCCCAGCTGTGGTCACACATCCGAGGTCTAACCCAGGCCCCAGGTCCCAGTTCCCCACACTCCCATCAGGCCTCGCGACCCGAACATCCGGGTCTCCCAGGACACCGGATGGGACCTGGAGGCGGTGGTAGGCAGTGCAGTCCTCCCTGGGGTCGGCGTCCTGGGTCACGGGGGTCACGGGGGTCACGGGAAGCCCGGGTTGCAGATAGGAGGCACCTGGCCCAGCCATCAACTCCACGCGCAGCCGTGCATGCGCGTCGCCCGCCGCGTTGCGCGCCACGCACACGTACTCCCCTGCATCACGTGACGTCACCGGACGCACGGAGAGCGTGCCGTTGGAAAAGGCGCGGACCCGGATGTCAGAGCTGGGGAGGGGAGGGGAAGGGAGGGCAGGAAGGAAGGAAGGAAGGAAGGAAGGAAGGAAGGAAGGAAGGAAGGAAGGAAGGAAGGAAGGAAGGAAAGAAGGAGGGAAGGAAGGAGGGAAGGGTAAAGGAAGGATTGGAGGGAAGGAAGGAGAGAATGTAGGGAAGGAAGGAGGGAAGGAAGGATTGGAGGGAAGGATTGGAAGGATTGGACGGAAGGAAAGATGGAAGGATTGGAGGGAAGTAAGGAAGGATTGGAGGGAAGGAAGGAAGGAAGGATTGGAAGGAAGGAAGGATTGGAGGGAAGGAAGGAAGGATTGGAGGGAGGGAAGGAAGGATTGGAGGGAAGGAAGGATGGAAGGATTGGAGGGAAGGAACGAAGGATTGGAGGGAAGGAAGGATAGAAAGATTGGAGGGAAGGAGGGAATGTAGGGAAGGGAGGTTGGAGGGAAGGATTGGAAGGAAGGATTGGAGGGAAGGAAGGAAAGCTTGGAGGGAAGGAAGGAAGGATCGGAGGGAAGGAAGGAAGAAGGGAAGGAGGGAAGGAAGGAATAAGGGAAGGAAGGAAGAAGGGAAGGAAGAAAGGAGGGAAGGAAGGAAGGAAGGAGGGAAGGAAGTAATAGGAGGAAAGACCATAAGGAAGGGAAGACAAATTTGAAGCAAATGTTAGTTATTCGCACATGTGACATATGCATCCAATACTCATCTTGTATCGATCCCTGACCGATCATCTATCAATGATCGATCACTAGGGTTCTACCTTGCGATCTGGCAAGCCAGGACCTATCAATTACCTATTCACTGCTAATGGATCTACCATCCCCACCTCATCTCTATCAATATTTAATGGATAATCGATTTGTTATCTATGGTCTACTGTGTCTACATCATCTGTCTAATCCATCCTCTATCAATTAACTATCTATCAAGGGGTATCATCTTTATCCCAACTATGGGTGGATAGATGGATGGGTGGATGGATGGATGGATGGATGGGTGGATGGATGAGTGGATGGATGGGTGGATGGATGGATGGGTGGATGGATGGGTGGATGGATGGATGGGTGGATGGATGGGTAGATGGATGGATCGATGGGTGGATCGATGGATGGGTGGGTGGATGAATGGGTGGGTGGATGGATGAGTGGATGGGTGGACGGATGGAGGGATGGATGGATGGATGGGTGGATGGATGGATGAGTGGATGGGTGGATGGATGGATGGATGGAGGGATGGATGGATGGGTGGATGGGTGGGTAGATGGAGGGATGAATGGATGGGTGGATGGATGGATGGATGGGTGGGTGGATGGATGGATGGAAGGGTGGATGAGTGGATGGATGGATGGGTAGATGAATGGATGGATGGGTGGGTGGATGGATGGGTGGGTGGGTGGATGGATGGATGGGTGGATGGATGGATGGGTGGATGGATGAGTGGATGGATGGATGTATGGATGGGTAGATGAACGGGTGAATGGATGGATGGATGCCCCCCACTTCCCACACTCACCTGCTCCCAGCATCCACCAGGCGCCCGTCTGGCAGCCTCCAGAACACGCGTGGGGCGGGATCCCCGCGCGCGTGGCAGTGCAGCGTGAGGTCAGCGCCGTGGGGCACGCGCGTGGCGAGCGGGCCTCGGGGTCGGACGCTGGGGGGGAGACGCGCGGGCGCGGGCGTGACTTCGACGTGCACAGTGCGTCTCGCGCTGCTCAGCGCGTTGGCGGCCACGCACTCGTACTCACCGGCATGGCGCGGGGCCTGCAGGCGGCGCAGCACCAGCGTGCCATTGGGGAGGACGTAGACGTCACTGAGTCGAGGGTGCGTGTGCGCATGCACGGGTCTCGCGTGGGTCCCGTCAGGCAGACGCCAGTGCAGGGCCACAGGGGGCCAGGCCTGGGCTGTGCAGGGCAGGTGCAGGGTGAGGCCCGCGTGGGCCGACACGAACTCCGTGGGCGCCTCGCGCAGCACGGGGGGAGCGGGGTAGGCGTGCATGACATTTCCACGTGTGTCAGAGCCACGCATGCGCGCTTCATGTGTATCAGGTGAGTGTGGAAGGGATGTGATCGTGTCCCTTTCACGAGTGATATTTACACGTGTGACCATCGTGTGAGTTTCAGATCCACGCGTGACATTTCCAAGCGTGTCCATCGTGCCAGAGTCAGATCCACTCGTGTCCGTCCCACGCATGTCGGGCGCCGCCGGGGTCAGCTCCATGCCTGGGGATGGACAGACGGACGGAGGGAGGGGCAGAGGGACAGGGCGTTGGAGAAGAGCCCCTGTGCTGGTCGGAGACAGTGCTCTGTCCCTCTGTCTGTCTGTCCGTCCGGCTGTCCATCTCCGTCCGTCTGTCTATCCATCTGTCTGTCAGTCTGTCTATGTCTGTCTGTCTGTCCCTCTGTCTGTCTGTCTCTGTCAGTCTGTCTGTTCGTCTACTTGTCCGTCCATCTGTCCATCTGTCTGTCCGTCCGTTTCTCTGTCCATCTCTCTGTCTGTCTGTCTATCCATCTGTCTGTCAGTCTATGTCTGTCTGTCCCTCTGTCTGTCTGTCTCTGTCAGTCTGTCTGTTCGTCTACTTGTCCGTCCGTCAGTCCATCTGTCTGTCCATCCGTTTCTCTGTCCATCTGTCTGTCCCTCTGTCTCTCTGTCCCTCTGTCTGTCCATCTGTCTGTCCCTCTGTCTCTCTGTCTGTCCATCTGTCTATCCATCCATCAGTCCATCCGTCTATCTGTCCATGTGTCTGTGTCGCTCCGTCCACCCATGTATCTGTCTGTCCATTCATCTGTCCATCCATCTATCTACTGTCTTACTGTCTACCTATCTGTGTATCCTTCCTTCCGTCCATCTCTCTCTCTCTCTCTCTCTCTCTCTGTCTATGGCTCTGTTTGTCTATCTGTCCATTGCTCTGTCTATCTATGATTCTGTCTATTTGTCCACTGGTCCATCCATCTAGCTATCTGTCCATCTGTCTGTCCACCTGTCTCTCTATCTATCTGTCTGCCTGTCTGTCTGGTGTCTGTCTACCTATCTGTCTATACATCCATCGGTCCGTCCGTCTGTCTACCCACCCACCTGTCCATGTTATCTCTTTCAATCCATCCATCCATCCACCCGTCTGTCTATCCATCCATCTGTCCATCTGTCTCTCTGACTGTGTATACCTCTGTCTGTCTATCTGTCCATTGGTCCATCTATCCATCTGTTCATCTGTCCATCTGTTCGTCTCTCCATCCATTCTTCTGTCTATCTGTCTCTATGGCTCTGTCTATCCGTCCATTGGTCTGTCTGTCTGTCTGTCTGTCTGTCTACCTATCCATCCATCCAACCATGTATGTTTCTATCTGTCTGTCTGTCTATCCGTCCATCTGTCCATGTATCTCTCTGTCTGTCTGTCTGTCTCTCTATGGCTCTGTCTGTCCATCCTTCCATTGGTCGGTCTGTCTGTCTGTCTCTTTCTATCTATCTGTCCATGTCTCTGGTGTCTGTCTGTCTACGGCTCTGTCTATCGTCCATCAGTCTATCTGTCTGTTTATCCGTCCATCAGTCCATGTATCTCTCTGTCTGTCTGTCTCTCTATGGCTCTGTCTATCTGTCCATTGGTTTATCTGTCTGTCTGTCTACCTATCTATCTGTCCATCTGTCCTTCTATCTATCTACTATCTGTCTACCTGTCTATCCGTCCTTCTGTCCGTCCATCTGTCTACCTGTCTCTGTATCCATCTGTCTGTCTGGTGTCTGTCTACCTATCTGTCTATACATCCATCAGTCTGTCTGTCTGTCTACCCATCCATCTGTCCATCTATCTCTTTGTCTATGGCTCTGTCTGTCTATCTGTCCATTGGTCTGTCTATCTATCCATCCAGCTGTCTGTCTGTCTACCTATCTATCCATCCATCCAACCATGTATGTTTCCATGTCTGTCTGTCTCTCCATTCATCTGTCCATGTATCTCTCTGTCTGTCTTTCTATGGCTCTGTCTATCCGTCCATTTGTTTATCTATCTATCTATCAGTCTATCTGTCTGTCTATCTATCTGTCCATCTGTCTGTCTACTGTCTGTCTACCTGTCTATCCGTCCTTCTGTCCATCTGTCTGTCTGTCTCTCTATGGCTCTGTCTATCCGTCCATTCGTCCGTCTATCCACCTATCTGTCTGTCTGTCTGTCTATCCATCCGTCCCTCTATCTATCTGTCTGCTCTATGTCTGTCTGTCTGTCTGTCTGTGCGTGTGTGTCTCCCCAGTCATCCTGTGCCCCACACAGCCAGGAACACAGACAACAGACAGACAGACAGAGTAAAGGACTTCGCCCCTCCCCTCCCCATGCCCTCTGACCTGTCCATGCCCTCTGCCCTCCCAGTGACCCGACCTCCCTGTGACCTCTCCATGACCTCTGACTACTCTGTGACCTCTGACCTCCTGTGACTCCTGGCTTCCCCATGACCTCTGACCTCCCAGTGACCCTCCCGAGACCTCCCCGTGAACTCTCCATGACCCCTGAGTTCCCCATGACCTTTGACCTCCCATCCACTTCTCACCTGCCCATGGCCTCTCACCTCCCCGTGACCTCTCCATGACCTCTGACCTCTCTGCAACCGCTGACCCTACTGTGACCCCTGGCTTCCCTGTGTCCTCTGAACCCCCGTGACCCCTAACCTCCCCGTGACCTCTGACCGTATTGTATCCTCCCTGTGACCTCTTACCTCCACCTCCTATCTGGCTCCCCTCAGTCCCCCGCCCCCACGCCAAGAGCCTGCAGGAGACAGATGGGTAAACTGAGGCTCACCCGTGTCCAGCTCGTTCCAGACGCCACGGGGCGGGGTCACGGCGGGCGGGGCCGGGGGTCGCGGGTCAAAGGTCCCCGGGTCACCATCGGGGGAAGCCGCAGGATGGGAAGGGAGGACATCCGGGGCACGGCCATGCAGGGTCGTGACCACGGGGTCACGGGGGTTCACCGTGGGGCCCGGCCGGGCGCGGTGAGCTTTGTGCTGTCGCCCCCGCCTGCGGCCGCCGCCAGGCCTCCTGGGAGCCAGAAGTAAGGAGGCCGGAAGTGAGGAGGACGGAAGTGCAGAGGTCGGAGCAGTGGATGCTCGAGGGGTGGAGGCCGGAAGTGGGGATGTCCGTGTCGAAACCGGAAGTGGAGAGGTCCATGGGGAGACCGGAAGTGTGGAAGTCAGAAGTGGGGATCTCCGAGTGGTAACCGGAAGTGGGGTGGTCTGACTGGAGACCGGAAGTGGGGAGGTCTGTGGGGAAACCGGAGGTGTGGAAGTCGGAAGTGGGGATCTCTCAGTCGAAAACGGAAGTGGGTAGGCCGAAGTAGTGGAGGCCGGAAGTGGGGATTTCTGAGTGGAAACCGGAAGTGGGGAAACAGGAAGTGGGGTGGTCCGAATGGAGACTGGAAGTGGGGATCTCCGCGTGGAGACCGGAAGTGTAGATCTGCGAGTGGAGCCCAGAAGTGGGGATGTTCGAGACAAAACCGGAAGTGTGGAAGCCGGAAGTGGGGTGGTCCCAGTGGAGACCGGAAGTAGGAATTTTCGAGTGGAAACTGGAAGTGTGGAAGCAGGAAGTGCGGGGGTCCGAGTGGAGACTGGAAGTGAGGAGGTCCGTGGGGAGAGCGGAAGTGGGTAGGCGGAAGTAGTGAAGACAGGAAGTGGTGATGTTCGAGTGGAAACCGGCAGTGTGGAGACCAGAAGTGGGGTGGTCTGAGTGGAGACCGGAAGTGGTGAGGTCCGAGTGGAGACCAGAAGTGGGTCGGCGGAAGACACAGAGACCGGAAGTGGGGATATTTGTGTTGAAACCGGAAGTGTGGACGCCGGAAGCGGGGAGGTCTCCGTGGAGACTGGAAGCAGGGCGGGCGGGGCCCGGAAGTCGCCTGTGGCGCGGCCGCGAACGTGCGCCAGGATGCGCGCCCAGTGCTCGGGCTGGATGTGCTCGGCAGCCACTGGTGGGCGCGGGCGGCGTGGCAAGGCAGGCTCGAACCCGCGGCCGGCGGGGGCAGCACGCGGGATGGGAGGGAGATGCGGAGGCGGCGGACGCCGCTGCTGCCCGCGCCCGGGGCCGCCCGCAGGACGCCGACGCCACAGCCCTGCTTCCCCGGTGCCCGGGCCCAAGCTTGGCACACCAACAATGACGTCAGCACCGCGCGTCGCCCCCGTAGCCGCTTCCGCAGCGGCACCCGCCATCTTGGAATCCGCCATTTTTGAATCAGCCATCTTGGCCTCCACCATCTTGGAATCTGCCATCTTAATTCCCTCCATCTTGGATTCCTCCATCTTGGATTCCGCCATGTTGGTTCCCTCCATCTTTGATTCCACCACCTTGTTTTCGGCCATCTTTATTCCTTCCATCTTGTTTTCCGCCATCTTGATTCCTTCCATCTTGGATTCTGCCATGTTGTTTTCCCTGATCTTGTTTCCCTCCATTTTGGATTCCGCCATCTTGGCGTCCACCATCTTGGAATCCGCCATGTTGGTGTCGGCCATGTTGGATTCCACCATGTTTTCGGCCATCTTGGTTCCCTCCATCTTGGATTCCTCCATCTTGTTTCTCCCCATGTTTGATTCCGCCATCTTGGCATCTGCCATCTTCGTTTCATCCATCTTGGCTTCCGCCATCTTAGTTCCCTCCATCTTGGATTCTGCAATCTTGGCTTCCGCCATTTTGTTTCCTTCCATCTTGGATTCCGCCATCTTGGTTCCCTCCATCTTGGTGTCCACCATCTTGTTTTTGGCCATCTTGGAATCCGCCATGTTGGCGTCGGGCATGTTAGATTCCGTCATGTTTTCGGCCATCTTGCTTCCCTCCATTTTGGATTCCACCATCTTGGTGTCCACCATCTTGGAATCCACCATCTTAATTCCCTCCATCTTGTTTTCCACCATCTTGTTGCCTTTCGTCTTTGATTCTGCCATGTTGTTTTTGGCCATCTTGCTTTCTGCCATCATGGATTCTTCCATCTTTGATTCTGCCATCTTGTTTTTGGCCATCTTGCTTTCCGCCATCTTGGATTCTTCCATCTTTGATTCCACCATCTTGTCTCCCACCATCTTGCCCCCCGCCGCCCCACCCACGCTGACGTCGGCGTCCCAGCGCGCCAGCCCCTGCGCGTTGGCGGCCACGCACACATAGCACCCGGCGTGCCGTGGGCCCAGCGTGGGAAGCGTCAGCGTCCCGTCCGCCCCGACCCCGAACCCGTCCGTCCCCAGTTCCGTCCCCGCCCAGGCCCAGCGCCCGCCCGGCAGCAGCCAGCCCACGCGCGCCGCCGGCTCCGCCTCCGCCCGACAGCCCAGCCGCAGCGCGACGCCCGCAGGCAGTTCCAGATCCGTGGCCGCTGGCGCCCGAGACGCCACCACGAACACGCGCTGTGCCCGGCCCGCCATGGCGGACTCAAAGCCACCGTAGGCCGCAGGGCCCGGGGCTGCAGACGGGGTGTAGGCCGCAGGGGCTGTGGCTTCAGAAGGGGCGGAGGCCGTGGGGGCTGTGGCTTCAAAGCTGATGTAGGCCGCGGGGCCCGTGGCTTCAGACAGGGTGTAGGCTGCGGGGCTTGTGGCTTTCTCCTCAGTGTCGGCCTCAGATCCTATGGCTTTTTCCTCAGCGAAGGCCTCGGATTCTATGGCTTTATTTGCACCATAGGCCTCGGATTCTATGGCTTCATTCACAGCGTAGGCTTTTTCTTCACCATAGGTCTCAGATTTCGTGGCTTTTTCCTCAGTGTAGGCCTCGGATCTCATGGCTTCATCTGAGCCATAGGCACTGGATCCTTTGGCTTTCTCCTCAGTGTAGGCCTCAGATCCTGTGGCTTCATTCACACCATAGGCCTCGGATTCCATGGCTTCCTCCTCCGCGTAGGCCCCGGACCCCGTGGCTCCGTCCCCGCCATAGGCCACGCGCCGTGCCTTGGTTTCCCCGCGGCGCCCCACGCGGGCCTCGCAGCGGTACCAGCCAGCGTCGGCCTGGCGCATCCTGTGGATCTCCAGTGTTGTCCCCCCATCATGGCCGCCATCCTCATCGCCCCGCAGGATGGAGCCGTCGGGCCGCGTCCAGGCCATGCGTGGTGTTTCCGAGCCCTGCGCCGCACAGCGCAGCTGCAGCGTCTGCCCCGGGGTCACCACGTGCACGTCATCAGGGTCATCACGGGGGTCGAGGGTCACCCAGGGTGCGTCCTCCGGGTCCTCGGGGCCACGCACGCACGCCGTCCACGTCAGACGCATGCGTGGCCCACGCAGCCCAGCCCAGCGCAGCGTCAGCTCGGGCTGCAGCAGCCAGGCAGGCCGCGCCCACAGCCGGGCCACCACACCTGGAAGTGACGTCGGCGACGATGATGACGTGCCAGGGCCGTGCACCAGGCGGTAGGCCTTGCCCACATCCAGGTCATGGACATCTGGGAAACTGGCCTCAGGGTGGGCGTGGCCTCCATCTTGGTCATACCTGGGGCCTACATCCGGGTCTCTGTCCTCAGAGTGGGCGGGGCCCTCATCTGGGTCATTGACATCAGGGTCTCTGTCCTCAGGGTGGGCAGGGCCCTCATCCATGTCATGGACATCCAGGTCTCTAGCCTCAGGGTGGGCGTGGCCTCCATCCTGGTCTCTGTCCTCAGGGTGGGCGGGGGCCCTCATCTGGGTCATTGATATCCGGGTCTCTGTCCTGAAGGTGGGCGGGGCCTACGTCCTGATCATACTCATGGCCTACATCCGGGTGTCTGGCATGCTTGTAGGCGGGGCCTACATCCGGGTGTCTGTCCTGCTGGTGGGAGGGGCCTACATCCGGGTCTTGGGCTTGATACATATAGCCTACATCCGGGTATTTGTCCTGCAGATGGGTGTGGCCTACAACCGGGTCTCTGTCCTGAGCGTGGGCAGGGCCTACATCAGGGTCTCTGGCTCCCTGGTGGACATGGCCTATATCAGGGTTCCTGGTTCGATGGTGGGCATGGCCTACATCCGAGTCTGTGGCCTGATACATATGGTCCACATTCGGGTCTCCGCCATGACGGTGGGCGTGGCCTACATCCGGGTCCCTGTCCTGATACAGCTCATCCCCATCAGCGTCTCCGCCCGAGGGTTGGGCGTGGCCTTCCCCGGATCCATCTCCCGGGTCCCTATCTGCGTGGGCGTGGCCTGGCGCCTCCAGGTCCCAGCGCAGCATCAGCGCGACATCATCAGTGTCGTCATCGCCTCCCAGCAGGCGGCGGGCATGTGCGAGGTGGGCAGGGTCGGCGTAGCAGGCGAGGGCGGCGCTGAGCGTCAGGCGCACGCGCACAGGGACATCGGGGGCGGGGCCGGGCCGCACGTCGAGGTCGCGCACGCTGGGCGCGCGCCGCAGGCGGCAGGTAAGGCCGGCGGCGCGGCCACGGGCGTCTGTCAGCCTCAGCCGCACCTCGCCCACCTCCTCCCTGTCCTCCACTTCCTCTTCCTCCGCCTCCACTTCCGCTTCCAGCGGCTCCTCACCGTCTGCCGGGCTGGTGAGGATGCGCGGCGGGCGACAACGCATGCGTGGAGGCAGGCGACGCAGGTGCAAGCCGCGGCGGGCGGCGGGGCTGGCGCAGGCCGCGCACGCCTGTTCCTTCCCACAGCGCAGCACGCCTGCAGGGGGGGATGGGAGAAGGGCGGGGCTGACATGGGACACGCCCCCCTGGGGAGCCTCGGCCACGCTCCCGTCGCGCCTGACTGGCTGGAGCTCGGCCACGCCCCTCCTGGGGGTTCTCAGCCACGCCCCCGCCTCGCCTGACTGGCTGGACCTCGGCCACGCCCCCCCGTGGAGCCTTAGCCTTACCCTCACCCTGCCTGAGTGGCTAAAGCTGGGCCATACCCTCCCTGTGGAGCCTCAGCAACGTCCCTGCCCCTCCTAAGTGGCTAGACCTTGGCCACGCCCCCTGCAGCTCCTCACTAATGCCCAGCCACGCCCAGCCACGCTGCTGCCGTTTTTTACTGGCTGGAGCTAGGCCACGCCCCCTGGGCGCCTCGGCCACGCCTCCGCCCCGCGTGACTGGGGGAACTCGGCTACTCACTTACGCCCAGCCACGCCCCCATCCTTTCTCACTGGCTGTAGTTCGGCCACGCCCCCTCTCTGCATCGCCTCAGCCCCGCCCGGCCCTCTCATTGGCCTGCGCTTGACCACGCCCCCTCTGCTCACCTCGGCCCCGCCCCTCCAGGTCCTCCATCCAGCGCGCACGGCAACCGCAGGCCCAGGGGTTACCCTGCAGGTGCAGCGCGCGCAGCGCGGGTGCCTGGGCCAGGGTGCCGGCGGGCAGCGCAGCCAGGTGGTTCCCAACCAGGTGCAGCACGCGCAGCGTGCAGGCCGGGACCCCGCGCACGCGCAGCGTGGCCAACGCCTCGGGCGCCAGCGCCGCCAGCTGGTTCCCGTCCAGACGCAGCAGCCGCAGCGACGCCAGCCCCAGCAGTGCCCGCGGGGGCACCGACTCCAGCCGGTTGTGGTCCAGGTACAGCCGGGACAGGCGCCGCAGGCCCCGCAGGGAGCCCGTGCGCAGTGCCCGAAGCTGGTTGTAGCTCAGCTTCAGCACCTGTGGGGGTGAAAGGGGGCGTTTCCGGGATCCGAAGGGCAACTTCGGGGTCACTTCCGCCCCACTTCCGGTCTCACTTCCACCCTACTTCCGTACCACTTCCTGTCACACTTCTGCTCCACGTCCGGCTTACTTCTCCCGACTTCTGCCTCTACTTCCTCCCACTTCCGAGTATATTTCCTCACTTCTTCCGGTCCCACTTCTGCCCCATTCTCACTTCCTCCCTACTTCCAACTCACTTCCGCCCCAGTTCCGGGTCACTTCCTCCCCACTTCCGGCTGACTTCCGCCTCTACTTCCTCCAAGTTCCTCCGCACTTCCGGCCAGTTACGGCCCTACTTTCTGTCACTTCCAGATCCAGATCCTCACCACTTCTGCCCCACTTCCGGCTCACTTCCGCCTCACTTCAGCCCCGACTTCCTCCCACTTCCTGCCCATTTCCTTCCTTATTTCTGCCCCACTTCCGGTCCTACCCATGGTCCTATTTCCACTTTCTTCCCCACTTCCAACTATATGTCATTCCCCACTTCTGGGTCACTTCTACCCCCACTTCCTCCCCACTTCCTTCCCTATTTTCACTCCACTTCCGGATCCATATCCTCACCACTTCCGCCCCACTTCCGCCTTCCGCCCCTACTTCGTCCTGCTTCCTCCCCACTTCCTTCCCTATTTCCACCCCACTTCTCACTTCCGGAACCATATCCTAACCACTTCCACCCCTAGTTCCTCCCACTTCTGGCTTATTTTCACCCCTACTTCCTCACACTTCCTCCCTACTTCCCGATTTCCACCCCACTTCCGGCCCTACTTCCACTTCCAGATCCATATCCTCACTACTTCCGACCCACTTCCGCTCCACTTCCTTCCCTATTTCCACTCAACATCTGGCTACACTTCCAGCCCTACTTCTTCCCAGGTCCTTATCCATTTCCGTCTCACTTCCGCCTCCCTTCTGCCCCCGACTTCCTCCCATGTCCGTCTCTACTTCCTCCATTGATTCCCTACTTCCTCCCCACTTCCTTTGCTATTTGATCCCCATTTCTGCCTGTCTTCCTCCGCATTTCCCCCCTCCTTCCTCCCTACTCTTTTCCCACTTCCTTCTTCCTCCAACTTCCTTCCCATTTCCGGCCCTACTTCCTCCCACTTCCGTATCTATTTCCTCAAACTTCCGCCCCACTTCCTCCCCTACTTTGTCCCACTTCACTGCATATTTCTGCCCCACTTCCTACCAAACTTCCTTCCACTTCCTTCCAATTCCGCCCCACTTCCGCCCGCTCCCTGCGCACCTGCAGTGCGCCCAGGTCGCTCAGGGCGCCCTCGGCGATGTCTGCGATCTCGTTTCCGTGCAGCAGCAGCAGCTGAAGTCTCGCAAGACCGGGGAAGGAAGCGTGCGTCAGGACCCGGATGTGGTTGAACCTAATTCAACAGGCGAGAGGACAGGAAGAGGAAATCAGGAAAACAGCCTGAAAACCAGCGCTGGGAGGGCAGGACTTTTGTTTCCGGGTCAGGGTCAAGAATAATGAATCATTACTCATCATCATCTTCCTTCCTGCCTTCCTTCCTTTCCTCCCTTGCTTCCTTCCTTCCTTCCCTCCCTCCTTCCTTCCTTCCCTCCCTCCTTCCCTCCTTCCTTCCTTCCCTCTTTCCTTCCCTCCTTCCTTCCTTCCTTCCTTCTCTACCTCCTTCCTTCCTTCCATCCTTCCCTCCTTCCTTCCTTCCTTCCCTCCCTCCCTCCTTCCTTCCCTCCTTCCTTCCTTCTTTCCTTCCCTCCTTCCTTCCTTCCTTCCATCCTTCCTTCCTTCCCTCCATCCTCCTTCCTTCCCTCCTTCCTTCCTTCCTTCCTTCTTTCCTTCCTTCCTTACTCTTCCTTCCCTTCCTTCCCCCCTTTCCCCTCCCCAGGCCTCACCCCAGGTTCACGCGCTCCATCTTGGGGTCCAGCATGTGGGGCATGGCCCTGAGGCTGCGGAAGGTGCAGTGGAGTTCGGTGGGGACGTAGCAGGCGCAGGTCCTGGGGCAGCGGGTGGCGGGGGCTGGGTGGGGGCCGCACAGGAGCAGCAGCAGCAGCAGCAGCGAGGCCCAGCGGTGGGGGCCCCCCATCCTGGGGCTGGGATGGAGGGGGGGAGGCTGGGGATGGAGGCCCAGGGGTGGAGGCCCAGGGAAATGGAGGCTGGAAGTTGGAGGCCCAGGGAAGGAGGCCTAGGGATTAGAGGCCAGGGTGGAGGCTGGGGATGG
Organism: Dipodomys spectabilis; assembly: GCF_019054845.1. Lineage (NCBI taxonomy): Eukaryota > Metazoa > Chordata > Mammalia > Rodentia > Heteromyidae > Dipodomys > Dipodomys spectabilis. The sequence continues at coordinate 200,900 of NW_024871314.1, read as the reverse complement.
AGGTCCAACGGGGTGGAGGCCAGGGGTGGAGGCTGAGGAAGGAGACTGGAAGTTGGAGGCCCAGGGGGTGGAGGCCCAGGGATGGAGGCCTAGGGGAAGTGGAGGCCCAGGGATGGGGGCCTAGGGGTTAGAGGTCAGGTATGGAGGCTGGGGATGGAGGTCCAGGAAGGTGGAGGACAGAGGTAGAGGCTGAGGATGGAGACAGGAAGTTGGAGGCCAGAGAAGGAGGCCCAGGGATGGAGGCCTAATTGGGTGGAGGCTGGGGATGGAGACTGGAAGTTGGAGGCCCAGGGAAGGAGGCCCAAGAGGGTGGAGGCTAGGGACAGGGGCCCAGGGGGGTAGAGGAAAGTAGGCCAAATGGGGTGGAGGCTGGGGATGGAGGCCAGGAGTGGAGGCCCAAGGGGGTGGAGGCCCAAGGATGGAGGCCAGGGATGGAGGCTGGAAGTTGGAGGCCCGGGGATGGAGGTTCAAGGATGTGAGGCGACCTGTGGGGGTCAGGGAGACAATGGGGAGGAAGAGGAAGGAGAATGAGAAGAGGAAGGAGATGTATCAGAAGAACAGGAAGAGGAAGAAGGACATGGACACGAGGAAGAGGAAGGGGAAGAGGAAGAGGAGATGGAAGAGGAAGAGGAGATGGAAGAGGAGATGGAAGAGGAAGAGGAGATGGAAGAGGAGACCGAAGAGGAGATAGAAGAGGAGACGGAAGAGGAGACAGAAGAGGAGATGGAAAAGGAAGAGGAGACGGGAGATGGAAGAGGAGATAGAAGAGGAAGAGGAGATGGAAGAGGAGACGGAAGAGGAAGAGGAGAGGAAGAGGAGATGGAAGAAGAAGAGGAGATGGAAGAGGAGACGGAAGAGGAGACGGAAGAGGAGACGGAAGAGGAGACGGAAGAGGAGATGGAAGAGGAGACGGGAGAGGAAGAGGAGACGGAAGAGGAGACGGAAGAGGAGATGGAAGAGGAGACGGAAGAGGAGACGGAAGAGGAGATGGAAGAGGAGACGGAAGAGGAGACGGTAGAGGAGATGGAAGAGGAGACGGGAGAGGAAGAGGAGATGGAAGAGGAGATGGAAGAGGAGACGGAAGAGGAGATGGAAGAGGAGACGGAAGAGGAGACGGAGGAGGAGACGGAAGAGGAGATGGAAGAGGAAAAGGGGATGGAAGAGGAGATGGAAGAGAAGATGGAAGAGAAGATGGAAGACGAGACAGAAGAGGAAGAGGAGACAGAAGAGGAGATGGAAGAGGAGATGGAAGAGGAAGAGGAGACGGAAGGGGAGATGGAAGAGGAGACGGAAGAGGAGATGGAAGAGGAGATGGAAGAGGAAGAGGAGATGGAAGAGGAAGAGGAGACAGAAGGGGAGACGGAAGAGGAAGAGGAGACGGAAGAGGAAGAGGAGATGGAAGAGCAAGAGGAGATGGAAGAGGAAGAAGAGAGGAAGAGGAGATGGAAGAGGAGATGGAAGAGGAAGAAGAGAGGAAGAGGAGATGGAAGAGGAGACGGAAGAGGAAGAGGAGAGGAAGAGGAGATGGAAGAGGAGACAGAAGAGGAGACCTAAGAGGAAGAGGAGATGGAAGAGGAAGAGGAGATGGAAGAGGAGATGGAAGAGGAAGAGGAGAGGAAGAGGAGATGGAAGAGGAAAAGGAGATGGAAGAGGAGACAGAAGAGGAGACCTAAGAGGAAGAGGAGATGGAAGAGGAAGAGGAGACAGAAGAGAAGATGGAAGAGGAGACGGAAGAGGAAGAGAAGAGGGAAGAGGAGACGGAAGAGGAGATGGAAGAGGAAGAGGAAATGGAAGAAGAAGAGGAGATGGAAGAGAAGATGGAAGAGGAGATGGAAGAGGAGGAGGAGACAGAAGAGGAAGAAGGAAAACACCAACTAACAGGAATACGATCAGGAAGTCTAGAGACACAAGGAAAAAGAGACCGGGAAGGCCTGCTCTGTCTGTCTCTGTCCATCTGTCTCTCCTTGTCTATCTCTCTGTCTTTAGCTTTCTGTCTGTCTTTGTCTGTGTCTGTCTGTCTCCCTGTCTGTCTGTCTCTGTGTTGACATCTGTCTGTCTGTCTCTTATCTGTCTGTCTGTCTGCCTCTCTCTCTCTGTCTGTTATCTGTCCATTGGTCTCATGTCTGTCTGTCTGGTCTGTCTCTCCCTGTCTGTCTCTGTGTCTGTCTGTCTGTGTCTGTCTCTTATGTCTGTCTCCTTCTGTCTGTCTCTTATCTCTGTCTGTCTGTATCTGTCTGTCTGTGTCCCTGTCTGTCTGTCTGTGTCTCTGTCTCTGTGTCTGTCTGTCTGTCTCTCTTATCTCTGTCTGTCTGTTCTGTCTGTGTTGACATCTGCCTGTCTCTGTCTGTCCGTCTACCTCTGTCAGTCTCTCCCTGTCTCTGTGTCTCTGTCTGTCTGTCTGTCTCTGTCTGTGTCTCTCTGTCTCTGTCTGTTATCTGTCCATTGGTCTCATGTCTCTCTGTCTGTTCTGTCTCTCCCTGTCTGTCTCTGTGTCTCCATCTGTCTGTACATCTCCGTCTGTCTGTCTGGGTCTCTCTATCTCTGTCTCTTGTCTGTCCATCGATCTTGTCTATCTGTCTGTTCCATCACTGTCTGTGTTGACGTCTGTCTGTCTGTTATCTCTGTCTCTCCCTGTGTCTGTCTACCAGTCTCATGTCTGTCTGACTCTGTCCATCTGTCTCTTGTCTCTGTCTCTGTCCGACTCTCTTCCTGTCCGTCTGTGTGTGTACATCTGTCTGTCTGGATCTCTTCTGTCTCAGTCTGTCTCTGTATGTCTTTTGTTTGTCTGTCCATCTGTCTCTGTCTGTCTGTCTTGGTGTCTCTTCTGTCTCAGTCTGTCTGTCCCCGTCTGTCTTCCTGTCTCTGTCCGTCTGTCTGTGTCTCTTCCTGTCTGTCTCTCCGTGTCTGTCCATCTCCCTTCCTGCCTGTCTCTGTGTCTGTCTGTCCATCTGTCTCCTCTGTCTGCCCATCTGTCTGTCTATGCCTGCGTCTGTCTGTCTGAGTCTGTTTCTTCTCTGTCTCTGTGTCTACATGTCTGTCTCTTCTGTCTGTCTGTCTGTCCCTGTCTCTGTCTGTCTGTCCCTGTGTCCGTCTGTCTCTCCCTGTCACTGTCTCTACATCTGTCTGTGTCCTCTGTCTGTCTGTCTGTCTCTGTCTTCCTGGCTCCATCTGTCTGTCTCTTTCCATCTGTCACTTGTCTTTGTGTCTGTCTGTCTGTCTCGTCTTTGTCTGTCTGTCTCTGTGCATCTGTCTCTCCCTGTCTGTCTCTGTGTGTACATCTGTCTGTCTGTCCCTGTCTGTCTCTTCTGTCTCTTCTCTTTGTCTGTCTGTCTCTCTGTGTCTGTCTGTGCCGGTTTCTCTCACGTCCATCTCTGTCTGTCTGTGCCTGTGTCCGTCCTTCTCTTCCTGTCTCTGTGTCTATGTCTGTCTATCTGTCCTGGCTGAGTTTGTCTGTCTGTGACTGTGTCTGTCTGTCTTTGTCTCTTCTGTCTCTGTCCATCTGTCTCTTGTCTCTATGTCTGTCTGTCTATGCCTGTGACTGTCTCTATCCATTTCTCTTCCTGTGTGTCTCTGTGTGTACATCTGTCTGTCTGTCTGTGTGGGTCTCTTCTGTCTCAGTCTGTGTCTGTCTGTCTGTCTCTGTGTCTACATCTGTGTCCTCTGTCTGTCTGTCTGTCTGTCTGTCTGTTTCTGTCTGTCTCTGTCTTCCTGGATCATCTGTCTGTCTCTTCTGCCTCTCTCCATCTGTCACTGTGTCTGTCTCTGTCTCATGTCTGTCTCTGTGTTGACGACTGTCTGTCTCTCTGTATCTGACTCTTCTCTCTGTCGGTCTGTCTGCCCCTGTGTCTATCTGTTCTGTGTCTGTACATCTGTCTGTCTCTGTGTCTGCCTGTGTCTGTCTGTCTCCCTGTCTGTCTGTCTGTCTCTTATCTCTGTCTGTCTGTTTCTGTTCTGTCTCTGTCTGTCTCTTGTGTCTGTCTGTCTATTCTGTCTCTGTCTCTTCCTGTCTGTCTGTCCGTCTACCTCTGTCGGTCTCTCCCTGTCTCCATCTGTCTGTCTGTTCTGTCTGTCCGTCTATCTCTCCCTGTCTGTGTCTGTGTCTCCGTCTCTCTGTCTCTCATCTCTGTGTCTGTCTCTTGTCTGTCCATCAGTCTCATGTCTGTCAGTCTGTGTCTGTTCTCTCTGTCCACCTGTCTCCGTGTCTCCATCTGTCTGTCTGTCTCATGTCTTTGTCTCTGTGTATATGTCTGTCTGTCTGTGTCTCTTCTGTCTCTTGTCTGTCCATTGGCCCTCATGTCTCTGTCTCTCTGTGTCTGTCTGTCTCTTCTCAGTCTGTCTCTCTGTGCCTGTGTCGGTTTCTTCTGTCTCAGTCTGTCTGTCTGTCCCCGTCTGTCTTCCTGTCTGTCTGTTTGTCTCTTTTCTCTTCTGTCTGTACCTGTCTGTCTTTTGTCTCTGTCTGTCTGTGTGACTCTTGTCTCTGTCCATCTGTCACTTGTCTCTGTCTGTGTCTGTCTGTCCATCTGTCTCCTCTGTGTCTGCCCACCTGTCTGTCTGTGCCTGCGTCTGTCTATCTGAGTCTGTTTGTTCTCTATCTCTGTGTCTACATGTCTGTCTCTGACTGTCTATTTCTTCCTGTCTGTCTCTGTGTCTACATCTGTCTGTGTCCTCTGTCTGTCTGTCTGTCTGAGTCTGTTTCTTCTCTATCTCTGTGTCTACATGTCTGTCTCTGTCTGTCTGTCTCTTCCTGTCTGTCTCTGTGTCTACATCTGTCTGTGTCCTCTGTCTGTCTGTCTGTCTCATCTGTCTCTCTCCATCTGTCACTTGTCTCTCTGTCTGTCTGTCTGTCCGTCTCTCTGTGCCTGTCTGTCTGTCTGTTCTCTTTGTCTGTCTGTCTCGGTACATCTGTCTCTCCCTGTATGTCTCTTTGTGTACATCTGTTTGTCTGTCTGTCTTTTGTCTCTTCTCTTTGTCTGTCTGTCTCTCTGTCTGTCTGTACCTGTGTCTGTCTGTCTCTTCCTGTCTCTGTCTCTCTATCTGTCCTGGCTCAGTTTGTCTGTCTGTGCCTGTCTGTCTCTTCTGATTCTGTCTAACTGTCTCCGTCTGTCTGTCAGTCCTGTCTGTGTCTCTGGCTCATGTCTGTCTGTGTCTCTCTGTCTGTGTCTCTTCTGTCTCTGTCCATCTGTCTGTCTCTGTGTCTCTGTCTGTGTGTGTTCTGTGTGTCTCCGTCTGTCTGTACATCTTCATCTGTCTGTGTGTCTCTCTCTGTCTCATGTCTGTGTCTGTCTATCCGTCTCTGTAACTACATCTGTCTGTCTCTTCTGTTGTCTGTCTGTCTGTTCTATCTCTGTCTCTTCCTGTATGTCTCTGTATTCACATGTCTGTCTCTTGTGTCTGTCTGTCCGTCTGTGCCTGCTTCTGTCACATCCACCTCTGTCTGTCTGTCTGTTCTGTCTGTGTCTGTCTGTCTCTATCCATCTGTCTCTCCCTATCTGTCTGTCTGTCTGTCCGTCTATCTCTGTTGGTCTCCCCCTGTCTCCATGTCTCCCTCTGTCTGTCTCTGTCTGTCTGCCTCTCTGTCTCTGTCTGTTATCTGTCCATTGGTCTCTCTGCCTGTCTGTCTGTCTCTGTCTTCTTGGTTCCGTCTCTTCTGCCTCTCTCCATCTGTCACTTGTCTCTCTCTCTGTCTGTGTCTGTCTGTCTGTCTCCGTCTCATGTCTGTCTGTATGTTGACGTCTGTCTGTCTGTCTCAGTCTGTGTCTGACTCTTCTGTCAGTCAGTCTGCCCCTGTGTCTATCTGTTCTGTGTCTGTCCATCTGTCTCTCTCTGTCTCTGAGTCTGTCTGTCTCTTATCTCTGTCTCTGTCTGTGTCTGTTCTGTCTCTTGTGTCTGTCTGTCTGTCCTGTCTCTGTCTCTTCCTGTCAGTCTCTGTGTTCACATCTGTGTCTCAGTCTGTCTGTCTGTCTACCTCTGTCGGTCTCTCCCTGTCTCCATCTGTCTGTCTGTCGGTCTGTTCTGTCTCTGTCCATTTGTCTCTGTCTGTGTCCGTGTCTCCATCTGCCTCTGTCTCTTATCTCTGTGTCTGTCTCTTGTCTCTGTCTGTCTGTCTCTCTGTGCTTGTGTCTATCTCTGTCTGTTGCTGTCTCTCCATGTCTGTCCATCTCCCTTCCTGTCTGTCTCTGTGTCTACAGCTGTCTGTCTGTTTCTTGTCTGTCTGTCTGTCTCTTCTACCTCTCTCCATCTGTCACTTCTCTCTGTCTTTTCTGTCTGTCTGTCTCTCTGTGTCTGTCTGTGCCAGTTTCTCTCATGTCCATCTCTGTCTGTCTGTCTGTTCTGTCTCTGTCTTTGCCTGTGTCTGTCTGTCTCTTCCTGTCTCTGTGTCTCTATCTGTCCTGGCTCAGTTTGTCTGTCTGTGCCTGTCTGTCTCTTCTGTTTCTATCCATCTGTCTTTCCCTGTCTGTCTGTCTGTGTCTCTGTCTGTCTGTGTCTCTGTCTGTGTGTCTCCATCTGTCTGTCTGTCCTGTCTCTGTCTCTCCCTGTCTGTCTGCACATCTTCGTCTGTCTGTGTGTGTCTCTCTCTGTCTGTCCATCTCTGTGTCTATATCTGTCTGTGTGTCTCTTCTGTCTGTCTGTTCTGTCTCTGTGTCTTCCTGTCTGCCTCTGTTCAGATCTGTCTCTTGTGTCTGTCCATTTACCTCTGTCGGTCTCTCCCTGTCTCCATGTCTACATCTGTCTGTCTCATATTTGTCTGTCTGTGTCTGTCTGTCTGTCTGTCTCTATCTTCCTGTCTCTGTCTGTCTCTTCTGCCTTTCTCCATCTGTCACTTGTCTCTGTCTGTCTGTGTCTGTCTGCCCGTCTCTCTGTGCCTCTGTATGTCTGTCTCTATGTCTATCTGTCTCGGTGCATCTGTCTCTCCCTGTCTGTCCCTGTCTGTCTGTCTCTTCTTTGTCTGTCTGTCTGTCTGTCTCTCTGTGTCTGTCTGTGCCAGTTTCTTTCACGTCCATCTCTGTCTGTCTGTCTCTGTCTCTGTTTGTGCCTGTGTCCATTTGTCTCTTCCTGTCTCTGTGTCTCTGTCTATCTGTCCTGGCTCAGTTTGACTGTCTGTGCCTGTCTGTCTCTTCTGTCTCTGTCTCTCTCTCTGTCTCTGTGTCTCTGTCTGTCTGTCTGTCTGTCTGTGTGTCTGTCTGTCCTATCTCTGTTTCTCCCTGTCTGTCTGCACATCTTGGTCTGTCTGTCTGTCTGTGTCTCTCTGTGTGTGTGTGTCATGTCTGTGTCTGTCTGTCCATCTGTGTGTCTACATCTGTCTGTGTGTCTCTTCTGTCTGTCTGTCTGTCTGTCTCTGTCATTGTCCATCCCCCCTCCCCCCTCCCCAGGACTAAGTACTAAGTACTCAGCACCCCATTTCCCCCTGGCTTCCTATCACCCATCACCCTCCTCCTCCTCCTCCTCCTCTTCCTCCCTCCTCCATCAGCCCCCCCTCCCCGGGACGCGAACCCGGGGCCGGAGCTCCTCACCTACCTTTCCGGGTTGGGGGGTTCACTGGAGATCCGGGTCTCTCGGTTGGTCCTGGGGGGGTGGGCGGGGAGAGGGGGTGGAGGTGGCTTTGAACCAAGATCCTCCAGATCTCAGTCTCCTGAGCAACAAGGAAGGCTTGGGGAAGAATACACCAACGACCGTCACCACCACAGTAACAAGAACAACAACAACAATAACCATTGTGACAATAATAATAACTATAATAACAATAACAATGACAATAATAACCATAATACCCATAATAGTAATAACCATGACAACAATAACAACTATAATAACAATAACAATGACAATAATAACAACAATAACAATAATAACCATAATACCCATAATAGTAATAACCATGGCAACAATAATAACTATAATAATAATGACAACAACAATAACAATAATAACCATCATGACAACAGTAGCAGTAACCATAATAATAACCATCACCATAGTAACAATAACAACAATAACAATCATAACAATAACCCAAACATCATGACAACAATAACAATAATAATAACCACAATACCCATAATAGTAATAACCATGACAATAATGACAATAATGATGATCATAACCATCATATTAACAATAACAGTAACAACCATGATAGTAAAAACAACAATGTCAATAACAGTAATAATAATAACTATGATGAGAATAATAGTAATAACAATGAGGAGGAAGAAAAGGAGGAGGAGGAGGAAGAAGAGGAGGAAAAGGAGGAGGAAGAGAATGGGTTGGACCAGCCACAGGGGGCGTGGCTTCGTGGATGGATGGATGGGTGGATGAATGGATGGATGGGTGGATGGATGGGTGGATGGATGGATGGGTGAATGGATGGGTGGATGGATGGGTGGATGGATAGTTGGGAGATGGATGGATGGGTGGATGGATGGATGGATGGATGGATGGGTGGATGGATGGTTGGGCGATGGATGGATGGATAGGTGGGGTGGGTGGGTGGATGGATGGATGGATAGATGGATGGATGGGCGGATGGATGTATGGATGGATGGGTGGATGGATGGGTGGATGGGTGGGTGGATGGGTGGATGGGTGGATGGATGGGTAGATGGATGGATGGGTGGAAGGATGGATGGATGGGGAGGAAGAAGAGGAGGAGGAAGAGAGGAAGAGAAGGAAGAAGAGAAAGAGGAGGAGGACAGGAGAAAGAGGAGGAGGAGGAAGAGGAGGACCCTGACACCCTGCACCCCTAAGGTGGGTTTTCCGTTACCTCTGGGCCCTGGGACCCTGGTACCCCTGATTCCTGTAACCTGTGACCCCTGCACCCTCTGAACTCTGCACCCTAGGACCTTTGCTCCCTGGGCTTTTCCCCTCTGAACTTGGGGGAACCTAGGACCCAGCACCCCCGTGACAGATGCCCTCCCTCAACCCCCCAGATTGGTGACCTCTGATCCCTGCACCCCTGAACTTCCCATTCCCCCTCTTCATGACCCCCTCACCCCTGAACTTTGCACCCCAGGACCTTGGCTCCCTGATCTTGGCCATGTCCCAGGTGTCCCCCCTCCCCTGACCTCTGTCTCCCCCCTCCTTGACCTTTGAACTCCTTTGCTGGCTGCACCCCAGGACCTTTGCTCTCTGGGCCTTTGACCCCCTCTTCCCAGGAATCCTTGTGCTTTACCCCCAATGAACTTTGGGGTCCTGGGTACCCCAGGATTGACCATGTTTCCCCCTGCATCTCCCTGACCCCTGACCTCTCCTCCTTGACCCCCCAGAACCCCCAAATCCCTCCACCTCCCCCTTTCCCCTCCTCCCAGGATCCCCTGTACCCCAAGATCCCCTCACCCCCCTCCACCCCTCGTCCGGGCCCCCTCACCTGGTCTGTCTGTCTGTCTCTCTGTCCTGTGTCTCCAGACAGCACAGCACAGCTTGCGGGCTCCTCTTTTATCCGCCCAGGCCCAGATATCCCCGCCCCGCCACGCTGTGGCCTGAGCCTCAGCTCCGCCCCACACAGCCTGGGCTGAGGGGGGGCGTCAGTGGGAAAAGGAGGGAGGGGAAGCAGGGAAGAAAAAGAGGGGGGTGGGGGTCAGGGAGAGGGGGATGGGGAGACCCTGAATCCCCCCCACCAGGCCAGGCGGGGAAGGGGGGGATGCTGGGGAGGGGGAGGGAGAAACGGCCGAAGAGAAAGTTCTGGAAGAAAAGAGAGAGGAGGAGGAGGAGGAGGAGGGGAGAGGAAGGGGAAAAGGCCGGACCTGTGGGGTGGGGGGGCACAGAGCTGAGAAAGAGGGGGTGGGGGGGGGCGGGGGAGGAGGGGGGGACAGACAGACAGACAGAGAGGAAACGCAGCCAGAAAGACAGAGGAATGGAGTCAGAGACAGACACAGAGAGACAGAGAGACACAAACAGACCGACAGACACACAGACAGACACACAGATAGACAGAGAGAGACAGAGACAGACACACAGACAGGCAGATAAACAGGGACAGACACACAGACAGACAGAGAAGGAAAAATAGACACAGAGAGACAGACAGAGAGATACAGACATACAAGTATAGACAGACAGACAGAGACAGAGAGACAGACAGAGACAGACAGAGAGACAGACAGACAGACACAGAGAGAGATGAACAGAGACAGACAGACTCAGAGAGACAGGGACAGACAGGCAGAGAGAATGAAAGATGGACAGACAGAGACAGAGAGACAAAACACAGACAGAAACAGATAAACAGAGAGAGACAGAGACGCAGAGACACAGAGAGACACACAGACAGAGATGGAGAGACAGACACAAATACAGAGAAACACAAGAGACAGACAGACACACAGAGAGGCAGATGAACAGGGACAGACACAGACAGAGAGAGAAAAATAGGCAGACAGACACAGACAGACAGACAGAGATACAGACAGATAAATATAGAGACAGACAGACAGAGAACACAGACAGAGAGATACAGACAGATAAATATAGAGACAGACAGACAGAGAGAAAGACAGACAGACACAGAGACAGAGAGAGAGAGATGAACAGAGACAGACATGGACAGAGAGACAGACACAGAGACAGACAGACACAGATAGACAGAGACAAACAGATACAGAGACAGACAGACACAGAGAATGACAGATGGACAGACAGAGACAGAGACAAACAGACAGAGAGAGATAGATGAACACAGACAGACAGACTCACAGACATAGACAGACGGATGGACACAGAGAGACAGAGACAAATACAGAGAAACACAAGAGACAGACAGACACACAGAGAGGTAGATGAACATGGACAGACACACAGACAGAAACAGAAAAATAGACACAGAGCGATAGGCAGAGAGATACAGACAGACAAACACAGAGAGACAGATGAACAGAGACAGTCAGACACAGAGAGAGACAGACACACAGATAGACAGAGAAAGACAGAGACAGACAGACAAACACACAGATACAGGGACAGACAGACAGAGACACAGACACAAACACAGAAAAATGGAGTCAGAGACAGACAGACAGACCCAGAGAGAGACAGAGAGACAGACAGACACAGACAGATAACCAGAGACAGACAGACAGACACAGACAAAGACACAAATGGACATAGAGACAGGCAGACAGACACAGAGATAAACAGACAGACTGAGAAACAGACAGACAGAAAGTCACAAAGAGAAACAGAGACAGACAGAAATAGAGATAGACAGAGAGACAGATGAACAGAGACAGACAGACAGACAGAGAAATAGAGAAACAGACAGAGACAGATGGACAGACAAATGGACAGACAGAGACAGACAGAGAGACAGACAAATGGACAGACACAGAGACATAGAGTCAGACAGGGACAGACAGACGTACAGACAGAACCATAGAGACAGAGAAACGGTAAAAGAGAAAAAAGGAGTCAGAAACAGACAGACGGATGGACAGACAAACAGAGACAAATACAGAGTGAGACATAGACAGAGAGACAAACGGACAGAGACAGATAGAGATTGAGACACACAGAGACAGACAGACAGACAGATGAAGACAGACAGACAGACACACAGAGAGACCGACAGACGCACAGAGACAGACACAGAAAAATACAGAGAAACACAGAGACAGACAGACAGACACACAGAGAGAGAGAGATGAACAGACACAAACAGAAACAGACAGAAAAATGGAGTCAGAGACAGACAGACAGACAGAGAGAGAAAGAGGCAGACACAGACATAGATAGCCAGACAGACAGATGAACAGAGGCAGAGATAGACAGACAGACAGATACAGAGACAGACACACAGAGACATAGACAAATGGACAGAGACAGAGTGACAGACAAACAGACTACGAAACAGAAAGAGACACAGAGACAGAAATACAGAGACTCACAGAGACAGACAGAAAGACATAAGAAGGAAGGAAAGAAGGAGAGAAGGAGGGAAGGAAGGAAGGAAGGAAGGAGGGAAGAAGTGGAGGGAATGAAGGAAGGAAGGAAGGAGGGAAGGAAGGAAGGAGGGAAGGAGTGGAGGGAATGAAGGAAGGAAGAAGGGAGGAAGGAAGGAAGGAGTGGAGGGAACGAAGGAAGGAAGGAAGGAAGGAGGGAAGGAACGAAGAAAGGAAGGAGGGAAGGAGGGAAGGAAGGAAGGAAGGAAGGAGGGAGGGAAGGAAGGAGGGAGGGAAGGAAGGAAGGAAGGAAGGAAGGAAGGAAGGAAGGAAGGAAGAAAGGAAGGAAGGAAGAGGAGGAAGAGGAGGAGGTGGAGCAGCAGCAGCCACAGGGGCAGGAGGAGGCGCAGGCTTTTCCCACATCTTGGTCTCATTTCCTGCTAATTCCTTTCAGATGTTTCCAGCTTCCTCCAGGCCATGATTCATGCGGGGCCTGCAGGAGAAAAAAAAGCCACAGCAGCAGAGGCTTCCAGTTTCCCTGCGCCCCTCCTCCCCCCACCCAGCTGCTGTTCCACATTGCACACAGGAAGGACTCAGCTATCAGCACCCAGCATGGGTGCTGTGGGCCCCGAGCTCGGTGCTTCTCCTAGGCCCTGGGTTGGATCAGGGAGGAAGGATGGAAGGAAGGAAGGAAGGAAGGAAGGAAGGAAGGAAGGAAGGAAGGAAGGGAGGGAGGGAGGAAGGGAGGGAGGGAGGGAAGGAAGGAGGGAAGGAAGGAGGGAAGGATTGGAGGGAAGGAAGGAAGGAGGGAAGGAAAGAGGGAAGAATTGGAGGGAAGGAAGGAAGGAGGGAAGGAGGAAAGGAAAGAAGGAGGGAAGGAAGGAGGGAAGGAAGGAGGGAAGGAAGGAAGGAGGGAGGAAAGGAGGGAGGGAAGGAGGGAAGGATTGGAGGGAAGGAAGGAGGGAAGGAAGGAGGGAAGGAAGGAGGGAAGGAAGGAAGGAAGGAGGGAAGGAAGGAAAGAAGGAGGGAAGGAAGGAGGGAAGGAAGGAGGGAAGGAAGGAAGGAAGGAAGGAGGAAAGGAGGACAGAAGAGAAGGAAGGAGGGAAGGAAGGAGGGAAGGAAGGAAGGAAGGAAGGAAAGAAGGAGGGGAGGAGGGAAGGATTGGAGACAAGGAAAGAAGGAAGAAGGGAAGGATTGGACGCAAGAAAGGAAGGAGGAAAGGAAGGAAGGAAGGAAGAAGGGAAAGAGGGAAGGATTGGAGAGAAGGAAGGAGGGAAGGAAGGAAGGAGGGAAGGATTAGAGGGAAGGAAGGAGGGAAGGAAGGAAGGAGGGAAGGAGGGAAGGATTAGAAAGAAGGAAGGAAGGAGGGAAGGAAGGAAGGAAGGATGGAGGGAAGGAAGGAAGGAGGGAAGGAAGGAAGGATTGGAGGGAAGGAAGAAGGAAGGAAGAAAGGAAGGAAGGAAGGAGGGAGGGAGGGAGGGAAGGAAGGAAGGAAGGAGGGAGGGAAGGAAGGAAGAAAGGATAGAGGGAAGGAAGGAAGGATTGGAAGGAGGGAAGGATTGGAGGGAAGGAAAGAGGAAGGAAGGAAGGAAGGAGGAAAGGAAGGAAGGAAGAAGGGAAGGAAGGAGGAAGGAAGGAGGAAGGAAAGGAAGGAAGGAGGGGAGGAGGGAAGGAAGGAGGAAGGAACGAAGGAAGGGAAGGAAGGAAGGAGGGGAGGAGGGAAGGAAGGAAGGAAGGAAGGAGTGAAGGAAGAAAGGATGGAGGGAAGGAAGGAAGGATTGGAAGGAGGGAAGGATTGGAGGGAAGGAAGGAAGGAGGGAAGGAAGAAGGGAATTCATTCATTCATTATTCATTTCCTCCATTCCCCCTCCCCCTCCCCCCTTCCAGGAAGTGTTGGGCGGGTTTCCAGGCGTTGAGAAGAGGAAGCCATTCGCTGGGTTCTGGTTGAGTCTGACACACACACAGGAAATCCATCAGCAATTTGTTCCAGAAGCTTCTAGAAGCTTGGTTGGGGCGGGGGGAAGGGAAAGACAAGACCATGCACATGAGCTAATCATCATAATAAATCAACAACAACAACAACAACAACAAGAATAGTCAAGGGACCCTGGACCAGTCGCCTCAAAGGATCATGGGAAGGGGTGATGTCATCATCCATCCTCAACTTCCCCCATGGAGGAGAATCCCAAGGGATGAACGCAACTGGGTCCCAGATGTTGGGGAGAAGGGGGGGAAAGGAAATAGAAACCAGCCCCAGCCCTGGCTTATTTCTAGAACCTTCCATGGGTTGTCCTGAAAGCATCTCAAGTCCTAAGATCAAACAGATCCCCTGGGAAAACCTATCATCAATAGACCATGAAAGGATCAGTATCAATACCAATACCAATACCAATATCATCAATACCCTCCTTCCATTCCCCTCCCCCCCAAAATCATTCCTGGGCCAAGGAAGGGGGGTGGGAGGGTTGGGGTGTGTCTGGGTGGAGGGAACGCCTGCCTGGGGAATGTGCTGAGTTATTCTGAAACCTTCTGGAGCTTTCTGGGACCTTCTGGAACCTTGGGGGAACTTTCTGGAACTTTCTGGATGGATGGATGGTGGATGGATGGGTGGGTGGATGGATGGATGGATGGATGGGTGGATGGGTGGATGGGTGGATGGATGGATGGGTGGATGGATGGATGGGTGGATGAGTGGATGGATGGATGGGTGGATGGATGGATAGGTGGATGGGTGGCTGGATGGGTGGCCGGATGAGTGGATGGGTGGATGGATGGGTGGATGGGTGGATGGATGGATGAGTGGATGGATAGATGGCTGGATGGATGGGTAAATGGATGGATGGATGGGTGGATGGATGGATGGGTGGATGGATGGATGGATGGGCGGCCCCCATCATTGCTGGTCTGCTCATCTGCAGGTAGGCCAGTGCGCACAGGATCTTGGCAGGCACGCAGGTAGCTGAGGAGTTCGCCACCAGGCATGTAGTCTATCATCCTGTACAACCAGTGGTCATCGCGCCACGTGGAGAACCTGGGATGGGGTCAGGGGGAGGGAAAGGACCCACACGTGAGGTGCTGGGTGCTTGGTGATTATCCAGAGTCCCTGTGGGGAAGTGCTGGGTGCTTGGTACCTGTCCTGTGTTAGTAATAGGCAGGTGCTGGGTGCTTAGTACCTGACTCATGTAAACAGTAGGGAGGTGCTGGGTGTGAAGTCCCGTTCCTGGGTCACCATGGGGAGGTGTTGGGTGTTTAGTTCCTATCCTCGGTCTCCATGGAGAGGTGCTGAATGCTTAGGCTCGGTCCTTGTTCCCCAGGTGGTGGTGCTGGGTGCTTAGTTCCAGTTCTGGGTTACTCTGAGGAGGTGCTGGTTGCTTAGTCCCTGTCCTGGGTCATCATGGGATGGTGCTGGGTGCTTAGTCCTGGTCCTGGGTTACTCTGAGGAGGTGCTGGTTGCTTAGTCCCAGCCCTGGGTCGTCATGGGATGGTGCTGGGTGCTTGGGAATCATCCTGGGTCACTATGATGAGGTGTTGGGTGCTTAGTCCCAGCCCTGGGTTACTATGGGGTGGTGCTGGGTGCTTGGGGATCATCCTGGGGAGGTGCTGGGTGCTTAGTTCCTGTCTTGGGTCATTATGGGATGCTGCTGGGTGCTTGGGGGATACTGTGAGTCACTATGGGAAGGTGTTGGGTGCTTAGTCCCCACTCTGGGTCACCATGGGGAGGTGCTGGGTGATTAGTCCCCATCCTGGGTTATCATGGGGAGGTGCTGGGTGCTTAGTCCTGGCCCTAGGTCACCATGGGAGGTGCTGGGTGCTTAGTCTTGGTCCTGGGTCACCATGGGCAGGTACTGGGGGCTTATTCCCCATCCTGGGTCACCATGGGGAGGTGCTGGGTGCTCAGTCCCCAAAGCCAGAGCACCCAACGGCCTGGTTCCTGCCAGGCCACGCCCCCCAGGCCAGCCATCCAATGGCAGCACGCCCAGGCCACGCCCTCAAACCCAGACTACACAATAGCATCACTGTTGCCAGGCCACGACCCCCCCAGGACCAGCCGCCCAATGGCCTTACTTCCAAGCCATGCCCCCAAAGCCAGGACCCTCAATAGCCTAGTTCCTGCCAGGCCATGCATGCCCCCTAGGCCCAGCGGCCCAATGGCTTTACTTCCGAGCCACGCCCACCAGCCCAGCCGACCAATGGCATTACCTCCAGCCGCCCAATGGTGTCTTTCCAGAACACGCCCCCAAGCCCCAGCGGCCCAATGGCCTCTGTTCCAGGCCACGCCCCCCACTGACTCTCCCGTCAGCTCCACCCCTGCAGGCCACGCCCACCGCGACACCACGCCCACCGCGACACGACGCCCCTCCCAAAAGCCACGCCCTCCCCGTGGCCCCGCCTCTTAAAGGCGCTGCGTCCCGGAGGCCTCCACGCACCGACGGTGACCCGGGGGCGGCCCGGGGCGGCGTCCTCGGGGGTCCTAAGCGCTTCCGCTTCCGGATGCGGACGGCGTAGCGGTGGCCATGGCGGCGGCGGCGGCGACGCTCCGCGGCCCCGCCACGGCTGCATTTCCGGGCGCGGCCGCCGTCGCCGTCGCGTCGATGTCATCAGCCGGCGCCAAGACGCGGGCGCGCATGCGCGCGCTCTCGGCGGAGCGCCACTGCGCATGCACATAGGGTTAGCGGGGAGGGACCGAACGCTCCCAGCGGAGGGCTATTGCGCATTCGCAGAGGGTTCTTCAGCGGGGACAGGCTGAGCCGGCCTGGCGGAGCGCCATAGCGCTTGCGCACAGGGTTAGACAGCTGGGAGGGGCTGAGCCAGCCTGCGCCAATGCGCATGCGCACAGGGTTCGTCAGCGGGGTGGGGCCTAGCACTCCAGGCGGAGCGCCGCTGCGCATGCGTGTCCCTTGGCTGCTTGTTCCCTCTGCCCTCCCGCGTGTGGACCCACGGCGCATGCGCACAGGTTGAATCGGCCGGGAGGTGCAGAGCGGACCCTGGAGGGTCGAGTTGCGCATGCGCACAGCCTGAGTCCGCCGGGAGGTGCCTAGGGGACCCCGGAGGATCGAGGTTCCGTCCGCATTGCGCATGCGCACTGGGTGAGTCGGCCGGTACCGTCCGGGCCGCGCGTGTGGTGCGTGCATGCGTGGGATTCCCTCGGTTGCTCTGGTTGGTACTGCGCATGCGTGCCACCTGGGGGGGAGGTCCTCCGCGCTGCACCGCACATGCATGAGCCAGCACGCCCCGTCCTTCCCCCCCCCTCCCCATCCCCCCCCCCCCCCCCCCCCCCCCCCCCCGCCGAGCAGGAACACGCATGCGTGTGCTCCCGGGCTCTGCGGGGTACAGATCTGCGCCTGCGCGGGAGTGGGCTGCGCTGCCCTGCAACGCGCATGCGCGGTTCCCAGAGACAGAGAGACTGACAGACAGACACAGGGACAGTGAGACAGAGTCAGACAGACACTGGGACAAAGACAGACACAGAGATGGACACAGAGAGACACAGACAGATAGATGGACAGACAGACACAGAGAAGACAGAGACATGGGCAGGTATAGACAGAGAGACACAGAATGACAGACAGAGAGACAGACAGACAGACAGAGGCAGAGCCAGACAGACAGGGAATGACAGAGAGAGACAGACAGACACAGGCAGACAGACAGAGACGGACAGACATAGAGCAAAACAGACAGACACTGGGACAAAGACAGACAGAGACAGACACACAGATGGACGCAGAGAGAGACACAGACAGACAGATGGACAGACAGACAGAGGCAGAGACAGACACAGACATAGAGAAAGACAGACAGACACAGAGAATGACAGACAGACATGAAAGACAGACAGAGAATGACAGAGAGACACAGACAGACAGATACTGACACAGACAGACAAAGAAAGACAGAACGAGACCCAGACAGACACAGGAGACAGAGACAGAAAGACAAAGAGACAGACAGACACAGAAGTCAGAAGTAGACTGATGACAGACAGACCGAGACAGACAAAGACAGAATGAGACAGAGACAGACAGACAGTGAGACAGACATGGACAGGCAGACACAGACGGACAGACAGAAAGACAGAGACAGAAGTAGACTGACAGACACAGACAGACAAAGAAAGAGAGAACGAGACACAGACAGACTGACAGAGGAGACAGACAGAGACAGAGAGACAAAGACAGACAGACACAGACCATGGACAGGCATAGACAGACAGAGACAGAGACAGACAGAAACACAGACAGACACAGAAAGACAGACAGACAGAGAGACAGATGGATCAAGGCAGAGCTAGAGATAGACAGACAGACAGACAGACATAAACACGGACATGGACAGAGTCAGAGACACAGAGAGACAAAGACAGACAGACAGACACAGAAAGAGAAAGACACCGAGACGGACAGACAGACAGACACAGAGAGACAGACAGAGAAAGGGAGATAGAGCGAGACAGACACAAACAGAACAGACAGACAGACACAGAGCAAGATAAACATAGAGCAAGACAGACAGACACAAAAAGAGACAGA